>NC_138042.1:33575129-33790877 GCF_964106645.2 Podarcis pityusensis
CACGTGTACTTTTAATGGATTTTTTGCTCTCATTTGACTATTCCATGCTTAGAACTCGACAAGCACCATCCATTAACAAATTAAGTTTCCCATGAAATTTCACATGCATGCCCCTATTAATTTTAATGGAGGGCAATGAAAAGTTTCTCCCAGCAATAATAAATGCACTAAAACAGCAGAAAGTACTGTCTGCATAAAAATGCATACTATATGAATATATTATCCAACCTTATATACAGAGATATGTATGAACAACCTTCTTGGGGCACAATCTACTGAGAAGTTCCCCTTTCACAATGGGAGCTATCCATGAGCAGTAATTGGTTCTTAGTGTGGTCTGTGGGATGACATTCCTTTAGTATCATTTGTTCCAAAATCAAATAATTAAAGCTACAACACTGCACAAACTCAGAACCAGAAAATGTGGTCAAGATAAACAACACTGGCCACAATACGCAACAAACCTGAAAATCAACATTACGGGAAGGAAACCCATTAACAAAAACCAAACATGCATATATAAAGTGTTCATATACACAGAAATAACTAAACTCCTAAAGGCTTAAACTGCATAGGTAAAAATAAAAACAATTATGTGCAACATTTTTTCATCTCTTAAAGCACAAGAAGAAATAAGAACCTTGTCGAAAAGTAGTATTTAACAAATAATGGATTCACTAATCAACAGAAAGGTAGAAAGAACTCCCAAGATTTTGGCTTGCTGATCATGATTGGGGGACCTGAAATGTATATGCAAATTAAATATATGATCATGCAATTATGTTTTCTGTTAGCCAACCTCAACATTTTTCTGAAAGTGCTCTTTTTACAAATAATCTGCCACAGTGAGTTCTTTAAGCATTCATCATACCAACAGGTGAAAATAAAAGAGGCAGATTTTTCTAGAAACAAATGGAGCAATATTTCAATTTCTAGGAGTTTATTTCTATAACACTTTGTTCAACAAGCACAGATGGCCTGTGCACTTGTCACATTGCAAGGACTTATTAACCAGGGATGAGCCTGGTGGTCTCACACCCAAGACTCTCATCCTTCCGAACAAGGAGAAGGACAAGAGTGAACCAGACTGTGCTGTTTACTGAAGACATTATCTCCCTAACCGCCCAGTCTGTCTTCAGAAAACCCCCATTCACATACAGCTAAGTATTCTGAATATCAGAACCACAGGGACAGGACCAGTTACTGTTTTCTTCCCATTAGGGGATGGGAAAACTCACACACTTGGCCTTACCTACACTGCAGTGGTGTAGAAATGGAATATGGGGAAGCAGTTCCACACGGTAGCAAGTGTATATAAAACAGGATCAAATAAGGGGTTTTTGAATGGGTGATCAGGAAGATACCACGTTCAAATAAATGCTGATTCACCTTTGACTTTCTCCTAGCAGTAAAGGGGAAAGAGAGAAGGAGCACATGTCTCATACCAGGCTGAAATATCTTCCTGGAATGTAATGACTGGACAGGCCCAGACTGTGGGCTCAGTCAACTGTGTTAATATCTCCTGCTCAAGTCCTATGGAAACAAACAGGACTCTGCAACATCACAACAGTGCTCTTGCACACTTCTATTTTTTTTTAGAGTCTGTGCAGGAGACACTCTTGGTGGATTGTTCCCCAAGGCTACATTTCTAAACCTACTAACTTGTGAATAGTTCTGCTTCAAGTCAACAGAAATACTCAAGAGATTCCAGGGCTCTATCCCAAGGAGTTCTGCCAATTTAACAAGCCACAGCATGCATACCCTATTTGCCCTCTCTAATCAAAGAGATACAAGTAATTAATTAGTTCAACATTTCATCAAAGGTCAGAAAAACACAACCAACTTTAAAAAGTATAAGCAAACTGAGCTTAAGCAAAAATTCTACAAGAACTGGTACCTAAGCTCTAGAATAAACTGTCATGAAACTGCAGTTTGGTTAATCTTGCCCCTTTGTTGCTTTCTCAAGATAGTACACATTTACTAAATGGCGATTCAGGTGCTTACTGTATTCACCTTCCTTTTTAAATGAACGATCGCAGAATATGCACACATAGTTCTGCTTTGTGGCCTTGGCTTCTGCCACTTCTTGGGATGGTTTCTGATCTTTCTCCTGTGCTGTCCGAGCACCATTTAACCCAGAATCATCACTGCCTTCTGATATGTTGTCACTTATATCACTGCCCTCATGACTGTGGATGCCTTCATCCTCTTCCATTTCCTGATTTTCATTTACTACTGTGCCACTGGACGATGCTGAAACCAGGTCTGCTTTAGTGCTCTTCTCCAGTTTTTCCGGCGACAGTGGTGGAGGAGCTTCTGCTGAGTCTTCAGCCTGCAATTCTTTTGTAGAACTGACATCTTCTGGATGTGGGTTACTCACAGTTTCTCTCTCACACATTTGTTGTATCTCTTCAGTTTCTTGTATTGGATCAGGATCAGTCACAATCTGCATCTCACAAGTTTCTGTGGTTTCCCTATTTTGGGACAAATCAGGTAAAGCATCTTTTAGTACGCCTGTCTCTTTTTCAAAGGTGGTATTGGAGTCCTCAGACCTGATACAAGGAATGACTGTCAGCTCAATTTCATTCTGAGAAACTGCTTTAATTGTCTCCTCTTCTGCCACGGGCATTTCTTGCTCTTTCACCTCTAGTTCTATATCCATAGCCTTGTGCTGCGCCGCCAGTGACTCATGATCTTGCATCTTCTCCACAGGAACACACTGGCTCTCTCTAACATCAAGGATAACAGTAGGCTGGAGTTCATTGCAAGCATTATCGGTTACCTTACTTTCCTCCTCTTGTATAGCAACAGATTCTTTAGAGAATGACTCCTCATCTGTGACCTTCTCACAATCAAGCTTTCTGTTGTTCTTACCAGGCTTACTCCTCAGATATTTCTTTTTCTTGTTTTTCTTCAGGCAAGAATTTTGCTTTTTGGTGACTTCTAATTTGTTTTCACTCTTTTGAGAGTCCTGACATTTAGGGGACATTTTTTCAGTTTTCTTTTTCTTCTTCACTATAACATCAGTGTCTGCTGCAAAATCTTTTGTCAAAGGAACAGGGGTGGCATCTGCTTTTCTCTTTGCTTTCTTTGCTTTGCCAGATTTCTCTGTCATTTTCTCAGTTTTCACATTTGCCTCTTTGCTTTCAGCAACGGTTTTGCGACTTCGAGTTGTTACGTGGCCTATACCAACACTGCTAGTTGGTTTCTTTTCTTTTGACAGGTTCTCTTCTTTTACAGTTCTCTCACTTTTCTTTTCAGTCATCTCTTTCTTTGCCTGTTCTTGTTCCACACCCTTATTATCACCACCCACGTTTTCAGAAGTATTCACTTCATTCTTTTTAGTTCGTAGTCTTACTTTTGAGACATCCATTGTGATGTCACAACAGTCAGGGTGCCTGGATTTGATGTGATACTGCAAATTACACTTCTTGGATGCAGCATACTCGCAGACTGGGCAAAGGAACTGCCGTGGGCTGACATGGAGTTCAACATGCTTCTTGAAGTTGCTTCGGTCAGCAGTTTTGTAGTCACAATGTGGGCAGGCCAGCGGTTTGGGCCCATCATGAACCTGCCTTGCATGCCGAGTCACTTCATGCTGGTTTGATGCCACATAGCTGCACTGCTCACATTTAAACGGCTTCTCACCTGAAGCAATCAAGAGGGAAATTACCAGCGATTAAATTACAAACAGCAACTCATTTGCACAGCTACAGATTTATACAGTTGCGCATGCTTTTGCATTTCTCAACTTAAAAAAAAAAGATTTTACAGTTAACACATTCACAAAAGACAGCAACAAACCAAAAGAAAACAAAAACAAACATGCAAGCAACAACTAATCCACATATTCCATCTATGATAAATACATACCAGGAAAGATCAGTCTACAGTAATACTAGCAATTGGAATCCAAACCAAACTGGTCCACTGAAGGCAGTGTAGAAAAATGGAAATTACAGATGAATAGTAGGCTTACACAAATATTACACCACACCCATATAACCCAGAAGCAATTATTTCCTCAAAAAGGTAAAATGTTTCTGCAGTGCTACCACTCCACCCCCCAACCCAGACATAATACATAGTTCCAGGAGAAAAATACAAACTGACTGGGTGATCAGCAACTCTTACTTGAACATTAAATGTGAGTGTATACTAACAATAAAAACAGAAATCAGTCATTAATATGTACAGCAGCAATCAACTTCACGAATTACATGCATGGAGGGGTTAAAATTCAATGGCTGTTTCAAAAGTTGTCACGAATGCAGGAAACACATTAAAAGTCATGTAGATAAGTGACAATCACAAGAAAGTTTTGCAATGTGAATGCTCCAATTCAGCAATGCCCTCTTCTAATCTGCCCCAACCCCCACTTTTTTTGTTTAACACTACCAGAACATCAGCATTCTGTGATTCAAATGAGCATTGTTCAGTTCTCAATGGCATGCATTTGGGTTCCCCACCTTTGGGGGAGTATCGAAGTTTTTTTTACAGTACTGCAAAGCTTTGCATTTCCCCGAGAACTGCTGATTTATTTTCCTCTTCTGCATGGATGCTGCTTTGATGAATACTGGAAACATAGCTTAACAAGTGGGGAAGGAAGTTCACTCTGTATATTAGGGGGGGGGGGGCTTTCAAAGCTCTTTCTTATCAGCCAGGAGACTGCCCAGAGTGAAAAAATAAATAGCAGGGATTACAAGTGCAAAGCATCCAGCTAGCCATGGCTGTTTCCACAGCCAATGTAAGCACACAATTAACAACTCACCTACAGGCTGTTTTAGGCTTAAACCTTTGGCGGTCATAAACAGACTACGAATTTCATTCTGCCAATCCCTGAACTGACATATCAGACATTTAACGAATATAGCCACAACCTTAACCACCACGGCTCTCTTGAATTGCCTTTTTACCAACCTGAATGCGTGCGCATGTGCCTGGTTAAATGAGTCTTCTGAGAACTTGAATAAGGACACATGGAACACCGATAGGGACGCTCTCCTATTAAAACAGATAAAATAAACACAAATTAAAAATCCTTAAAATGCTCATAGAGGACTGAACTGCACAAACACACACACACACACACACACACACACACGAGAACACAAAATAACTGAGCTGGACAATTTGGTGAGAGAAAAGTGGCATAAAAATGTTGTTTCATCTTGAAACCGGACTAAGATTTTGGTTTAAACATCTTCCTTCCTGGTCTAATATACCTGGCAAACACCTCAAATATAAATTATCCCTAAAATAACTAGCATCCTTCACCTAAAAAGTAATTCACCTGCTCTAGAAATAGGATATAAACACTAAATGAAACCAAGGTTAACTGTTTTTTAAAGCCTCTCTTGCAGAGGTGCGTGTGTGTGAACTATTTTATAGTTTGCATTTGGGTTGAAGTGATTTCTATCCATGATATTTGTAAATTTTACAACAACTCTAGAAACAATCTAGGGGTTTTTTTATTCCCATATTGCAGATATTGTTGCTGAAAAATAGCTGCTTGTCTAAACCTGCCTTGTAATTCTTGGCTGAAGCAAGATTTAAACCAGGGAATTCCTGCCTCCCATTCTTAGCTAAACATCTACAAATGCAATCCTCAACAAGTGCAAGCGCCCCTGAACTCACAAGGACACTCTGCAAGCTCCCACATACTCTTACACAAAATAAGCAGCAGCAAAATTCTCTCCCACCATTTCCAGCACTGCTGCTCAAATTACAGAAAATTCCAGTTCTCCCTCAACTCCTTTTGCAAGGTCAGAGGGGATGGGAGAGGGACTGTGTTCTCTCACACTTGTCCTGAGGTCCGAGAAAAGGTAAATGATAGGGATGAACAATTTTTTGAGGGAAACTGTCTGACCTTGGTGAAGAAATCAAAAATTGTAGCTACAACAGTCTCTCATCTTCAGGTAACCCCACCCCCATTTCCCCAAATGTTTTCCCTTGAGCACAACTGCTTCAAGGAGCGTCAAGCACCTTCTGGCAGAGCCATGCAACCCTCCTCCCCATTTGTCTTTCCTGTGTCAGAGGCCAGTAGTTTGCCCTTCTTGACCAAGGCTATCCAGGCACCTTGGCCAAACACCTGTAAATCTCATTTTCAATGGGAGACACTTAAACAAGTACTTCACATTAAAATATACTGTGCTGAAGTTTGGCTGGATTATGTTCTAACTCAATGACCTCTAAAAGGTGTTATGGGACCCACTACCAGGTGGTAGCCTAATAAAATTTCTCCTAAAAACTCAGTTTCTATCAGACTTTTGCTAACATACGTTTTTGACACAGTCGCAATGAAACTGACTGACTGTCCCTATTGTTTATACTAGGGGTCTCTAACCTTTTAGGACCTGGAGTCTCAGCTGTAAACCTAAAGAAACTGTTGAGTCCAAAACAAAATACTGATTTCATGGGTGGATGGCAGAGGAAAGGGACTGATGTTCAGATTTCTCCCCATAAAAAACACGTACACATACACAAAACAAGTATGACCAGAAACAATAGCAGGCAAGTCAAAATGAAACAATCCCCCCCAAAAGCACAACAAACAGACAAAACTCAAATTAAAAAATCAAAAATCATGTAGGAGGGAAAGGGGAACTGTATGGGCACAAAAGGGGAGTGCCTGAGGGCACCATAGTGCCTGTGAGTGCCACACTCTAAGTATACAAAGTTGTATTGGGGTGTCTTTCTTCTCCCCTTCACTCTTTTAGTTGCAAATCTAGTATTACCACTTATTTGGGGACAGCATCAAATGATTTAAAAAATACAACTTACTTTTTTTTTCATTTAGCAGAAACTGGCCAGCACAAGGAAAAGAGATCACAATGAGGAACAGAATTCTGCACATATATCCATAACTCAACTATTTATCACATTATGTCTGGTACAAGGTTACATTCTACATAGCATTACTGGAGCGGATATGTATCTAAGCTAGAGCAAAATTCTGAAGTCTTTTAGATGGGAGAACAGGGGCTATACACCACGTGAGTCTAAGATCACTAGAATATGCCACTGAACCTCAAGCACTTCCTTTTGCCTAATAATTCAAGCATGCACATGCCTGGCTTTCACTCCTGGCACCGCTGCAGGTTTTGTCTCCACTAATTATGACTAGTCTGTTTTTCTGCCCTTTAACAATGGTTTTATACGCAGAAATCTATAGGTGAATATATTCACAGCAACCTGGCAATTTCTGCAATAAAGGGGCGAGGATAGGATTCAAAAGTGATCAACTACACTCTCCATTCCAAGCAGAGTACAGTTAGGGGAGGAAGAATGCTTTCCTGCAGCACCCAATGAATCTGCAACATTGCAAAGGAACAGCAAGATGGTCTCAGTTTCTGAACATATTAAGTAATCCACTACAGCCTCACAACTCCTTCTGTAAAAGAAAAAAAGAAAAAAGTCTGCCACCTTGAAAAGAATTCAAGCCTGAATCATGACGGTTGTTTCTGCTCTATTAATGCAAAATCTGAGCAAAAGTGGCAAAAGAACGCAGGCCACCACTGCACACTACGTATAATGAGGCTGAAATTCCAAAGCCTGGCTACTTGTGCTGGCTTGAATTCTCTTCATCCGTAGAACATAATTACATCCAATACTGGATTGAAATCCCTATCCACATTTTTTTTATATATATATATTCAACTGCTATATCCTGATTCTAGAAGTGCACTTAAATTGCTGTGTCACATCAAGTCTCATAGTTGCTAAAGCATGATCCTCTGTTTGGCAGGAGAAGCACAGCCACAAAGCTTCCTTACTTGCCAAACTGAACTTTCCGAACCCAGGGGCGGGGGCGGGGGGGGGCAGGGAGAAGCACGGAGTTGCAAAAATATTGAGGCAGCTGGAAGGATCCAACATGCCACCTCTGTGAGCAAAACTAGGCCTGCCCCAACCAGTATCTGGTCCCAATGATTGGCTTGGGATCAGGATTAGGCCAAAGAATTCATAGAAAAATATGAGGTTTGAGGGATGCTCGTCATTTTGGAACTGCACTGTTCTTCCACTACCACTAGGTCCCTTAAGCACTGCCCTAAGAGCAGCTACAAGCTTAAATAGCTCAACTACTACTGTCACTTTTAACTCAAACAAATTGTTTCTGACTTCATTTTAAAATTAACTTCAAAAGCCAAGTCTACTTTTAGTGATTTCTGGCAATTTTGTTATTTTCCTGTTCTGCATTTCTTCAAAAAAATAACTTGGACACAAATGTTTTGTGAGGGTTTTATACAAACAAACCAAAAACGTTGAGCAGAGAAAAACAAATCAGCTGACTGTGGCAAAGTATTTTCAAAAGCAAAAACCACCATTGTTCCCTTACTAGAGCTAATTTTCAGTATATAAACATCTATTTTATTGGTGATTATTTAAAATTTGATTGGAGAAAATTGTAATTCTCAAAATACACACATTCTCCTTAAAACCTATCAGTGAGAATCAGCAAATATCACCTCCCCTGCCACACACAGATGTAATGAATTGTGTTTAGCTTTATTGTTTTACCCATTAGCTCTAATGTAAAACACAATACTTCTGGTACACATAAGCCAATCATTTAAAATCAGAAAGTGCTAGTTTATAGCACAATTTATAACATGATGGCAAACAAGTGCAAACGTACTCAAATCCAGCACACCCAAATCCATTGCAAACAGCCAAACCTAAGAAACAGATACAACACTCACCTGTATGAGTGCGAATATGTTGCACATAGTTGTTCTTCCGGTCCGAGAAGTAGGAGCATTGTGAGCATGTGTACACTTTCCGTGGGAAATGGTTTCTTAAATGCTTCTTCCAGTGATATTCACTGACAGTTGTGTATGTGCAGATGGTGCATTTGTAGACCCTCTCATTTTCTCCAGCTTTGTTGTGGTGCTTCAAATGAGCCAGATAGTGATCATACCTGTTAGTGTTGTAGCCACAGCGATCACATCTAATGGGCCCCTTGGAGAAATCAACTTCATCTGTAGCACTGGAGGCAGCTTCTTTAACTTGGCCATGCTTCTCAGCTTTTTCTTCTACAATGAATCTCTTGGCACTGTGAACCCGAATGTGATGGACAAACTCCTTCTCTGACTCTGCCTCATACTGACACGGCTTACAGCGAAACGGTTTGTTCTTCAAGCTCTTACATTTGTCATCTGCACTCTCTGGAGTATCTGGCACCTCCAACGGGTAGCCCTTGTCTTGGCTGCAAGTATGAGGAACAGAAGGCTCCGTCAGTTCTGCCATTTCCACATTACGAACCTCAGGAGCTTCAAGGGATCCCAGATCCATATCTTCCAGGCGTCTATGGTTGTTCTCCATGCCCTGGGCTTCATCTATTCCTTCTCCATCGCTGTCTGAAAAGTTGGCATTGCCGACGGTTGTCAGTTCAGCCATTTGCCTCTCTTCACCAACCATGTAATCACAACAGTTGCCATTAACTTCTCCTGTCAGGGCCACATTTGCCAGCATAATAAGCTGTGGAGCTGCTAGCTCAGCTTTGGAAAGTTCCGAAAAGTCATACATGTCATTTGGCAAAGCCATGCCAAGGTTAGTATTTCCAGGGAACAGGCCACTGCCACCAGACTGCCCCAGCACTTGCATTGCCATATTAACAGTTCTGTTAAAAAGGGAGGGAAAGATTGTTTAAGTGTCTGTCTAGAAATTATTATGTAATAATCCAAAACTGAGAACACTTCCAACAACAGTGACAATTTAATTATGATACTTATCTTGATTAAGAGAAATTGTGGTCAAATATGGCCACATTTTCCACAAAGTCAAACTTTTAATTGCATCATGATTTCATTTTATAGCAAAGTGTCAGCGTCCTTCCCTCCTAGCATGCTCCCAAACAAGGACTTTATATTTCAAACGAGTTGTTCACATTTAATCTTTCTGTGTGCACAATTGCCATGCTAAATTCCACAATTGTATTTGTTCCAGTTACACTGTTATTCTGCTGCTTGCTGTCCACACTAGTGCCCTTCACTACCTATTTCTGTACCTGCACACACACTGCATTAAAATAGATCCACTGGAAGTAGCTGGGGATTTCTTTAATACTAATGTCTTGCACAATAATTATATTTGGTGGGGGCAGGTGGCTGTATCCAAAACAATTTGGAATGTCCTACAGTCCCTTTTTACTCTTAAAAGCACAAGCGCACTTTCCCCAGACTGCAAAAAAATCGCAGCAGCAATGAAATATTTAAATTATGATAAACAGTTATTGCGCAAAGCCTATGTATTTTAATGTGTGGAGATCTTCAGAGAACAGCTCCTTTGAACTGGGTTGCTTAAATTCAAGCACATTTTCAGCATGCAGCAATTGGTAGTAATGGGTCTTTTTCATTTGGTATTGTGGACCACAGAGGAAAAATAGCTAGATTTGGCTCAGGTGAGGAGCAAATGTGGATAGTGGCCATCCAATGAAATGTCACCACACATGAGAAACTTTTTGACAAACCACCTACCAAAAAGTGTGCTAAATGAGCTTCTATGCCAGTGGTGACTAGATATGCAGCAGGATATACAGTATATATTTTTTCTTATCAGATTTCCTTCAGTATGATGAAATCAGGATTATATGCTTAAAAGGCACAACTAAAATTTTTATGACATGTGCATGCTGCAAAAAAATTATCTGAATGCACTGATTCCACAATAAACTCCAACTATAAGCACACCTACACCCAAGCATGCCTCATTTAACAGCAAACACCGAGAGCCTTGTAACCTAGCCAAGTGTGAATAAGGTTATTAATTATAAATAATTGGTTATCACTTTTAAAACATGTCTAGGATCCAAAGCATTAAATCTGAAGGCCACACTATTCATCTTGAAATGAAAAGCTGAAACTAGGCATATTTTAGTTAAATGTGCAGGGTTTTATGAATACTGATAACAGTTGTAGTCAAACAATGCTTTGTCTTTTCCAGAACATTACAAGGAAAAATAGATTTAAAGTGCTAATTGTTTTGAGATGTCTCATGGGAAGATAATTGTTGATTAACTATTATTAATTCTTTAGAAGCTAGCATGTGGTCCAATAATTCTGTATAAAGCAGGCTTCCTCAACCTCGGCCCTCCAGATGTTTTTGGCCTACAACTCCCATGATCCCTAGCTAGCAGGACCAGTGGTCAGGGGTGATGGGAATTATAGTCTCAAAACATCTGGAGGGCCGAGGTTGAGAAAGCCTGGTATAAAGGGTGAGAGTGGGTAAATAGTTGTCATTGCTCCTTTGCTTCGGAAAACCAACTTTCAACACCAAATTTGAATAACAAGAGCAATTAAACAATGATGGTCTAGATTAAATATGCTTTAATCCAATGCACTTTATTTCTAAACACCAAAATCCTCTAGGCCACAGCACCAGAGTTAGTTGTAATGCAATACTGCAGAAGTCCCTACCAAGCAAGGAGCTCTTACCACAATGGGAAAGGCCATGTTAAAAATATATTTTGTTATGGCCTTCTTGAAAGCCAGAACCAAAGTTCAAACAAATGCTAACTGGAAGACAGTTCCATTATTGCAGAACCATCACAGCAGCATACACACAGACAAGTCCTCAAACACAGAACTTGGATTACAAGACCTGGCTTGGGCCTTACTTCCCGTTGTACTACTACAGTTAAATCATTTCAGAAACCTTTCCACAGGCCAGACTTCTTAAAACCTACTCAGAGTTGTTGTTCTACTGATACAATTACCTACACTGCACAAGTAAAAAATAAAACAGTGAAACTACCTGGAGTAAGGTATCATGTAACCATACATGTTCTTTGAATTATTTCAAAGTAAATACCTACAGACCAGATATATCCCCGCACTATGGATTCACAACAAAACAGGAATGGCTGTCGGTGATGTGTATTTTTGTGCAATTCAGGATTTGTTTTCAAAACTGAAAATGCAGACACCATGGCTTTCTCGGCTCCCTTCTCTTCTACCAAGGTACTGAAGAAAAGCTCAAACACACACACATTCCTCAACAAAGTGTGTTTGGCAAGTTACTTGGTCTTGAAATTAGTCAACCAACAGCAGGGTGGGGATTGTATTTAAATAAAATGCTGGTCTCGTTTTTGGCCTAAACGCAAACGAGCTCAATGACCTACATACACAATGTTATCAAGGCAGAAAGTAAAAAGAACTAGCAGTGTTTTAAAGTCTGGAAGCTTTCAAATGCCGATGGTCTTTTATTCAGCCTCCTGCACGTTTGCTGAGAAATTAAATTCCAAGTTTTTACTCCCAAGTAAAGGAACGTGAGGCCGCAGATATTCGCCGAAAAAAAGCTCACAATGGGAGAAGCCCGTTACCAAATTGTGTGTACCATCAGCCCCAACCACCATTGACTGCCGCTGCTGCTGTTGCATTCCAGAAATAGGCATTCGGCCATTTTCTCAAATACCAAGTAGAAGCACAAAGCAGCTCTCTTTGCAAAACTCTTGCCTGCAGCGCACAACGCACAAACTCACCGAAGTCGGTGCTGCTGCTCGGGAAGCGGGGGGGGGGGGGAGAGGGGGTTGCCTTCGCCTCGTCAACCCACTTCGCCCCCCTTTCCTTCAACCTTACCCCCCAACTACCACACCCGTCCCCCAAAAAGTTACAACTCTCCAGCAACTTTATAAAGAAGGGGGGAAAGTGAGCGAGGGCGAAGATTTGCCCAACTTCCTCTCCCCCCACCCCCACCCAACACTCCCCCGCCCCCCGCCCCAAGAGAAGGAGGGCTGGGGCCTTCTCCTTTCTCCCCCGAGACCTAAGCAATGCAGCTTAGTGTGTGCGGGGAGGTTTTGTTGCCAGGTTGTTCTGCAACGTCTCTCCCCCCTCCGCCGCCCACCCCCCAATACATACACATGCAGCTTCCCACGGAGACACGCCACGAGTCTCCCTCGCAACTCGTTCCCTTCGAGGGTGGGGGCGGAGAAGGAAGCTGGGGGAAGGACTCAGTAGGGTGGTAATAGGTTGGCGATGGGGGGGGAGGGAGTTGAGAGAGTTAAGTTCCGTACTTTCCTCCTCCGAGGAAAACGTGGTTGGAGGTGGGGGGCTGGGGAACGTGACCCGAGGCCCACCCGATTTCCACACACACACACACACACACACACCCGCCCCGCTTTGCTGGGGGTGGGGAACGCGCGAGCCTCCCCCTTGCCCCATCCATCCCTCGGCACCGGAGAGCGCAAGGTCACCGCGCGGCGCACAAAAGCGGCAACTCACGGCGAAGAGGCCCAGCGGCGGGGGAGGGCGAGAAATCGCTGTCCAGCTCCACCACGCAGGGCGGCGGCTGAAGCTGCGGAGGCCTCGTCGGCTCGCTCTCGGCCCGGGAGACGGCGGCGGCGGCGGCGGCGAAGGCGGCTCCTCCCCGCCAAGCCTTCCTTCCGGCCACCGGGGACTAACGGCCGTTGGTCTTGGCGGTGGCGGCGGAGAGGCTGTTCCTCAGGGGGGGGGCTCCTCCGGCGGCTTCCTTCCTGAGAGGCCCCTCAGCCAGCCTGCCTGCCTGCTTGCCTGGCTTTCCACCCCGCCCGGCCGCCCTCACTCCACCCACTCCGGCGACGCCGTCCCATGCGCAGCAGCAGCAAGCAGCCGCCCTCAGATCAGCCCTGGACAGCGCCACAGGCTCGCTCCCGCTCCCCTTCCTCCCTCCCAACGCCAGCAGCACCACCAACGCGGCGGCGGCGGCGGGGCAACTCACCGCCTCTCCTCCGAGGCCAAAGGGAGTCGAGGGGGCGACGACGGCGACCAGCCTCCCCTCAGCGCCCAGACGAACGGGCGGCGGCGCGCATTCCAGCACTCACCACGCGCGTGGCAACGGCAGCCACGGCGAGCGAGCGAGGAGGCCCGCCCAAGCCGAGGCAGTTATTGCCCCGGTCCCGCCCCTTTCCTCATGGCGCGTCCCCTCGTCTCCCTCCCCCTCCCCACAGCGCCTCGTTAGGCCAGGTCACGCTTAGGCTGCCTCACGAGCAAGGCCTGGCGAAGTGGTAGTGGTGGCGGCGGCGGCTGGGTTATAAGAGCACCAGCCAGCCGTAGCTTGTGACTCTGCCAGGTTGTTTCGATAACTTGCCTCGTTTTGTGTTAGTCCCAGACAAGCAGCTGGAGGAGGTTTATCGAGGGGGGGGGGGCGGTGTAGGCCCTGAGTTAAGGAACTTCCTCTTCTCCTCACCCAAGATTTCCCACAGATGTTGCACAGCCCCTGCTTTTTTGGCCTTCGTTGGTTCGTTATCTACCACCTCAGAAGAACCTACTTAATAAACACATACCAAAAACACACTATTGACTCAAGAAACTTGAGAGACTCTCACGCGCAGGAGCACTCGCTGAGCCCCTCAGACTTGGAAAACTGCAAATGGAAATTTCTCTCCTCATGACCAGCTTGGAAAATAAGGAGTGGTGTTGAGGTGATGAGATTTAGGCTAGTTTGGGGATTCTTAGAAATGCCCAACCTCAGCGCATGCTAAAGCTGACCCTGTGCCATAAATCACTAATTATTCAGGCATCCTGTTCCTCAATGATATGGAAGGCACTTTCCCCGCCAAAGATTCAACCTGTTCGCTTTCTGTTAAAATAATACACAGACTGTTCTTGCAATCTTCTTTGCAGGCAGAGCTGGGAGAAAGCTCCGTTTAATATGGATCTAAGCAGGGCTTTTTTCAGCCAGAACCTCTCAGGTGGGCGCCATTGCCGTTCTAAGAGAATGAGGGAGGCATTCCTGGTGAGTTCTGGCACCTCTCTTTCTAGAAAAATAACACTGGATCTAAGCAAATGCATTTAAGATTGTGTTGCACAAATGTTAAGGCTACAGCTCCTTCACACCAATGGGATCTTCCGTCCCGTGTAAATAGCAATGGTGGGACCATGGTGGGGATAGACAGTTAAAGTACTCTTCCCTCCGTACCTGTCCTCAAACAAATTGCCCCCCCCCCTCGGCTTTTTAATTTTTTTAATAACAATACATAATTAGTGTCATCTCTATATTTGCCTCTGGAGCTTTCCCTTGAGCGTGGTTGATGGGCACCTCATTCACCAACTTCAAGTGAGACAGCCAATGTAAACCTGAGAAGTCACACTGAGCTTAATATGGCTTACTGCGGATTAAATGTGCATAATTTTGCATCTCAAGTCTGAGTCAGGAAGTCTGTCCTTCATTACTACCCTGGATGAACATATGCAATCCAGGCTGATTTCAACCATCATACTGTCTTAGGAATAACGCAGGTTTACCTTATAGGGTTGTTCTAAGATACATTGAGAAAATATGTCCAAATCACCTAGAACATTCTAAATAACTAGATAAAATGCTAAGTGATATAAATAATTTTGACCAACTTTTTCTGAAGCCAAGAGTTTTGGGATGCCGTCGAGTCAGCTTCTTAAATCCTAGAGGAGGGCAAGGCAAGCAAAAATGCTAAGGGAAGGAGGCAAAGAAACAGTGTGGAAAGCAACACAGCTGACTGGGGAAATGAAAGTTGGGGTTTAGATATGATTGCCAGATGTCTCAAGGCCTAGACTCGAGGACAGACTTCTGGAGTGAGACTTGGAAGTATTTGTATGTTTTTAGTAATTAATTCTCATCTGATTTCCAGATCAGGAACTCATGGTCATACTTATATGCTATATATTATACTTGCCTTTCTTTACTATATTTGTAAAGGCTGTCCTATAAAATAACATTCTCTGGAAGTTTCACTAAAAATAAAATGCAACATAATAATAAAAAAGCATTATCCTTGTTTATTTCCAGCAGAGGAAGAAATAATACTAGTTGGCAGCATGGCCATAAATCAAATACTGAGAACAGGGGGTAGTATTCAGCTAGGTTTTACTCATAGTTAGTCCCAATTAGATTATTTAACATGATTATCAGAGAATCATAGAAAAGTAGAGTTGGAAGGAACCCTGAGGATCATCTAGTCCAACCCCCTGCAATGCAGGAATATGCAGCAATGCAGAATGACACAGCTGTCCCATATGAGGATCAAACCTGCAACCTTGGTGTTATTAGCACCACACTATTATGTTAGGTCCATTAATTTCAGTGGATCTGCTCTGAGTAAAATTTAGTTCAATACCACACTCAGATTTTAAAACCACAAGTTGTTTAAAAAGCCTGGGTGGATTAAAAGGACTACATCTGGCAGTGAAAAGGCCATAGAGAAGACATGAGGTGAGCTTCTCCTGGGATGCTAGTCCACATCTGGAATGCCTCCACTGAGACGGCCCTCTCACTGTAGACACCTGCCTTGTTTCACTTGGCGGGGCACCAGGAGTAGGGTCTTTTAAGAGGATCTCAAGATTTAGATAGATGTATGCTAGAAAAGTTGGTGCTGGAGGAGACTCTTGAGAGTCCCATGGACTGCAAGAAGATCTAACCTATCCATTCTTAAGGAAATCAGCCCTGAGTGCTCATTGGAAGGACAGATCCTGAAGCTGAGGCTCCAATACTTTGGCCACCTCATGAGAAGAGAAGACTCCCTAGAAAGGACCCTGATGTTGGGAAAGATGGAGGGCGCAAGGAGAAGGGGACGACAGAGGACAAGATGGTTGGATAGTGTTCTTGAAGCTACTAGCATGAGTTTGACTGAACTGCGGGAGGCAGTGGAAGATAGAAGTGCCTGGCATTCTCTGGTCCATGGGGTCACGAAGAGTCGGACACGACTAAATGACTAAACAACAACAACATGCTAGAAAAGACTATTTGTCAGGTAGCCAGGCTCCAAGCTGTTAAAGATTAGGACCAGCACTAATGGACCCAATAATTGGGCCCACTAATGGACTAGGGGCCAGTGCATCTGACAAAGCACTGATGCAATATGGCCAAAACCCCAATCCCAGTCAATAATCTCATCACACTATTTTGAACGAACTACAGCTTTTGGACAATTTTGATACAACACATTGTAATATAGGAGCATAACTGGTCAGCTATCTCCATCCAAGTATGGGCACAGCTAATAGATCACCTGTGTCACTGTCCTAGCACAGAAAGGGAAAGATATAAATACTAACATGATGGCGGGGGGGATGGATGGTGGTTTAAGCTCTGAAAAGAATGTGGTTGAGGAATGAATGCTGGAAATGGACCCCAAGGAAAACCTCTGGGCCCCTTTCTCTTTGGGATTAACTTTTTCCTAAACCGAACCCTTCCCTAGCCTAAGGAGGTGGCTAAAATCCTAACCAGTTCCAATCCTGAGATCCGGCAACCATTCAGTTAAGAAGAGATATAAGGAGGCAAGAGGTCCAGACCAAAAAGTCAGGATTAAGAGGGAAAAGAAAATTTAGAATTAGTAGAGAAAGGAGAGGAGTACACAGGAGCTGTTGAGTTGAGAAATCATATACCTGTTTGAACTAACCAGGCATGTTTTTGGCTGTGGGCCAAAGTATATCAAGGATTCTGTAAATACTTTTGAAAAAAGCTAAAAGGAAGCTCAGAGAAATTTGGCATGTGTGAGGGAGTTACATTTAAATGAGTATGGTTTGTTTTCATCCGCTGAAGTATGGGTCTGTTGAACTTGTTGCCCAATCATTTATGTGAGCTGGAGATCCCATTTTTAGAACAAAAGTGCTATCTGATGAGATGCTAGATTGTGACCCCCACCTGAAGTTGACACCCTCAGGCACTTTCCCCCCACCCTGCAAATTAAAGGTATGCAGATTGCAGCCTGTTGTTTTGCAGCGAGGAATAGTTTCTGTAATGGGAAGAGGCAGGTGGGGGCATAGTTGCTGGGTTCTTCAGCTGGATATAATTTCACCACTTCATTAGGCTGTGAGTACATTTTCTAATATTTATCCAGGTACTGAATGGTTCGTGCATAGCTAGCTTTCCTTGATACTGCAAAAGCTTGGGTGTTTTTATTAAAGTAACAGGGTACCTTCAAAAAGTGTGTTGTGTGGCCTGGGGAGGGGTTCTGCTTTTGAAAAAGAAAGTAAAAAATTCCACCAGGCACTCCCGCCAAGCCCTTAGGCTTATCTATAATAGCTCTTTGGATCCCAGACTGTTTGCTATAGTTTGAGATGTAGGTTTTCAGTTTACTTGAATGGCCACAAATACATGCAACCCAGTCTATATCTTTTGCATTTTTAAAATATCCAAACCTTTTAGGCCGTAGAAATTACAGCATTTTATTGTTTTCCTTGATCTCAACCATTCTTGCACAATCAACAGCTAAATCACATGCCTACAGTCCACGAGTATATCAAAATTATATCAAGATTAGCAATACATTATTTCCAGTCCTACAGCCTGATTTCACTTATCTCACTCAGGTTACACAAAGTCAACAGTGTTTTCTTTCTAATAATATTTCAGCTAAGAATTTTTACATAATCCATAATCAATTATGTAGCTGCACCTTCTGCACCTTGTTATTATAAAGCATAACAAATAGGTAGAATGTTAAGTTATATTTATTTATTTCACAATATTTATACATAAACTGCTTCATTGTAATAAACCTCTAAGTGGTTTACAATAAATATGTTATGTACTGAAGTTCTCACCCTGGGCCAGCAGGGGGATACTGTAGATGGTTATGCAAATGAAGGATCGAAAGTGACGTTTAGTGATTGGATAGTTTTGTATGCAAATGAAGGATCGAAAAGTGGTGTTCAGTGATTGGATAGTTTTAGAATGTTGCAGCAGTTACAATTGTTCTGTAGCTCTATATAAGCAGGCTGACTGAGCTCCTCAGTTCAGTTCTGTTCCAGCTTACAAAATAAAGAGCTGCTTTGGAGAAATCGCTGTGTCATCTGCTATGTCAACCCACAACTTAACAAAATATTTTAAAAATTGGCAAAGAAAGCAAAAAACAAGTAATTAAAAACAATTTAAAGTTGGTTAACATTAGACTAAAAATAAATTAAAACACACCAACATTATGTATCTGAATGGACTTGCCAAGCAAAAGTGTTTTAAGCAGGTGCCAGTGCCGAAAAGAGTACAGCAAAAGCACCTGCCTCATGTCATTAGTCAGAGGGTTTCAAAGTTTAGGTGCTGCCACACTAAAAGACCAATTTCTTAAAAGTGTTGAACAAGTATTATGTGGCACCTGTAACAGTGCTAGTTCTAAAGATTGAATCAGTTAAGTGGGTACATATGGAGTAAGGCAATCTTACAAGTACACTTTCATCTCCTGATATTCTCAATCATCTCCCAGAGAATCACAACATTTGAGCAATACTAATACTCCGTTACACTTTTATACCTCCAGTTCATATCTTCCACCCCGAATACTATTTTTTGAGTGTCAAATGTCATCTTAATATGAGTTTGTAAGATTAATAATAATATTTATTACAGTGCTCCAAATCCATTTCTAAGAATCCTCCCAAATGCTTCTTCCTAAGCCTCTCTTCCATGTATCTTGGTATGAAATGGGGATGGGGAAAGCTGTAGTTACGGTATTTAAATTTTATTTTATGTGCTCCAGCTCATAACAAATATTACAAAGCCAGCTGGGTAAAGAGGAGCTAGAAATAATATTAATGGTTAATGATAGTTATGGGAATGAGAATTATGGGCTTCTATGTTCATTAGCTTCTCATTCCAGTAGTCTGTTGAGATGTTATGAGAAAGATAAGGCGTGCAGAATAATCTATAATAATATGTGTGATTATAGATAAATTAGCATTATAAATTATGCACAGCACAGTATTATTATAAAGTTTTAGGGTGCGCACACATAGCAGACACCCACTCCACAGAAAAACAATCCTTCACCCTTCAAAATTCAGATAATATTCCCTGAGAAAAAATACACTTAGAACAATCCCAAAAACCTTATTGGCTCTCCTAATGACTCTATTTCCTCTGCAAAAGAAGAACCTTTCCCAATAGTTATTTCACTTACAAATCTTTCAAATCCTGCCTTAAGGGCATATTTTCTGTATGAAAAGGGTATGCCTGCGACTTGGATTCAAGACTATTTATCATCTCAAAACAATGGCCAGACTGCCCAGGTATTGCAATCAGTAAAAACATAATCAGACATTGGGGAGAGAAGCCACACTTCTGTGATGTATGTATGATGCTCTTAGGGTGGTATTTGGCTAAGGGGTTGGGCAATGATTAAAGTCTTTAAAGGTTCCTGCACACTTTGTTCTAGAAGGGACACGGGTGGTGCTGTGGGTTAAACCACAGAGCCTAGGACTTGCTGATCAGAAGGTCGGCGGTGATCTCCCATTGCTCGGTCCCTGCTCCTGCCATCCTAGCAGTTCGAAGGCACGTCAAAGTGCAAGTAGATAAATAGGTACCGCTCCGGCGGGAAGGTAAACGGCATTTCTGTGTGCTGCTCTGGTTCGCCAGAAGCGGCTTAGTCCTGTACGCCGGCTCCCTTGGCCAATAAAGCGAGATGAGCACCGCAACCCCAGAGTCGATCACGACTGGACCTAATGGTCTGGGGTCCCTTTACCTTTACCTTTACACTTCGTTCTGGGTCTTTCACTTCATTGCAAGAAGGCGGGGGGGGGGCTCTGTTGCAACAATAAAGCAAAGCAAATTCTGCCTCTCTTTCACTGGATCCTGTCTCCATCCATTCTTCTCTGACTGTTCATGGACTTAGGGGACTCAGAGTCCCTTGGGAAGTTGGGCAGCAAAAGCCAACCCCCAATTTTTCTACAACAGTACTGTATACTTGCTTGTGCAAAATGCAACATTTTACAGAGATTAGAAGGTATTTTGGTGGAAAGACGTTCAGAGACAGCATACAAACAGCATAATTCCTGGTAGGGAACACAAAAGACATTGTACACAATCCTGCACAAGTTAACTGTGACTAAGGCCTAAGACAAATATAATGTTCTCCAACGTATCTCTTACCTCTGTTTAGAAGATTGGGAATGACCTGCAGGCTTTCACAATGTTTTATCCCTTCCTTTTTTTGGAGGTCGTCATGGCACAGCAAAAACTGTGATAGTTTGGGCACTTGTATGGGGTAATTAGCCAGGGACAGGAGAAGGTGTATATGCCGTTGTATAGGCAAAAGACCCACCAACCACAGCTCTATGTAAATAAATAAATATGCTTACTTTTGCTGAGGGAACCAACTCAGACTGTTAGGCCTTATTCTGTGTGTCAGTGGCTATAGGGTCCCATGAGGATTTTTCAGTGGAGGAGGCACAAGCGTTCCAAGACCCAACACAAAACACACAGAGTTCAGGCCTCCCGGGCCAGTCCCATATCACATCCCTCCCTGCCTTCTCCCATCCACAAATGTTCTCCTTAATATACCCCCAGCCTGGTGTTCCTCTAGGTTTCCACACACACACACACACACACACACACACACACACACACGACCCCCCCCCCCCCCGCCAAGGTCTGAAATCAGATGTAAATCTAGAGGATTGGCCTGGGGCGGTATTTCCAGGACATAATCAACAGGCATAGGAAGGTTTAAGATCCTCTTCCACCATAGCTAGTGCAGTAAACTGTGGTAAACTTAAAATACCTTGGCAAACACAGCTTTGGGAAATAAAGTATGTAATTATGTTACAACTTTTTAGCACAACTTTTTTGTAACATGACTTGGTAATGCAAAATATATTTTGATTAAATTATTTTGATTAAATTAAATTAGTATAATTTTGTTTTGCTTGGTAAGTAAAATGTGTAAAATTGCATAGGAGTAATTTTAAAATTTGCCAAATACTTGCAGTTATATATTAATATTTTTTTTATGTATTTATGTATTATTTAGCATTATCTGACATTTTCAGAAAGTAAAATTTAAATTCTTTGGTTTTCTGAGAGCAGTTTACATGCTTCTTCATCAAATGCATAATTACTAAGCGAAGTGCTGCCATTCACAAAAAATAAAATTTCTCACACCCCAAAATATATATTTCACTGAAGAAATTTGCAAAAATTAAGTTCCACCTCCAAAAATGACACACCCTGCTCTGACGTGCTAATCAGCAGAAAAACTGTTCTATCTTGATTCAAACAGTGGTTATATCCTTCTTTGAAAAACTCATAAATAGATCTGTGCTGGTAAATTATGCTTAAGAGTTTTCCAATAGACAGACAAAATTTACATAACAGAAGAATTACTTGGCAGCATTTGATCATTTCAAAACATGGGAGAATGTCCAGTGTTGTTTCTTTGTCCCAGCAGCTTCCTCCTGAAATCATTTTGCACTGAACAGCAACTAATCTAATTAACAACAAAGAGTCTTGTGGCACCTTAAAAGACAAACAAATTATTATGACATAAGTTCAAGTTCCATTCTTCAGATGCATGAAGCATTATCAGTTTGCAGGGTTATTCATTCACATCTACACATGGTGAGCAGTTGTAAGCCGTGAACTCAGAGGGAGATGAAATGCAACAAGTGCAAGCAGTGGCAATTCATTCGGGGCTTGGAATATACGTAAAACAAGCATAGTGTCCTTTCACAAACGATAACACAAATGATAATGTTAGAAGCTTAGCAATGCTGAGTTAATTAACTTCCGTAGTGGGTCAGGAAACCATTGCCTTTTATTCAGACTCAGATGAACAGAATAAAACTTATGACTATCCAGGATTTCCCCTTTGAGATTCCTTTGTTTTAGGACCAGTAGCAGATCGGCAACAGAATATCCTGGTAGAGAGAAATAGTCTCAGACTGTTTTCAAAATAGTGCCATCTGAAAGTACAATAGTAGGTGAATACTTCAACCAAGTAGGACACTGGTAAGGTAAGCTTGGAAGGCGCTAAAGAAATACGTCTTCCAACCGGCTTATTTGTAAATCGTTACTAATATTTCATGGCCTGAATTGTGGTTTATTACTGTGAGAAGTGTTTTTCTTGGCCTGTTGAGTATTGCCTGTTCTCTCAAGGGGAAGGGGGCTTTCTAGTTCTTGTATTGCTGATACTTTGACATTTCTATTATAAAGGTAGAAAAAATAAAGGTAAAGAACTCCTGGATAGTTAAGTCCAGTCAAACTTGACTATGGGGTGCGGCACTCATCTCCACTTGCAGGCCAAGGGAGCCAGCATTTGTCTGCAGACAGCTTCCACAGGTCATGTGGCCAGCATGATTAAACTGCTTCTGGCGCACTGAGCACCGTGATGAGTGCCAGAGTGCATGGAAATGCCGTTTACCTTCCTGCAGCAGCACCCACTGTACTCTCTCAAAATTAAACATGTGCCCACTGGTCCATTCCCTGCTTTGCAGCCTTGGTTCTTTCCTATCTTACTTACTTTGCACATTTCCCAACTCTGAAATCCTTTCAAGGCGAGCCAAGCAGAATCAGCCAGCCAGCCAGTCGACAGATCCTATCCTGCCTTTCCACCCTGTAGATCTGCAAGGTGGCTTACAAGCAGCTTTGAATACATTTGTTTTGCACATGTAGATCTTCCGCCTTAGTGTAAGCCAACAGAATTCCTCACTTGGCATGTGATGTCTTCTGCGGAGGGCCAGTACCCTCAGGCGCTGCCTGTAGGAAGATAAACAGCTAGTCCTCCCCCAAAGCACCTGCCAATCTGGGAGTAGATAATAATGTTAAGGTCAGGGCCTCCTCGCAAGCAGAAACTTGAAGCAACTGTAATTGCTATTCCAGATGTGTCAGTATTATCAGTTTCTGCAAAGGGAAAGGCGTTAAGTGATGGCTGTTGTATTTTCAGTCTTCTTCCTAACAATCCCAAACATTGCATTTGTCTTTTTCACCACCACTGAGTTGAGGCTCTCATTGTGCTAACCCCAAGACAAGCACGTAGCCCTGATGCTAGATCGAATGAAAGGTGGCCTGCCAGAAGCTTCTGGAAACCCCACATGGCAACAGCCCTTACCCCAGGCTTTCTCAGCCTTGGCCCTCCAGATGTTTTTGGCCTACAACTCCAATGATCCCTAGCTAGCAGGACCAGTGGTCAGGGATGCTGGGAATTGTAGTTTCAAAACATCTGGAGGGCTGAGGTTGAGGAAGCCTGCCTTACCCCATATTTGCTCCCCAGGTCTTGGAGTGACCAGGAAACAACACACATATGAAAGCATCAAAACATACAGGTAGTTGCCCCACTTCAGCCTTCAAAAAGGGACAGGAAGGGCACTGCTCCTACCTATGTTTTCCCCTCAAAAGGGATGACAGGTTTTCCTCCTGCCAGAGAAAATAGGAAGAGAACCATGCATACCACCTTGGGAAACTTGGAAGGAAAGTGGAACATAACTGTCAGAAATAAATGATAATAAATAAACTCCCTACCCTAGAATATGACAGAATGCTGTGACTTATTTATATAGATTATATAGAATAGGGTAGACTTAGGGGTGTGTTGGAATTTGCATGATTTCATACCTGACAATTTGGAAGTGTTTGCTGATTTTCAAAATCTGGTTGATTGAATCCTGGTTTGACTGGTTTGGCTTCACTTTAAGTGGCGTAAGGAAGGAATGACTCAGAAAAGATTAGCATTTCAAAGCCCTGCTGGGGGAAAAGAAAGAAAATTCTTTGTGGTGATGTTTAAATTTTACAAGGTGTGTGTTTAAAATTGCACATGCCCAAAGAGTGTGTGTGGCAACAGGGAAACAGGTGCTGGAGCTGCTAGAATGTTATAGTTTTGGTCTTGGAGCAGGCAGATCGGATTCCCCTCTCCTTTCAGGTATGGATGATACTAGATGGCCTTGGGCCAATCATTGTCTTTTAGCCTAAACTGTGTTGCAAGGTTGTTGTGAAGCTAAAATAGAGGGGGAGGGGAGAGCTATGTGTCTTGCCCCCAGTTCCTTCGTAGGATGTATAATAATTTCATCTTAAGCCTATTAAGAGTGCTAGGACTTACACAGTGTATGTTGATTCTGATATTAAGTGTCTCACTGTATGGAACTTGTCAGCTCGTGAGAGATTTGATGAGTTTTGATAATCAGGTGCATAGATTATTATTTGCTTCTGGCATTTTACGAATTTAAAATTGCGACACACACTTCACTTTTACACTCCCAAGCTATTCCTTGCATACTGACATCAAATACTAGAAATGTACATTGCAAATTTATTATTTTGTTTAAAAAAATTGTCACAGAGCTTCATATATGTTACTAGTGAGGAGTGCCCAATGCTGCCTGGGTATTTTTTTGAAACAAAAAATGTGATTTTTAAATGAATAGTGCAATTTGAGAATTTGGACCCATCAAGCCCAATATTGGGTAAAATCAATCCAAAGTCATGTTTTGGTATGCCATATTGATTGAAAATTGTACCTGGCATCCAAACATGGATAAAGACCACTACTCCCATCTGGGGAACCCTTATGCCAAGTTTGACCTCTCAAAAAATCATCTCCAAACTTGTTCCTGAGGTGGAAGTGGTGGGACAGAAAACATCCACTTTCAAAAATACAGATTTCAGTATTCCTTACTGCCCTTGAAGCTTGTCTAATACCATGATCCTCATATTGTGGATGAGGGGCAGCTGCTGGGAGAAAATTGGCTCTCCCAAGGCCACCTAGTAGTGAGTTCATGGCAAGAAGAGGATTTGAACCAGGGAAAATAGCACATGAAAGCAACCCTTAGGCTATTGCCTCAGGAAGGCAGGAGATCCTGTCAGGCAAGTTTCCAGCTGAGCTGTACTTGCTTGAAGGAAGCAACTGATTTGCATCAGTGTGGGTGCTATATGGATGGCAATTACCATTTCGATGATGCATGCGAAGACAGGCTCCGGTGAATTGAGCAGGCAAAACCAATATTGGGTCCAGTGGTCAATAAGAGTTTCTGCATGTGCTGTACAGAGAAGTGAGGAACAGATAGGGCTCATCAACCTAGGAAAGTAGCCCATCTAGGAGAAGGAAAACTTGTATTCCAAGCGTTCACTGACTTGTGGAATGTCTTCAAAAGAAAAGGCTAAGGAGTAAACCCTACACAAATCCAGCATGGAGTCCCTAAGATGGTTGGATGGTGCCTTGTATGCCTCCTTCTGGTAACTCCTGCAGCCAAGCTGGTGCTCTGCTTTCCTCTGGACCACATCAGTGAGGTATTGTGGCTTGGGCAGCCCAGCACCTCTATACACACTGCCCCAGAGAGGTCACTTTATGCTGCTAACACAGCAGTTTGGCTTCACCCCTGGAGGCACACACTGTCATTTCTTGGGACTTTGATTGTGCAACAGGCAGGGCTGGTTGGCAATAAACTGGTGCCCTAGGCACAGAATCAGCAAAGTATCCCATGTATGAATTAACACAAGACCCAATTCACAAGAAAGTTCTCTTGCACAATCCCTATTTAAATAAATAGCTCAAATTGGGGACAATTTCACAGACTTTAGATGTGTGGGTAACTCCAGGAAGGGAACAAGAAACTTCCCCCCCAATGAACTTCCTTCCATTCAAGTATCTTAGGATCTAAACCATCGTATGTTTCAGCTAGACTGGTTTACCAGAATAGGGCTTAAAGGTAGAGCAGACCAAGGAAGAAGTGGAGAAAGAAGGCAGTCCTTGCATTCTCTTCCTCTTTTCTATATGTTAGAAATAATGCGAGTGAACTCTCATCACTCTTAGTGCTATTTATATTCAATTTATATCACCCCTTCCAAAGGAGCTCAAATGCTAACTGTAGAACAATGCAGCTATTTTGATACTAAGGTAAATCATAGCCACTGCAAAGAGAAACTTCAATGGCCTCATCATGGTAAATACGAATATATCTGTGAAGTTGTCTTTCATGCAGACAGACCAGAACTGTAAAAGGTAATTCGAGTATGGTCTCATAGAATTGTGTTTGGTAGGCATCCATCTGTCTCATGAGATAATGGAAGAGTGCACCTTCTGGGGAGAAGTCAAACTGTTGGAGAGTTACAGCACCAGCTGTAGAGACCGATAGGGGAAAGACATGATTTCTTGCAGCTGAGACATTAGAATAGTGGTAGTTTTCAATCCCTTTCCTAATGAACCCTAGTATGGAATTCACCTTTTGCATATCTGCCACACCCTGGGTCAATATCTTAACAGAGGTATCTGCTAAAACCCCAAGGTCTCATTCCATGTCAGTAACCACCAGTCTGGACCCCATGAGTATGTGAAGATACACAGGACAGAAGCAAAAGGAGAGCCTATGAGGGCCGGGCTTCCTCAATAAAGCTCCAGGCCCTTCTCCCCACATGTTCAAAATTCTGTAGTGAAAAAATAATTATTTCCTTTACTCAGTTTTAGCTTTGCACATATTAACATTAGTTCTGCATTTTATTTCAACATTTGCTGCTTATTATTTGTCAACTGTGCTTATTTACTGAGTTAAACATACAGCAAAAAGAGAGCATGGAAACTGCTGAATAAAAGGCAACAATACAGACGCAGAGTTCCAAACCCATTCTCTTTACTGTTAAATCTGTTAGATGTCTGATCAATGGAAAAAATGCAGAGTGGACTAGATCATCAGTAATGCTAAACCCAACCATGTCTCAGTTCTGGGTAGTACAGCAACAGCAGGACCAGGGGAGAAGCAAATCGGCTGCATTTTTTGCTGTGTACCTGCATGTTTGTTCATTCACACTAAGCCAACCTTTGGCTTAACATTATGTGCAAACCAAGCCAGTTCCACTATCTCCATTCAATAATACATTATTCTTTTCCACATAGGAAAGCAGTTTATAAACAACCATCCAGAAGATCACAACTATCAAATCTATAAAGTAGTGTTTTTTTAAAGAATGGCTGTCAATTTAATGCAGGACACTGAATTTTTCAATTAAATTAATCCAGTTCTTATGATTTCATATACCTATTCCATTAGCCATTGTCTCTAGTGTTAAAGGAGTTATTAAATGAAGAAATCAGTTACTTTGACACAGTCTTAAATCCAAAGTATGAAGATTTTTTACAATGCAAACATTTTGGGTTTTTCTCCCCCTCACAGGAGTGGAAGGAGAACCAAGACAACAGTCACAACTGTACTCTCAGTAAGAGTAAAAGGTTGTGTACAAGGAACTAGTAACAATATAATTATATTCAGCAGAATGAAGGGCATGAAGAAAGATATCAGTGAACACATGTACAAAGTCTATTATCGCACCCAAATTCTATCATATGAAAAGATAGCCCTCTGATGCAGCAAGGGAAGCAACTTACAGGGAAGTTCTATTCTGCACAAGGACCTGATTTTTTAAAACTAGTTTTTATTAAAGTTTTTTTTTGTTACAAAACAAACAGAAAAACAGGGAAAGGTACACCTATCGTCTCCACTTTGCATTCATAAGTCTTTTTCACAGTTCGTTTGCCTTTAGTGAAATACATTTTTGTCATAGACATCTTGCAGTTGAGGGGAAAAGGGAGTAGGGCAATTGTTCTTTCGTTCTGTTGTCTAGTCCTAGTGTAGGGCTTTATGTCAGCATCATGTGGGTAGGACAAGGACCAGATGTTGATGAAATCCACATTATGGTGCTCATCTAGGTGAATTGGCTGGATATGTCATTTGATGATATATTACTGTGTACAACTAATGTGATTCTTGCATTGCAGGGGGTTGGGCTAGATGACCCTTGGGACCCTTCCAACTCTACAGTTCTGTGATTCTATGTACTAGTGGCCTATGACCAGAACTGGTTAGGGTCAAGGTCTACAATTATATGTATACCTGGAAACAAGCTCCACTGAACTCAATGGGTTGTAGCCAATTGAATCCACTGATTTCAATGGGTCTACTCAAACTATGACTAAGTTGAATGCAAACCAAATAAGACTGACTTACTTTTAAAACCCCATGCATGTCTATTCTTGTGCTTTCACCCCAAAACCAAATAAAAACAAGTTAAAGCAGTTTTTTCAAAGATGTAGATATGCCATTTCCTAGTTATTATCCCCATTGTTATTTCCATGTTATTATCCCCAGAAAGCAAACTGGAATTCTCAAACTTTCACTTCCGTTTTTTACTTATCAGGCATAAAGGTAACTATCCACAAAGGTCCTTCTCTCCCACCCACCCACCCTTCTCTATCCTCCCCCCCCCTACAGTGGGGGCTACTTTGAAATCTGTCCCTTGTTTCAAGGTTGACTGATGGAGGGTTCTGTTACAAGCTCATCAAGAAGTACAGATGCTTCTGCCACTAAGAAGAACTTTTTGTCCCACTACAGAATCCTTTTATTTGGAAGGAACAAATCTAAAAGATGTTTTTCCGTAAAATGATCAAGAAATAGAGTTTAACCTTATACTGTAACTGCTACTAAGATTATAACAGCTAAAAATTGGGGAGGGGGGAAAGCATATCTCTCACTATATCTGAATGGATAGAGAAAATTTGGTACAATAGTTACTATGATTATGGTTTATGGGGAAATGGGTATTTTTAGCAACATTTTGGAACAAGTTTAATTAGAAGATTCGCCTTCATGCTGCTTTCAACCTGCTGTAATAGTATTTCTTCATGCTCTTTATTTTTGTTTTGTTTTTTGTTTTTTTAAAAAATGTTGCCCATTGTAAATTATGGTTTACTCAGAAATGTACCATTGTTTTCAATGGGACTTAATGGTTTCAGACAGAATTTGTGTCCGCTTCTTGTTTTTCTATTCTAAGCAATTATCCAAAACAACTCCCGAAATCTAAAACTATATATTAAAGTTCAAACTCGAATACACATATGTGTAACTGAATCCAAAGATGAACTTTTACAAAGCCAAGCCTAAAACAGGTTTCAAAATTGTTGGAAAGAATTTTAAAGAATTGCTGGAAAGTTGTTTTTATTCACACACTCAAGCAGATCAGGAACTTTATCTCCTTTTTGTGCCTCCAAAACCTAAGAGAGAAAGAGAAAGATGATCAGTCAATGGGTAATACTTTTGAGAACAGATTGAAGAAATCATTTTATATTATATACATAAATTCTATTAATGTTTACTTGTTTTTAAATTATTCCCCACTCCACCCTTTGTTTTCAACTGTTCTTATTTTATCTGTAAGTGGCCTTAAGTCACTGTCAGAGAAAAAGGCAAGGAAGAAATAAATAAATAAATATTTAACAACCACCACCAATAAACAATTAAACATT
The DNA here is from genome assembly GCF_964106645.2 of Podarcis pityusensis. NCBI lineage: Eukaryota > Metazoa > Chordata > Lepidosauria > Squamata > Lacertidae > Podarcis > Podarcis pityusensis. The sequence goes on from NC_138042.1 coordinate 33,605,071, forward strand.
ACTACAAATGTGTTGTGTGGTGTGTGGGTGTATCCTCTCTCATCTATTACAATGTTTAATAGAACTCCATTTGAGTAAATATTGTACACGTAAGACAAGACCATTTGAAAATAGGTGGAAAGCAGTTCTACTCGCATATTTTAATATACAAATTTTCTATATGCCAGATGCGAGGCAGTAATATGGGAGAGAACTAAATTATGTGTGCCTTCTCCTACATTATGTTGTACAGTCCATACAGGTTTATCAGCTTGGTGAAAACTAAGCCTAAATCCTATGAAAAGTGAGGCAGATGACTTGTCACTTATCTACCCCCAAAGATTTAAACAGGAATTACATTACAGAATGGGAATGTGTGGAAGAATATATGACAAAACATCGTTCCAAAACAAATTTATTTATATGCATTGACTAAATTTTGTAAAGCTAAAATATTGACAGACGTCTTATGGGGGAAACAGAAGCAATATACACAACACAATACAAAAAGAAACAAAAACAAAAGAACCTGTAAAGTGGTGGAGGGAAGTCACAGATAGGAATAAGGAAAATATATAAACATAGAGATTTACACATATAGTATTGAAAACAATAATTTGGCATGTATTGCTAAGAATGTTAAAATGTGTAACTGAATGTAATAATGCAAATAAAATAAAAATATCATGAAAAAACAAAATTAAAATTAAACAGGAATTAAATGCAATCAATTTCTCTGGACTGCAATGAAGTGATTAAAGTCACCGCCCCTGAGGTTCACCAGGAAAATAAAGATAACATGGCTTATAACTTACCTGAGGTGGACTTTGTCCCTGAATAAGATGTTGAAGAGCTGTTTGAAGCACCAAATGTAGGAGGTGGAGCAGTTGGACCAGCCCACGTATTATGGTAAGGTGAATATCGGTTATACGTAGATGACCTGTGGTGGGGAGAAATCGATTAAACTATTTTAGTGACAAATGTCATTTCCCCACCACATGCAATAGCAGTAGTAATATAAATGTTTAAAGAAACAGATAAGCTAGTATAGAAGTGGGGAGGTAAAAATATTTTCCCCCTATAGATTTTATTCAAGTTTGAAAGAAAATTAAAAAGATATTGGATGTTTGATACGAACCTTTGTATCAAAAAAGCAAAAACAAAACTAATCTAAATAAAAACAATCCAAAATTAATAAAAGAAAAAAGAACTGCTGATTCTTTGTCTGTTAGCTATATATAGAAAATTATTCCAAAGATTCACTCTAAGGTAACACCCTACAATTACACTTTCTATAAACCAGTATTTTCTTCAATCCTTAAACCCAGATATCACATGTTCATGTTCTTTTTCAGGCAAAAAGTCTATAAGGAGTCTGGTTTTTTTAAAGTGGAAGGTCATATAATGTGAAACTCCTCACCAACAACAAAGGCACTGTGAACCCAGAAACCACCCCTTTCTTTTAAAAAGGTCACTATAGGAAAAACACATTCATATATGCAAGTGGATATTCAGTAATTCTGGAAAGAGCCATAGCACAGTGACAGATTCTATATCCAGCATCCTGAGGTAGGGCTGGGAGAGAACCCTGCCTCAAACCCTAGAGATATGCTACCAGTCAGTGTTGAGAATACAGAGGTAGGTCTGACATATAAAGCAGCTTTCTAGTTCCTAACAGTAACAAATTACAAGTAAACTTTCCTATGGTTCCATTAAAATAATGCACTTCAATTTAACAAAGAACAAGATTGCCAAGGATGGTACTGAGCAATTTATTGTTAATTTTCAAACACAGGAAGTTGATGAACACCCCTAAATCCACCAATGTAACTCTTAATAAAAACTGTCCAAAGAAACAAACTTAGCTTCAGCTTAGAGGAACCTGTTGCCTGCACAGAACAGGGTTAATCTTGCCAGAAGACAGTAATTCCCATGAGTAGCTTTGGGATTTTATCTAGTCTCTTAACATGTTAATCAAGGCAGAACCACCACAATAGGTTGCAGAGATATAAACAGCATCAAATACTCAAAAGTCTTTTAGATTCAGTGCAAAACCAAGGTCACACAGCCAGTGTAAATAATAGTATTACTGTACCTAAGAACCTAAGAAATAAAGTGTCTGTACAAAAGCAGATTAGAAGACTGTGCTCAGTGAGTTCTTGGCAAATACTAAAAATAATTAAACATTGCAGGAAAATGCCAAAACAAATTGTTGCAAACTCACTTAAATAAGAATCTTAAGCCTTTTTTTCTTTTTTTAAAGGAAGAGACTTAATATGGTTACTGAGTTGTCATCAACTTCCTTTTTCCTCTGATTTACATGGGCTGGGATCTTGGCTGTATTTTACACTGATAACTGAGCACTGATAAGCTGTTACTAAAATTTCATTCCTTTTGAAGCAGCAGTTAATCAACTATACTACAAAACAATTATGTGGGGGAAAGCACAAAGGGAAATGGAGAGAAAAGGGAGGCTTGATAAGCAAAAGGAGCCAAAGAAACCAGAGTCTGGGAAGGAATAACCTGGAATGTAAGATGAGCTAAGAGGAGCTGGAGATCAAATAAGTACCGGTAATTAACAGAATTATACCTGGATCTGGTAATGGAAAGTAGCTAGTTCATAACAAACGAAACTGAAGAAACATTACTGTACAGTAGTTGTATATTGGAATAGGCAGGCCACAGGAATGCAAGAAAAATATTAGACGCTTATGTTAGAAAGAAGGAAGACCAGCTTAAATACGATTTATAGTAACTTGACCTTTGAATTATTTTATATTTATTTTCAAATGTACCCCTCTCCTTTTTGTTTTTTAGAACTCCCCAAAACAAAAGATAATATGCAACAAGCAAAACACAATTTAAGAATTCTTAGTATTTGAAATTTTCTGTTATTTGAAAGCAAAGACCACCATTTAACACCTCAGTTCTCTTGAAGCTGCTGCTTTACTATAAACAGGGTAGCAGGAATTTCTTCACTGAATGATGCAATGTTATGCAACTGCAAAGCAAGGAGCCTAATTAAAAGAGCATTGTATCAAGAATAGCCGATTTCTGTATTCTCTGGTGGCCAATCGAGTTTCCAGACTGTGGCCCTGAAGAATACTTTGCACACAACTTAACTCCTTCATGGCTACTATAATAAAGTCTCCAAGTGACTACAGGCTGGATCACTATGAACAGAGATCACTTCTAGTACAAGATAAATATTTCTCATAACTTTAAAGCATTTTTTCCTTTTGAAACTGTAGCATGCTTAATAAAATATTACAAATATTACAAATCATATCACATCAAATGCTGGAAATGCGATCTAAATCCTGCAGATTTTATGCATCTGTGGAAGATATATATTCCAAATTGAATGAGAACAGATTCTGGAAGTTTTTGGCCTTACGTTAGGGATTAATTTTACTATAGATGTTAGGGCTCGTGATTGATTTTGAATATACTGATTGCAGCTATGATTGTTTTAGCTATACATCAGAAAATTCCAGTTATTCCCCTAATTAAAGAATGGTTAATCAAAACTTTAAAAATTGAATAGATAAATTATTGGATGTTGCATGTAGAAGACAATCTCTCACTTTGGTTTCTTGTCCTTGGGAATGCCATTCCTTTCACCTCTCACACATTTTATGTAAATATATCACCCACCAGGCCCAGAAATTATTGTTGCCAAGAGAAAACAAGGTAGATAGTCTTAGAGCTTACCTTTGGTTGCCTGCCAGGTATCCCAGTAGCCCTCCAGCACCTAACCCAGTCCAAAATCCTGGCCCTGAGTTTGAATTTGAACCAGAATACGAGCCACCAGCATCACCTTAATCCAAATAAAATTATATAGATTTAGATTAAACAATCTTTGAAACAGAAGCAGTGCTATTTGCTTTGGAATGTCACTCAAGATCAAGGCATGCTCTCGAATGATTTCAGACGTTGAATCAAGGCCTGCTTAAAAACTCTGAAGGAATGAAGGGGAAGTACACTAACAGTTCACACATGCACACTCATAAATACCGTTACGTAATGATTCCAGATTCACAATGGGTAATATGGGTAATATGAAGGCAATTCATCTGATGTCAATTCATACATGCAAATCATTATGATGCTACAGTTAACAAGAGACTCCAAATTAAAAAAACAACAATAACACTGCTATGTCAGCCAACACTAGGTCCCCACTGCTAGAAACTGAAGGGTCTTTTAAATTCCTAACAGCCTGATCTCAAATATGTTTATTTAAAAGTAGATCTGGAGATGCCGCTGGGGGTTACTTCCTAATAAGCTGCTTTTAATGTTTGATGTTTTGGGGCAACCCAGCCAGGTGGACAGGGTATTACTATCACTACTACTACTACTACTGTAGTACAATGGGACCTGCAATATTAGCAGAACAGGTACTACCAACAAGTTTTCCAGTTTGTTTGATGCCTTCTTTTTATTGACTCAGGATCTGCTAATAAAACCTTGTGTTTATTATTTCCAAGATGCAATGGAGTCATTCTTAATCATTCTTTGACCTTCTGAGATTACTCTACTCCATATCATTGACTTGAGATTTGAAAGACAGTACTGTGACAACATAATATACCTGCGTCACTACCAGCATTACATCTTGCCACAAATAGTTATAAATATAGAGGTAGTAATTAAGAGGGTATAGAAAAGATTATCTACAGAAAGCAAGCCACACCTACAAGCAATGAAGCATCCATGCTGATCTCCTTCTGCATTGCACTGGTAGAAGATGAGAGCTCAGGCCCACATGAGTGGCATACTCTATTTCATATCCTCTTACCCTCTCATGGGATTACTGTTTCCCACCCTTTTGGTTTAGAATAAAATGTCAAATCAAGAGTAGAAGGAACTCTCATAAGAATGAAGTTCTACAGAATATAATAATGTCTTTTACAGACCTGAGTGAGGACTGAGAACAAGAAATGAACAAAATTCTACAATGTAGTACTACTTACTGTCCAGCTTTGGACAAGATCTCTCAATGCCTGTGTTCCTATTGTCATATACAAGAGAGAACTTTACCTGTGAAGTCTGATTTAAATCCTGGAGGAGGTGTGAAGTCTGATTTAAATCCTGGTGGAGGGGGACTTTGATTATCCTGCCCATAGGTTCCTGGATAACCATCACCGTGAGAGAAACCATGTTGTGGCCGGTTATCACAGAGGAATAGCTTGTAGACGCCGTAAACAAGGCCCACAAATAATATTAAGAGGATCACTCCAGCACCTGAGCCTAATGAATCATGAGATGTTGTGGAATAGTAACTCCCACCAAAGGAATTCGCTTTCTGCTGTCCTTCCTTGGTTAATTCTAATGTGTACTCCAAGCCACACGATCCTTTTAATATGTAAGGGTCATCCGGGTAATCGTAGCCTTCACAGCTTACTTCGATTTTTCCAAAGCGATATGAAATATCCATGTGTGCTTTACACTCCCACTGAAAAAGGAAACATCATTTGTTATTTTTGCTTCCTTTTAAGTAGAATAAAATTAACTACAGATACCAAATTGTGTCTGTCCACAGGTGGACTAGATATCCGTGGACTCTCCCTCCCTGCCCCTTAAATGTATGCTAGATGACCTTACGGAGATCTGACTGAGCATACAGAGAGAGAAGGAGAAGTCCTGTCATATGAGAGGACTTCTGCTCACATGACCATGGATCTCACCAATAATGTTATTTAAAAACAGTGTAACACACACAGCATTTCTATTTCCTGCAGATTGGGAACAAGTTCTCAAAAGGAATTTCACAAGAAAGTAACACTAAATAATTAATAAATTTGGACCACATTCCTTGTAATAAGACTTTAAACATGTATTCTCTGAGTTCTGTAACAGTCAACGCCAACTGTTTGACTACATATATATAGTACTTTTTGTTTATCCCTAGGGATTTTTAAATTTAATAGGATGCATATATCCTCAAAAGATTAAAACAGCATGTCATTTTTATTATTTTTAACGTTTAAAGTTTTAAACAAAAGTTGGCAGAGGGAGTGTCAGAGTGAAGTAGCATGGCTCTCAAACATTCTGTGTCAGCTTCTTCCCTGTCTGAGATAAAAAAAAGTAAGCCAGAAATGAATATGCCCTTTAGAAGTCACATCCCTTTGGTAAGGAACTACAGTACGTCTCTATTTCCTAATGACTTGGCACAATGCATTGTCCAATTACAAAAAAAGAAAACAAAAACAGTACCTGACTTTATTATATGCAGTAACTACTGTATTTTTGGCCTAATGAGTTCAATCTTCCAGGATTAAAAATATAATTACTTTAAAGAATGCAATGCAATAAAGAATTATCCTTATGGAGTTTACTCATAAAACATTCAGATCAGAATCGTCAGTCTACTTGTTGTTGAAGACCGCAAAATATTCTACTAATTCATTCTTGTGACTGAGGAAGCAGGTTGGTCAACAATCTTGTTCAGGGAATTTTTATTACAATTCAGCTTTTCTAAAAGCTGGTATTTTCAGAGTCCCATTAATGAGGGAAACATGTCTTTACCCACTTAACAGGATTCACAAAGTGGCTTGGGGAAGACTGTCAAACAGAAGTACTCTTTAATAGCACCGGAACATTGATTGGGTCTCCAAATTTCTCTTGAAAGTAATATGGACCCACTTTGTAGAGGAGCTAGCTTCTCTCAATCTGTTTTTTACCTCCTACATCTGGCTGCAAATGGAAGCATCAATGGCTCATCCTCCCTAAGTCCTGGCCATTTTGCCCTATCAAGGGAATATTCCTTTGTATGCCTTATCAAGGGAACATACAGCATTTTCTCACCCCAACACCAGGATTAATTAATTTATACAGATTCCCAAGTAACTATACCTGTACATCGTAGCCATCCCAGCCTTTGTTGTAACACTGGACGACCTCTGGTGTGTACGCTGCACATCCAGCTGAGCCACCCGTACAATGCAACTGGGGAACTGGAGATGTCCGTCGATAATTTGTAAACCTGCCTGGGTAGAGTGTCAGGGCTTGGATTTCTCGCAACAAAATTTTATCTGGAAGAATGTGTGAGTACAAAAATAGATTGAGAAACACTAGACAAAAATAGGAATGCAGACTTTTCTGTTTTTTAAAAAAAATCCAGGATAATCACTAAAAGCCAACAGATAACTTCTCAGTAGAATAATTCCTGTTACCATTTTCCCAATATTTCCCAGCTGTCTCTGACAATCCCAAATACTGAGTTAACAAATAATATTACAAAGCTCTCTAGTGTCTGAAAACTAAGCACAGAAAAAAGGATTTTCTTTTCTTATGCTCTACATATATGCTGATGCATAATTACTGGAGGACAGGAAAGCACTGCCTTGTTGGATCAGGCCAATACCCCATATCTGCCTTTCTTAAACTTGGGTCCCCAATTGTTGTCGGACTACCAACACCCATCATCCTGGACCACTTGTCCTGGTAACTAGGGGTGATGGGAGTTGTAGTCCAACAACATCTGGGGAACCAAGTTTGAGAAAGGCTGTTCCATATTGTCAAGTATTTTGTTTCCAATATCTTTCAGCCAGGTGCTTCTGAAATCTCAGTAAGCAAGATACTGTATGTCTCTTATTTTCTATTTGCCCAGCATAATAATAATCAAATATATATAGTGTTTGGACATGGAGGTCCCATTTAATTTACAATCCTATCTACAATTACATGCAAATAAAGCCCACCGAACTGCAGCACATTGGATCTGAATTCCAAAGTCCATGAAATTCACAGGACTGAGCTGTTACATTGAGGTTCAATTAGCCCACTAACTTATTCATAAGATGCCTTTGAAGGCTACAGCTTCCCCCTGGCCTGACTAGTGATTAGTATGCAGATACTGCTGCTGAATAGGAAGGTTTCCATGTTGTCACCACGATTACTGAGAATATGAAAAGACACTTGTTGGATCACACCAAATATTCACTTAGTGACCAGTCAGATGATTCTGGAACTCTTACAAAAAGACAACTGCTCTCCTGTTTATTTCTCTCTCCCACCCACACCCCAAAAACCCCAGTCATATTCAGAGACAAACTGCCTTGGAGCCTGCATCTTTCATTTATTAATTCATTAATTCATAGAATCACAGTACTGTTGAGTTGAAGGGGTTCTGTGGGCCATTTACTACTACTACTACTACTACTACTAAATTTGTATACTGCCCCATACCTACAGGACCCAAATATTTCACAAGATAAAACTGCAATATAAAAACATAAAATACATAATAAAAATAAAACGCAAACAACCCCCTAATTCAACACATTGTAAAACGGCATCTGGTCCCAGCCCTCTGCAATCCAATGCATTTGTTAAGAAGGCCCATGCCTCAGGCTTACAACCACACCCACCGCCAGTCACAGGAGGGAAAAGGGGATGTAGAGGCAAGTGGGAAACGACCAAGCTCAGGCATCAAATTCAAATTATAAATGCCCGCTTAGGCGGAAAGGGATGTCACCTTTGGACGCCCCGACATGCCAAGAAGAGACACCTTCGGCGTGGCCGGTCCCACTTCTGCCTGTCAAACCAGGAAGCTCCCAAGCAAGCAGGGCGCCGAGAGAGCCGCCCTCCCGCACCGAAGGCGTTTCTGAGGTAAACTGCTCTTGAACCTGGAGGCCCCATTTCCCTGTCACGACTGACGACAGTAGCCTCTGACAGGATACTGCGGCCCTTCCCCACCCGCCCGCCGCTCCGGCCTGGCCTTACCCTGCTGGGCCCAGCCCCACGCCTGCCCGCTCCCCGTCAGCACCACCAACAGCGGCAGGAGCAGCGGCAGCCTCAGCGGCGCCACCATCGCGGCGCGTCCGCCAACGAGTCTTCTCTCTCAGCGGTTGTGGCGACGGCGCTCTCCGCGTCTCTGATTGGTTCCCTCGCCGGCTCGCGGCTGCTGCCTTCTTCAAGGATCGAACCTTCTCGACGGCGCAACGGTGTTTTAACCGCCTCGCAGTCGGAGGGAGGGCGGGATTTTGTCGCCCGCCTTTCGCGACTGGAGGGTCATTCGACAAGGCGATGGGATGATTGGCCATTCCGCCCGTCGCCCGGCAATTCTATTCGCTGGCTGGAGAAGCTCCTCTCCTCTCATTGGCTCTGCTGGCCATGGGAGGCGGGGCAAAGCAAGCAGCAGTCGGGAACCAATGGGCTTGTGCTGGGTGTACATTAGAGTGTATTGTCTCTTCCGGTGAGTCAGTGTCAATAAACAAAGGCAGCTTACAGGGCCCCCAACTGTTGTTGGACTACAACTCCCATGAGCCCTTTCTAAGAGGACCAATCGTCACGGGTGATGGGTGTTGTAGTCCATCGACAGCCGGCGACCCAAGTTTGAGGAACAGGGGACCGAACACGGGAAAAGTTCCCCAGTAATAATGGATTAATGGATTGTGGCTGTTTGCTGGCAAGCAAGCTGGAGTCTTGTGGCACCTTACACACATTCAGCACAATGTGGCTTGAGCTGTTGTAGGCAGGGCTATACTTGCACAAATCCATGAAGGAAGCACAACAGACATATATGATGCAATCTATTACTCAGCTGTGCAATTCAGTTAAGGTTGCGAACAGTGGAGGCTTTTTAAAAAGAACCTGACCTTTTAGCAGCAGCTTGATCTATGGGTAGTGACATTATAGTAAAAGGTAAAGGACCCCTGGACGGTTAAGTCCAGTCAAAGGTGACTATGGGGTGTGGCACTCATCTCACGTTTCTCCACAGACAGCTTTCCAGGTCATGCGGCCAGCATGACTGAACTGCTTCTGGCGCAATGGGACACCGTGACGGAAACTAGAGTGCACGGAAACGCCGTTTACCTTCCTGCCACAGCGATACCTACTTATCTACTTGCACTGCTGTGCTTTCGAACTGCTAGGTTGGCAGGAGCTGGGACCGTCACCCCATCATGCGGATTTGAACCGCTGACCTTCTGATCAGCAAGTCCAAAAGGTTCAGTGGTTTAGAGCACAGCACCACCCTCTCCCTTCGACATTTACTTGAAAATTATAGTAAAAGGTGTTGGCTCCTTTATATTAAGTAATTGCAACAAAATGATTTTTCCAGTGCCATGGATATTTGACCTTTTATTCCCCACTCCCACACACATTCAATTGTATTAATTAATCTGTGCAGATTTACAACACGCTATGCCTTCCAATTGCTTTATAGAGCATACACAACGCCACCTTAAACAAAAACCCACAATAATTATACACATATATTTGTTGAGAGCTGTTGTGAATATCCTAGGCCAGGGAATCTCTGTATGCCTTCTGGACTTGGTGGATTGATCATTTACCTTGAATCATGGTGTGGTTTCCAAAAATAAGCTCAGACACTAGTACAATTTAAATGATTTTATCATTTGCATCTTGTTGCACACACAATTATGAAATGGCAAAGTTGTGTTACACAAACAATTTTAACTTGGTCTCACAGAAACCTGCTTAAACTATCAAATTAGTAAGAAGAACCAGCCTATGAGCATGCTGAATGGTGATGAAGGGAAATAATGAGGTTGGAGGGAAAAGGTATAAAAAGGAGGCAGGACAAAAGGTTGCATGAATTCCATTCCCTTTTGGTGTCTCAGCAGGACTGCATCATTCCCTGCTCTTATGAGATCCCTCCGCATCATCTCTACCTTTCAAATCATAAAGCTGTAGAGTTGGAAGGGATCCTGAGGGTCATCTAGTCCAACCCCTGCAATGCAGGATCTCAACTAAATCATACATGACAGAACAGTATTTCCCATGAGGTTCAAGGGTTGCCCACCTCCAAGTACATTCAATCAAAGAAATAATAATATAAGCAGGCGAGTAACATACAGTATTTTATTGTCGGCGGGGGGTCTTCCATATTCATGGCCGAAGCCATTTTAAAAAAAATTACCCCAGGAAAAAGTGAAGGCTGCCTACGCAATAGACGAATCTAGAATATTAAAGTGTAGTAGGTATTATTGGGCACAAAGCCCCCCCTCCAAACACCACCACCAACAAAAGGCAGCTGCAAAGACAGGAGTTCACGCTGTTTCCAGCTCAGTTCTTATTTTACGTGAAAATTAACGCTGCTGTACTTGCCAACAAAGGTCCGTATAGTTAAAGCTATGGTTTTCCCAGTAGCGATGTATGGAAGTGAGAGCTGGACCATAAAGAAGACTGATCGCCGAAGAATTGATGCTTTTGAATTATGGTGCTGGAGGAGACTCTTGAGAGTCCCACGGACTGCAAGAAGATCAAACCTATCCATTCTGAAGGAAATCAGCCCTGAGTGCTGACTGGAAGGACAGATCCTGAAGCTGAGGCTCCAAGATTTTGGCCACCTCATGAGAAGAGAAGACTCCCTGGAAAAGACCCTGATGTTGGGAAAGATGGAGGGCACAAGGAGAAGGGGACGACAGAGGACGAGATGGTTGGACAGTGTTCCCGAAGCTACCAGCATGAGTTTGACCAAACTGCGGGAGGCAGTGGAAGACAGAAGTGCCTGGCCTGCTCTGGTCCATGGGGTCACGAAGAGTCGGACACGACTAAACGACTAAACAACAACAACTTCAATTCTCTTATCTCTATATTACAAGGTGGATGGGGCTGTATTTGGGAGAGAGTGACTGCTGAAGCTGGTTTAGATTTGCAATCAAAAGTCCCTTCCCCTTCTCTCTTTCATTCTGGCTTCCGTTGGATGAGCCAAGGTGCCGTCCGATCCCATCTTGCCCTAAAATCCCTGTTCCTATAGACGTGTCTTATTTCCGCCCTGGAGGATGGAGCAGGCGAAACGCCCTACAGAACCTGCAAGTTGCGCCCTGCGTGTCCATCTACCCATTTTTAAGTCTGCGGTGCCATCCGGTTTCTGCCCGCCCGAAGTCCTCCTCTGGCCCGAAAGAGCGCTCACTTCCGGGTTCTGTCTGGCCGTCTTCCTCCCGCTCTGTGGTTGGCTGGGAGCGGCCTGTGCGCGACAATAACAGCAGCATCATGGCCGGCATCAAAGGTAGCGCCGCTGTGGCGGTTCTGAGGGGTGGCATGGAAAGGGCCTGGGAGCAAGGCGGGGCGGGAGGGGGGTCTTCCGTGCCAGGCCCGGGAAAGGACGTCGCCCCTCAGCCCTGGCGGTGACGTCTTATGGCGGGGGGGGGGGGAGAAGAGGGACCGCGTTGTTTCCATGGCAACGTGCGCCTTCCCCGCCTGTGAGGATGCGCCGTTTGGCTAGAAAAGCGCGCAAACGGAGAGAGTGTCTCGTTTGTCTCTTTCTCTGCTGCCCCCAATACCTGGACCCACATTTGGAGGCCTGTGTGGGGTTGGCGCTCCCCACCCCTCACGTCCGTTTCCGACATCCCTAGGCATGGGCCGGGTCGCAAGGCGAGCCCAGTGTTGTTGCCGGAAGCAAGGCCCGTCTCACAGGAGTTTTAACTCGAAGTTAGCGGGTGTAGGAGATGCAGCTCCAGAGCATGTGCAGAGATAGTACCCCCCCCCCACTTCCCCCAGAGCCAGGTACTGGGGAAGAACAGGGAAGGGATGACATCTTAATGTTACTGTTAATTATTAAATTTGTATACCGCCCTTCTCATGCGTATGTTCACAACATAAAAGTGCAATATAAAAAACCACAAAATTATTATTATTGTTACAGTGGTACCTCGGGTTACATACGCTTCAGGTTACAGACTCTGCTAACCCAGAAATAGTGCTTCAGGTTAAGAACTTTGCTTCATGATAAGAACAGAAATTGGGCTCCGGCGGCGCAGCAGCAACAGGAGGCTCCATTAGCTAAAGTGGTGCTTCAGGTTAAGAACGGACCTCCAGAACAAATTAAGTACTTAACCCGAGGTACCACTGTATTGCCCTTCTTGTCAGCTCTCCGAAGGTATCCCAGTTGTCATGCAAAATGAAATCCTGGGCTCTGCAAACCTTTGGACCGCAACCCGATGCACACTCGTGGGAATGGGCATGGCTAAACTCTATCAGCCAAGCTTTGTGGTACCTTAAAATGCAATAAACATTGTGATCCTGTGCCTTTCCAGGCAGACGCAACGCCCCGCTGAGTGCAGTGGGGCTGCCAAATAAGTGCATGTAAGATTGCAGCTACACATTTATTGCAGCATAAACGATGAACCTGGTCTCTCCCACTAAAGATCCTGTCACAATGAATTGGTTAGTCTGAGGAGGGAAATGACTTTTTGATGGTTTTGTTGCGTTAGACTATGCAGCTTCTTCTGGAATTCAGTACCATTTAGCTTGGAAGAATTTTCTGATTAAGTAACACACATAGGTTTGCCAATGTTTCTCAGACTCCTAGCTGTGGTTGGGCTACAACTCCCATCATCCCGGACCTGCTAGCTAGAGGTGATAGCTAGGGATGATAGGAGTTGTATACAACAACAGCTGGTTTGAGAAGCACTGAATCCATTCCAGTAAACTTGATCTTGCAACCTATTGAGTCTACAGTAAAAGTTACCAGATGCAAAGGAGGAAGATGAGGCTCCTGTGCATCTAAATAACTGTTTATTTGACACATTTCTTATTTGTCTCTCATCTTGAAGTGGTTCACAATGCTAATCTTACACCTTTAAATAGCAATATGCATACATACTTGGAGGGAGGCTGGGCTAAGTTTGGTAAATAGGAAGGAGATTTGGTACATTGCAAGCAAGAATAAAAGAAAGTGGAGTGGCTTTATGAGAAATGTCACTGATTTGGTCAGTGATACTGGGGCAGAAGGGACGCGGGTGGTGCTGTGGGAAGAGGTAGACGCCACCGTGGGAGCAGGGCCGGGGCGGGAGAGTGCTAGAGTCCTGTCTAGTCAAATTGCATGGGATCAATTCCAATCTGTTACCTCCGAGGATGTGGACAGGCTGCTTGGATGAGTGAAACCAGCCACCTGTCTCCTTGATCCTTGCCCATCCTGGCTTATAAAAGCTAGCCGGGAAGGGCTGGGCGATGGCCACATGACCCGTACGCCGGCTCCCTCGACCAATAAAGCGAGATGAGCGCCGCAACCCCAGAATCAGTCACGACTGGACCTAATGGTCAGGGGTCCCTTTACCTTTACCTTTACTGGGCCAGACAACAGGGAAGTGCTGATACCTTAATACACAAACTTATATAAATTAACACAAAAGTAAGCCTTTTTGAGTTCAAAAATGAGACTTCATCTTATGTAAGTACATAGGATTTTGCTTTTGTCTTGAACTTGCTGGGTATACTTAGGTAAGCTACTTTGTCTCCGTGTCAGTCCCAGTCTGAAGTATGGAGAAAATAATATTCATCTACCTTACAGAGATGTTGTAGGAATGACAGATGTAATTTTTGCGAAGTGCTATGAACAGTCATAAAAGGCTATATAAATGCTAACACTTTTGCAGTCTTAACAGTTAAGTCAATATCATTTAGTAATTTATTTACTGATGTCCTTCCTTTCCGTGAAATCAGCAGCAACCCAGCATAAAATTGGGTTCTCACCAGCAGTACTTAAATACAACAGAACAGTCATGAGATCCCCAATTATCAGCATCAAATTTATAAAGTGTAAATATAACTGTTTTTCATCTCACATAATGCATTACTTGTATTATTTTCATAAAGAACGTTCTACCAGGAGCTGTCAAAGCAGTTCACAGCTTATATAGATGTAATTTTTGGAAAGGGGGCTGTCTACACTATTTTGTATTGCCCCCCTCTTACATTTTTCCCAAGCTGGAGTTGCATCTTTGCTATTGTATGGTATATTCAAAGTGACTGAATGAGAAGGCTATTGATGAGAGGAATAGAAGCAGTACTCTGGTCTCCCTTCTGCCCGCAGTTCTTGTTAGTAGAGGGGAAAAACTGATCAAATATTTTGGAGGACTGATACAGTTTTATGTCTGTCTTTACAGCTTTGATTAGCCTGTCCTTTGGGGGAGCTGTTGGACTAATGTTCCTGATGCTTGGTTGTGCCCTTCCGCAGTACAAGTAATGCATTTTCAAAAGCATATTCTTGTTTACTGTTGTCTTAGTTTCCTTTTTAATTTCTAACTCTCTTTTCTTACTTCGTAGCTATTGGGTTTAAATAAGCAAACAAAACCAACACCAATTCTGGCAAATCACTAGCACCCCTTTGTTGATACTTTTGAGTGAGAAAAAGAAACAAGCTATGGTCTTATGTCAAATCAGACAATTAGTCTGCAAAGTCAGTAACATCAGCATTAACAGCAGACTCTTTAGCGTTTCAGACTGTCTTCCAGACCTGTCTGTCAATGCCAGAGATTGAAACCAGGGTCTTCTGCCATAGCCCTTCCCAACATCTGCCAACTGAGCATAGACTCTAGCTATGTGATGAAATTCTAGTTGTAATTTGCAACTACAAAGGTGCTCTGTTCATTATAATCCATATTGGATAGTTCAGGGTTAGCCAATTTGACCTCCCGGCGCTGCTGGACTATCCCATTATTTCTGCCTTTTTGCCGTACTAGCTGGAGTTTATGGGAGTTGGAGTCCAACAATATCTGAGGAGCACCACATTGACTTATCTCGGAATCGTGAATAGACTTGGAGATAGAAAGCCTCTCAGGTTGCAATCCAAAAAGTTTATTCTTCTGAAGAGTCCTAAAAGCAATAAACAGAGTGACTTCACAGCTTCAATCTGCCCTACAATATAGCTTTGGGTTCGAAAGCACGTGAAAATGCAAGTAGATAAATAGGTACCGCTCTGGCGGGAAGGTAAACGGCGTTTCCGTGGACTGCTCTGGTTTGCCAGAAGCGGCTTAGTCATGCTGGCCACATGACCCAGAAGCTGTACACCAGCTCCCTTGGCCAATAAAGCGAGATGAGCGCCGCAACCCCAGAGTCGGTCACGACTGGACCTAATGGTCAGGGGTCCCTTTACCTTTACCTTTACCTTTAACAGCCTGAACTATAAATTGAAACAAATCATATGACTTTCTATTCCACTCTCTTCAATGCATCAATTTTGTTACTCCGGTTGAATAGTTGCTTATATGCTTAATAAATTTGTTCTCCTTAAGGTGGAGATACCAATGTTAAGAGATTATTTCAAAAACCGTCATATTAGGTCTGAGCATCAAACTCACCTGGGCTGATGTAAATCGGTAGTGCCTAAGCTTTCTTACCATGTATCTCATCTGGCCCTAAAAAAAATGGTCCCTCCTATCCCAAAGGGCACCAAGCCTTGGGTTAGATGTTTTGTTGGACTTGTATTTCCCCCAGCTGTCTTTGCACATGACTTTTATTTGCATTATCATGAATTATTACATTGCTTATATATGGGTGTGGCAGTTTTATTGTGTTTTGCTGTGTATTGTAAAGGCAGACTTTATCTAAAGATACTCTGAGGACAAGAGGAAGAATACCTGTAAAATGTTATTTGCTTTCTTTTCTTCTAGCGAATATTGGCCTCTCTTTGTCCTGTTCTTCTACACCCTTTCTCCAATTCCATACTGCATAGCAAGAAGAGTCGTCGAAGACACAGATGCTACAAGTAATGCCTGCAAGGAACTTGCCATATTTCTTACGACGGGCATTGTTGTCTCAGCATTTGGGCTCCCAATTGTGTTTGCCAGAGCACTACTGGTTAGTAATTCCTTCTTTTGAACATATGTTTCACTGTGGTGTTCTATTTGTTTAAAAAGTGAGAAACACAGAACAGGTCAAATGATGTTGGGTATGAAGCTTGTAGGCAGGACTCTAGATTATTTGTCAGAGCATCTGGCAGATATAGAGCCCAGATTATGGTATCAGGCACATAAAACTGTTGAAACAAATAGGATTTGGCCCTAAACAGGATCTATTTGGGAAGCCACCTGGGAACCCTCCGAGCTCCTAAGAACAATGGGTTCCACATATAAGCAAATATTATAAATGTAAGAAGTGGCTTGCATCCAATGTAATCACTCTGTGAACGGAAGGAGCTTCTTCCATTCACAGAGCAATTACGTTGGTTGCAACTCAATAGGTAGCATAATGTGTACGTGTTTGCTTGCTTCTTTTTATATGCCATGTAACTCTCCTTTCCCCCTCGACCATAGATTCGTTGGGGAGCCTGTGCGCTTGTCCTCACAGGAAACACAGTCATCTTTGCTACCATCCTAGGGTTTTTCTTGGTATTTGGCAGCAACGACGACTTCAGCTGGCAACAGTGGTGAAAAGAGTTGGAAAGAGAACTATCGGCATCTTGTGTCATTCAGTGGCCATCCATCCAACAGCAAGAACGGGCAATAAAGCGAATGTACTCTTTCCACAGAGGGACTCTAGGTGTAGGATACTCTGTAGTCACTTTTCCTCTCCTTTCACGTTCAACTTCTAACGTCTTGCTTGATTTAAATGTTATTAATTGTTGATGCTGTTTTAGTTTAATGCTTTACTTTAATGTGGGGATCAGAATGCTTAAATGTGATGTTTAAATCTGTGTTTTTCTTTTTTTTCTGTTTTTTTGAAGAACATAACTGCGTTTAAATATGAAATTGATCTTTTGACCATGAATTATTTTTAAGCTACAATGTACAATCGTGTAACCAAACTGGCAGCAAACGGAGGTCACAGTCCAGTCATATGGAAGTGTTTTTGAAGCCCTATCCTGCACAGGTATTTTTTGAAGTAAGTCCCACTGAGTTCAATAGGGCTTACTCCCGAGCAAGTGTGCATAGGATTGTTCACATGTCCTATTGAACTTAGTAGTAGTGAAGCATGTGCTCAACACTCAACCCCTTTTGAAATAAATAGAAAGTGCTTAGATATAGCTGGCATGTGCTGTTTATTAGCAAATGTGAACATGGTTATGGGATTTTGGAAGTGAAGTGTAAAGAGCTGAAGGGAGAAGCACTTAGCAGCTGATTAATGGGTTGCTTGTTTCCATAGACAGCTGAAAATGTGATAATGCCAATAGTATGGGGATAGCTTTTAATAAGGGGATTTTTATTATTATTTTGGAAGTTTATGCTCATTGTACAAATATTTTGCAAGTTTTTATTATTGACACTCCAAATGAGGAGGGGGAAACCTAATTTCTCAATGGGAAGTGGAAGACGTCTGACATTTAAAATCCACTTTTAAAAAAATCCCATTTTGAAATCTTTCTGTTTATATGTATTATACACTTTGAAAATCTATGAAGTCAACTCTTTATATGTTTTACCAAAGGGGAGGTAAAAGGAACACCCATGTAACTACTGATTATGGGCACAACTGAGCCAGAAGATCTCCTGCACAGGCCACGTAGAAATGAATGATAGTGTTCTTGTCCAGCTCCCTTTTATTATCACCGTGACATGTACAGGAGAACTACTCAGTGGATTGCACCCACTATGTTTGCAAAGTATAAAAGGAGAATTTCTGCTTCCCTTTTTAATTTATTTTATACATGGTATAAAAAGGCTTTTCAAATGTAGATTGAAACTTTTCACTGTAGGTAATAACTTACCTGACAGATCAATTATTGTTTTGATATACAGTCAAAGCTTGGCTACCTTGCAGATCTTTGACTATGAAGGTTTTATAGTGGTCCTGTCAATGTTCCGGTTTATGCATTAATAAATGTTAATCATAATTGTAGTTCTGTTAGAGTATATTACACGTACCATACAATATTTATATTCGTTGCATACCTCTTAATTGTCTTTTCCATTAACCATAAATAACTGTATTTTGTAGATCCAATTCTTTTGGAGTGGTGCTTTGCTGGTGACTCGTTAGTAAGATACTCAGATGTCTCTGTCTGTGCTCTCACACTGTGCAGTCATGCAAACTAGCCAAGTCTAGCCAAGTGATATAGTCACCTGAACACATTCATTCCACTCTTAATATAGCTATCTGCTGGCACAACTCAGTGGAGCTTTCTTCTTTCTTTCCCTGACTTGTTCATAGACATGCATGCTCCACAGTGAACCCCTGCGTACGGATCTAGACATCACTCACCTCCCCAGCATCTTGGGAGGGTGAGGGGCATCTGGATAGAGATAAAGGCAGTGAGTATGTATTGGTCTCTCACTGCAAGTAAGAGAGTTGAATGGAAGCTCTTTGCTGCATCTTTCTACCGAGAGAACTCTGGCCATGGTAGGGAAGCTGCATCATGTCCTCCTTCATGTGCTGGCATCATAAAAAAAGGAGTTGATGAACAGATTGTAGCTATCAGGGCATCAGTCTACAGAAGCATAGACGATGAATGGGTTCTGTTTCTTAAAAATAATGCGATACCGACTTAAAATTTAAAACTAAGTCTGAGGGGTGATCTTGACGGTTACATCCCTATTGTAACTTCGAAAACATTTTTGTCCTGAGATTCAAGAGGAGAAGAGGGACATGTACAAAGTGATTGTGAAGTACTTGTGCCCAGTTATTTGAATCCTGGTCCAAGTTTTAAATGTCTGAACATTTTTCCAGGTCTTTCAAGGATGTTGAAGCATGACTTCTGCATGACACAGATATTTATGCTCTCAAATCCCTGAAATTCCTTTGGAAATTCTTTACATTGACAGTGGAACAGTTGTAGCTGTCAAATAGATGACTCATTTAGTGATCCTTCCAATCATGTATTATAGCAAATGAGTTCTCTTCTCCCCTGTTGTACTGTTACTTTTCTTTGTGAAATTACTGGCTACTCTTCAGTTGGGCGCCAACTCTGTTATATTTAATAGTAGTGTATTTTCTGTGTATTAATTGTGTGGACAGCATTGTGGTGGTGATCTTGCTTATTTTTAGACATAGTGCTGTCTCCTATTATCAGGTTAGACATTTGAGAGGTATGTCTTTCTTCATGTAATATGCACTGAGCAGCATTGCCATCCTTCTACAAAGAGAAATTTTGATGAGAAAACAATAAAAAATTTAAATATCAGAATGTTTTGGCTTTTTAATGAGCATCTTCTCTTAATAACAGGATAGAAAACCAGCTTCACTATAACGTGTGAAGTAGTTTTTCATGCCTGGAGAGCAGCAAGCCAATTATCTAGTCCTGATATATAGACGTTAGTTGGTCTGATGAAATTGGCTCAGACAGTCAAATAGATCTATGGCTTGGCTCTCTTTAAGACTTGTGCCATCAGCTGAGCAAATAGACACAGCTGTGTGTACTCCCCATCTAGAAAATAAAAATTCACTCCAAATTCTGTCTCCTCCACAAATTCACAAGTTGCAGAAACCCAATTTAGCAAAAGTAAAAGTGATATTGATGTAAACGTGTACAAAATAGTCCAATGAACTACAGATAATACAATAAGCTAAAAATAATACAAGCCAAGGTCACTGAATGTATACAAGCTAGTGCCACTATGTAAACCAAAACTAGAGGAACAAGATTTTCCATTCATAGAAAAGGGGTAAAAATGGTTTACATCAATGCCACTTTTATTTTTGTTCCTGTGACTTGGTATCATTGTTACCTGCCATTGGGGACCCCTCCGGTGTTCATCACAAATTCACAAGACAGGGTATTACTTACCGTAACTGCAGATTGTTGGGAGGCTGTGGAGCATTACAGGAAAAACTAGATTGGAGGGCAGCAATGCCGCAGGCGAAAGGATCTTGGCCTTTCTTGCTTATTGCTATATAACAACAAAAGAAGCACATGGACCAAGGGAAAAATGCAGCAGTTTAGGGCCAAGATTAGCCCAGCTTTGAAGTTTCAGTTTGAGAGAGGAAAAGGGGATGAGGCTGGAGTTTTATTGACCCTTAGCAGTGTTTTTCAAACTTTACAGACCCTCCATGTGTCCCAGGGACAGTCCCGGATCTACAAAGGCCACCCCGGTCTCTGATTTGATTTCCTTAGGACGCCCTTATTTTAATCAGAGGGTATGGAGTTGTCTGACCCCGGAGCCATCTGAAAGCAGCCCTGTATAGGGAAGGGGTTTTGTTTTTTTAAATAAAAGGGTAATGTTTTATTATGTTTTTATATATGTTGAACCTGCCCAGAATGGCTGGAGCATCCCAGTCAGATGGGCAGGGTATAATAAAATTACTGATAATGGAATAGGATGTCCCTGTTTTCATCGGATAAATGTTGGAGGGTATGAACTTAGGTCCCCAGCTGCTGTTGGACAACAAGTCCCATCAACCTTAGCTAGCAGGACCAGTGGTCAGGGTTGTAGTTCAACAACTGCTGGAAACCTAAGTTTGAGCAACACCGTGGGTCCCCAGATATCGTTGGACTACAACTCCCATTATCCCTGAGCTCTGGCCTTGCTAGCTAGGGGTGATGGGAGTTGTAGTTCAACAACATCTGGGGACCCACAGGTTGAGAAAGGCATTTTGAGGTAAAGGAATTCTGCCTATGCCCAGAAGCTCCCAGATTTAGGTGACAGGAAACGAGTAGGGAATAAGTGGGCAGGGGGTTGGACTACATGACCCTCGGGACACCTGCCAACTCTATGATTCTGAGCCAAACCAGTCTCAACAACTCGCGCATGCGCCTTCGCTGTACTCCTGCTTGGGAGGCCCTAGCGCGTGAGCCCTGGAGACGCATGCGCATTGGGCTCGCCGTTTTCCTAGAGAGGTGCGCTTTTTTTTGTACACGACGAAGGCTTGGAGTGCTACGTAGATGCACTTCCGGGTCGAAAGGCCATTGTCGGCGCCCCGCTTTCCCTGGCCTATCCTGCCCCCCCCCCCCGCCCTCCGCTGCTTCTCTCCCTCTGCCAAGATGGCGGCGGGCGCGGGTGGCGGAAGTGGTGCCGGCGCGGCCGGGGCTGCCTCGGTGGCCTCGCTGTGGAGCGAAGTGAACCGCTGCGGCCAGAACGGCGACTTCGGGCGCGCCCTCAAGTCGGTCAATAAAAGTGAGTGGAGGGCGACGGAAGTTGCACGGGGCGAGGGACGGGGCTTTGCACCTGGCGTCGCCTCCTTTATTCTCTCTCTCCGGGGTGGGGGGCAGCCTGCAACTTTTTCTTCGTTAACCCCCCTTCCCTTTGCGCGGGAGGGAGCTTCGAAACACTTTCCCAAGCGCTTCCTGTGCCTTAGCTTCGCTGGAACCTTCACAACAACCCTGCAGAGCGGGAAGAACGGCTTGCCTCCGATTTGCTCGTGGCTGAGGGGTGGCTCATTTGCTTAGCCACTCCAGTAACACTTAAACGTGACCCGGCGGCAGGCGGTGCTCCTGTGCCCCTTTGTGCTGATCCTGCGTTAAGAAGGTCTCTCTTCTTCATGAGTGACAAGGCTTGGCTCACTCTTTTTCGTGGGTGGCGCCAGGCAAGCCCCTAGTCCTTCAACTTTAGCGCTGTTGCCCCGCTTCAGTATGGGAATGATGTTGGTGATGATAATAATAATTTTATTATTTATACTGCGTCCCCAGCCACTCTGGGCAGCTTCCATCACATCTTAAAAACATAAGGAAATGTCAAACATTAAAAATGGTCAACGACAATATCGGCCTGGTTTCTAGGATGCTTGTAAAGACCGCAGTGAGGTAATGCTGGCGAAGTGTTTTGAATACTGTATTTAAAAGTGTGCTGTAACTTGAGTATTAGTAACAGTGCAGTTCAATTCAGTGGACTTACTCCCAGGTAAGTGAGGTTAGGATTGCAGCCACTTATTCCTCGAAGTGCTCTGTGGTTTTAACAGTTGTGTGACAGGCAGAAATACATGATGTGGTCATTCATGTCACTGTACTTGCATGCTTTGGAAAGTCTTGCTTGCTGAATTGTTACTTGGTTGTACAGGGGATGTGCTAGGGAAAAACCTGCCACGTATGTAAAGAGGAAGAGGGTTGTGCAGTTATGCATCTGTAAGTTAAAGAATTGAATTGCTATATTGAATTGAGTTAGGATGCTAGTCTATGAAACTGTCATATCACTTTGAAATAAGTCCTGCTATGTTCAGTGGGACTTAATGCCTAGAATGTGTGTTTAGGCTTGCAGCAAAGTATTCCCTCCTGCAGCTACACATTGCCCTCTCACTGTTGATCTTCCCTAGCAATCTGTCTTTCTACCATATTATCACAGACTTGTTGAGTTGGAAAGGAGCCCAAGGATAATCTATTCCAACTGCAGGGCAGGGATCTCAGCTAAAGCATCCATGACAGATGGTCATCCACGCTCTGCTTAAAAACCTCCCAAGGAAGGAGGAAGGAAGAATATAATAAGTTTGCCTACCAAACTTCTCACTAAGGAGCCTTTAATAAGCTTCCAACTGGTATAATTTGGTTCCCTGGACCACAGTTGGAAAAGTGCTGTGATAATCTAAACTGGTTGTTTTCAAGGTACAAATAACAGTGCCTGGGTCCTCATTGTTTAATTCCTTGCTTTTGCTTTTCCTAGTACTGCAGATCAGCAAGGATGATGCAACTGCTCTTCACTGCAAAGTGGTATGCCTTATCCAAAACGGAAGTTTTAAGGAAGCTCTCAGTGTGATTAACACCCATACCAAAGTATTAACCAGGTGAGTGTTGAATATTAGCTGCTTATCAAACAACATGGCTTTCAGACAGTGCAAGAGTTCTTTCAGTTTTTCAAAATATGCAAACGGAAGCATTTACAAAATAAAGAAAAATACAGTTTCAAGAAAATCTTATTTCTTCTTAGTCAATTAATTCTCAAAGTGTAGGCTAAAAAAGTTTACATTTTGAGTGTGGGGTGGTAAAAAGTCCCGGATGTTACAGGAGTTATCCAGTTTAGTTTCTATGTGCATTACTGTAATGAGCATTCTTCCTAATTGGAAGGCCAGTAATTCCCCAACAAATTCACGTTGCAGCCTCTGCTAAGGGTGAGTAACACTGGTGAGTGTTCTGTATTAGAGTACAGTGGTGCCTCGCAAGACGAAATTAATCCGTTCCGCGAGTGTCTTCGTCTAGTGGTTTTTTCGTCTTGCGAAGCAACCCTATTAGCGGCTTAGCGGTTTAGCGGCTATTAAAGGCTTAGCGGCTTAGCGGCTTAGCTCCTAAAAGGCTATTAGCGGATTAGCGGCTTAGAAAAAGGGGGGGGGGAGCGAAAAAAAATCTCAAGACTCGCAAGACATTTTTGTCTTGCGAAGCAAGCCCATAGGGAAATTCGTCCTGCGAAGCAACTCAAAAACGGAAAACCCTTTCGTCTAGCGGGTTTTCCGTCTTGCGAGGCATTCGTCTTGCGGGGCACCACTGTAACGATATCACACCCATACAGAGAGACAACAGAATTAGCTGCCGCCAGTGAAAGCTAATTGGGAAGAGGCAAGACCATGCAGAGGTGCAACAGGCAGCCTCCAATGTGAATGTGTGCTTTTAGGTGCACAGAGCGTTTTATTGTTGAATGAGTTTCTTGGTACACTAGAAGGTCTTTTGCAGCACACTAATATGTCCCAGCATGCAGCTGCATAATTGCTGACCTAAATCCTGTGTGTCTGTATGTATCAAAAAAGGTTTCCTAGTTGCATTGTGGGAAAAGAAGCTACAAGACAAGTCATAGAATCATAGAATTGTAGAGTTGGAAGGGAACCCGAGGGCCCTCTGGTCCAACCCCTGCAATGAAAGAATGTTAATATAGTGTTAATAAAAAAGCAGTTTATGGGATATCAAGAAAAATATCAATCCAGTAAGGATTGTATCAGTCAGTAAGCCAGCACTTTCAAAAGCAGTGTGGCGTGCAAAAGGAATGTGTGTTCAATGCACAAAATATAGACACACTTCTTTGTCTTGCTAATCAGATAAAAATTATTATTGCGAAGCCATTCTATTTTTGCTTTTTCTCTGTTGCAACATATCTGTTTTGTTAGAATATTGTTGCCATATTAGTCTGAGACAATGAGAAATTCATGAATATTAGCTCCTTTCTTGAAGCTTATCATATTATTTTACATAATTACAAACTTGATGCATGTCCAAAAATATGTCTTTATGATTTCTAAAGTATTAGTTCCCTTTTCTTGTGTTGTTTGGTTCAATATAATGTCAGTGTATATAGGATTCACTCTTCAGTAATGAGTCTTAGCAAACACAACTGCTTTTTGAAGAGTTGATAATGAGAAATCACATCCCACTTCCGGCTTATATGTTACAGTGATGTGATAGCCTTTGAGAAGGCTTACTGTGAATACAGGCTGAACAGGATTGAAAATGCTCTGAAGACCATTCAAGGAGCCAGTCAGCAGACAGACAAGCTAAAGGAGCTGTATGGACAAGTGGTAACTACTGCTTTGCAAACTCTTACTGCTTTTAATAACTGGATATAAGGCTTCAGGTGCTGTGGTGGAGGAGTTTTCTCAATCTAAACGTGTGCTCTTTTACGGCAGGTTAGCAATCCCCTAAATAGGTCAGCCACAGTCCAGTCCTGCAGCAATGGATGCTGACAGTCTACCAACACTGTGTTGAATAGTGAAGACTGATTATAATGGTTCTTGTTAATTAAGCAGACCTGTCCTTACTTTTTGCCATCTTTCTTGTCCTCATGGATGGTCCTATGAAATGAGAACATTTAAAAATTGAAAATGCAGCTTAGCCACGTATTTTTCATTGTGTACAACATTATGAGTCCAGAATTTAATATGACTCTTCACTGGTATTTCACTTCACCTAAAGATCACTGATCTTTAAAACCAGCAGGTTATAATGCTGGAAATGTCAGTATAAGCAAGTGATAATATTTCTTTTCACTTATGGGGGAACTGCATATGTATAAATCCATTGGACTCTAATAATAATAATAATAATAATAATAATAATAATAATTAATTAATAGTTAATTAATAATAAAGCCAAGAATAAAATTTTGATATTCTACTTGCTTTTCAGTATCTTCCTGGCTGAGGATTAAGGGGTGATAAAATGCTTTAGAGAAACATCTTATAGGAACTAGAATTGCCTGGGCTTAGCATGGAAATTTATTCCAGCAATTGTGAAGTGCCTCTCAGTGTTCTGGGAATTACCAAGAGGGATATTTTGTGATGGACAAAATGCATTGGCGGAACAATGTGTTTCCCATGACAACTCTGGGTCTATAGGCACATGCTATGTTGTTGCTCTTCAGCCTAGAACTTTTGGCATTGATTTTCTCAACAACCAGAGGTGACAGTTTAGAATTGATGACCTTGGTAACTATTATACATTCACTCTTTCTTCTTGAAGAAAGTTGTTGCTTAGTGACATGGATGGGGCTTGGTCTTTGTTCAGTGTTTCTTCCATAACACTGTGCATGTTTGTGGTTATTCTTTTTCAATAAAGTTTTTTTTCAAAAAAGAAGAATAACTGGGGTTAGATTTCATTGTAGTGTAAAGTGGGGTTTGCGTGTGCAGAACAAGGCCCACTCACACATTGGGATTTCCCCTGTGTGCCCCCTAAACTTGTTCTGGGGGTTCCCCAATATTCCAATGAAGATTTGGGGGACGCAAGGAAGAAGAGGAGGAAATCCCATTTTGCGACCTGACTACATTCTGTGCATGCAGCAGCTTAGTTGAATCCCGTCCAATACCTGCCTGGATTATAGGTATAGTATAAACATTACTGAGAGATTATGGTTGCTATTTTATTTTGCAGACCTCGTTTTGACTGTTTTCTGGTCTGTTGAGCTGCTAATCCAGATTTTTCCTTCCAGTTGTACAGATTAGAACGTTATGACGACTGTTTAGCTGTGTACCGGGACCTCATACGCAACTCACAAGATGATTATGAAGAGGAACGGAAAACGAACCTCTCTGCAGTTATTGCTGCACAAAGCACATGGGAGAAAGTTGTGCCAGTAAGTAAGTTTGTGGCAGTGTGTATGTGTACGTGCGAGAGAGAAAGAGAGAGAGACTTCCTCCTTCATCTACTCTTGCTGTAAGTGAACTGCAGGTGAACTGCATAAACGCCATAAAATACAGGGAAGTGTCTTATTGAAACATTGACGTATGAAGCTGATATCTCTGTTATTCCCAAGTCTGGTAAAGACCAAACTAGTCCAAATTATAGGCCAATCACCTTAATTATTGTAGTCAGCAAGATAATAATAGGAGGCATTGCTAACCAGACTATGATGGCTATAGTAGTACATTAATATTACTTGCCAAAGAGGGGGAGCAGATAATTTAAGGTTGGTAGGAAAAGGGGATGCTTCAAACAGTAAAAGAGCTGATGTGGCTGCAGTTATTTCTCTAGATGCCGAAAAGGCTTTTGTCAAACTACATTGACAGTTTATTTCTGTTACTTTGGGGGCGGGGGGGAGGATTTCCTCAGGAAGTTATGGATTGGATTAGGATCTTATGCCTTTTCTCCCAATCACAGATAATTGGAACTTGGCACTTGAGGACATTCGTATAATATAATAATAAATTTTATTTATATCCCGCCCTCCCCAGCCAAAGCCAGGCTCAGGGCGGCTAACAACAAACAAATAATCAAGCAATCAAATAGTCCAACAAATAGTCGTACACTTTTAAATTCCTGTAACGTGAGGACTGATAGACAACAAAAGTGGATTCTGCAATATTTTAGAAGACACCTGACTTTTAGAAGACATTCCCTGTTTAGGGAAGCTTTTAATGTTTAATAGACTATTGTATTTTAATATTCTGTTGGAAGCCGGCCATAGTGGCTGGGGAAACCCAGCCAGATGGGCAGGGTGTAAATAATAAATAATTATTATTATTTCAAGGCTGGAAGGATAAACACCCAGCTGCTGCTCACTTGACTCCCGGTTGGTTGTACCACTGCTGCTTACTGGGAGGTAGAGGGCAAGGTGCAAGGTCAGCACAGTGCAAATACACCAGCAGGAGTACCAGATTAGCTCTGGCAGTGCATTTGCACTGTATTGACTTCCCTGCTGCTGCCGCCTCTCGCAGTCCCTAGCAAGCAGTAACATGACTGACCAGAGGTCAGATGCATGCCACAGCCCCATCGTGCCATCACACACACACCCACACACCCACACCCACACCATGAGAAGATACAGCAGGTGGAAACACAGGATGGCCTCATCTGTGGTAGCCTTAAGATCATGGAGTGCCCCAACCTAGGAAGCTTGCTTGAACCCAGGGTTGCATATATTTAAGTGGGCAGTTAAAAACAAGAACAACTTGCATTTTCCTACAATCTTCCTTAGATACAGTTTTTAAAATTCTGATTGCCTTTTTATATTGGTATACTGGTGGTTACTTTTGCGTTTTTAATGTGGTTATTGTTTGATGCCGTAAATGTATGCCTTTGTTTAGTAATTTACTTAACATCTGTTTATATGCGAAAGAATCTTTATGCCACTACAACATCTTGCCGCCAATGTGTGCTAAGGAATGAAAGAAACGCTTGATGAAAGGAGCTTGGGCTTCTAGAATCGTGTGATGATTTGCTTGCATATTGTTCTTTTGTGCCTCGTATATAGTTAGAAAGAAGGGTGTTCATACAGCTTCCTATTAGTATGTATCACCTGCTTGTGGCTTTTGAATTTACTGCATGTTAATTTAAGAACCCTTCATGCTTTGGAAGAATTGTTTTGATCTGCGTCTAGCCATCTGACCCAAAGTGTTCATGCAAACTGGTTCACACTGTAATTCAGAACGACGTATCCCTTTATTTGCTTCGTTATTTTTGCTCTGTCCAGGAGGATCTTGGCCTTCAAGAAGCCACATATGAGCTGAGTTACAATGCTGCTTGTTCTTTGGTTGGGCAGGCCAGGCTGAACGAGGCAATGAAAAGCCTACAAAGAGCAGAAGGTAATGAATGAGAAGATTAATTTGTCCTTTCCTTGTAACCCGTTGTGCTGCTTTTGTGGAAAGACGTCACAAGATCTAAATCCTTTAATAAATGAAATTGAGAAAATAGACATGGGGATTATTGTGTCCCTAAATTTATTCTCTGCATCTGCAAATGTATTTCAAGAATGCCTTTACAGCCACCAGTAACCTTTCGTTCCTATAGACTGCACAGGATTTCCTCCCTGCACTAATTTGCATTCATTTCGGTAAGAAAAATCAAGTTTCGAATAGCTAGATCCCAATCCCCCCCCCGGCAGCAACTTTGAAAAACAAGCAAAGACCAAACAAAATTGAACTGAAGGGAGATGTGGGGAGAACTCAGGATGGTTAAATTGATAGTACTACTAAGAAATCCATAATTGTATCATGTATCGACATGCAGTTGGAAACTTAGGATCTAGTATATTAAGGGCAGATTAGGAATTAAGATATGCGGAGAATGATTATAGGATGCTGTCAAATACAGTCATAGTCATACCTCGTGTTACGTTTGCTTCATGTTGCAGCTTTCCAGGTTACAAATGTGGTAAACCCAGAAGTGTTTACTTCCAGGCTCGCTGCATGCACAGAAGTGATCTGTGTGCTTTGCACATGCGCAGAAGCGCTCTTTCGCACACTCGCAATAGCAGCACTCTACTTACGGACTTTTCAGGGTGCGAACGGCACCCCGAAACGGATCGCATTCATAAATAGAGATACCACTGTATAGAGAAATATCAGGCATCCTTGCACTTCTGTGATGCAAATGAAGTTTCTATAGGCAGATGTTAATCAGTGGTGGAACCTTGATTGGTGGCTCATATCTATGGCAAAATGTGTGCTACCTCCACTGTCAGAGGCAATATGACTCTGAATACCAGTTTTTGGGCAGCACGAGTGGGAAGAGTGCTGCTGCACTCCTACCTATAGGCTTCCTGTATGCATCTTGTTCACCACTGTGAGAACAAGGGGCTGGAATGGATGGGCCTTCGGTCAGATCCAGTAGGGCTCTTCTTATGTCCAAAATTAATTTGTCACACTTTCATTGTAGATCTGTGTCGCCAGTCTCTCTCAGAAGATTCGGTGAGTCACTAGTGTTACACCGAGAATACTTTTTCCGCTCGGCAGGTTTTAATATTCTCAGTATGTGTGCATGTAAGCTAATTGCATAAATCTGCTTGGTTATGTGTTATCTGCCTGCTTTCCTTCATCACACTGGATTTAAAGTGTTCTCCATCAGCACTTTTCTTTTTACTTCTGTGCCTTTAAATAGCAGTGTGCCTCTTTCACATGAATGGCTTCACCGAGAAGTGTTAACAGTGTAGAATTAAACTTTGTGAATTCTGTAGCAAGGGCCATTGCTGATATTACCAATTTAAATATCCAGAGCTTCCATTATCTGCTGAAGCCATTTAAAAAAGTATTCTTAGTGAACACAATAATGGCAAAGTAAGGCAGTTTTATGTCCTGTTGATTTCAATGGATGAGATTTGCATGCTTGCGTGACTCACCCAATGAGAGAAATGGTACCAGGAGTGCAATCCAATGCATATTTTCTCTGTTCAATGGGGCTTGCTCTCTAGCTGTGTTACTAGTAAGTACTAGTTACCAATAGATATATTTGCAGGTTTGGGTGATACTAAATTCCAGCATGCATAAATTGGATTTACCCTTTCTCTCCCCTTCCCCTCCCTGGCAACCCCAGGAATACCTCCCCACAAAATCTGCTCTGGGGGGTTAGGGTCCACTGACTTGACATTGGATTCCATCCATTGATCTGTGGATATTACATAACCGGTGCAAGGTTTCAAGGTTGTGTGTTAACTTTTTTTTTTACTGTTTCCTTTTAGGATGTTACCGAAGAAGACATTGAGGCTGAACTGGCTATTATTCACGGTCAGATGGCTTATATCTTGCAGCTGCAAGGTCACACAGAGGAAGCCCTGCAACTTTACAATCAGATAATCAAACTGAAGTAAGTGACTTCTGTAAAATGGTGGCATTGGTGGTCTTGGCATCTTTTTAAAAAAGAAGACATATTTACAAGTGCACATGTATGCTGTGTTCTCTGCAGGCCAACAGATGTCGGGTTGCTTGCTGTCATCGCCAACAACATCATTACCATTAACAAGGTATGGCATTATCCTAGTAATTCCTCAAGCATGTTTTGCAGAAGAAATCACATAAAAGGAGCGTGATGTGTCTTAATTGCAGCAAGCAACCTGGGAAACATCATGTTCCTGTTGACTGAGTTATGCATCTTGGGATGCTGTCTTTCACAGGACCAAAACGTCTTTGACTCAAAGAAAAAGGTGAAACTGACCAACGCTGAGGGTGTTGAGCATAAACTCTCAAAGAAACAGCTCCAAGCAATAGAATTCAATAAAGCTCTGCTGGCCATGTACACCAACCAGGTAATGTTATGCCACTTCAATTGCTTTGATGCATGGTTTGTTCTCAAGGAGGGCAGGGAGCAGCTTGGTTTGTTGGCTTACACTTCTAAATCCTGCCTTCTCTCTGTAGAATCAGCATTCCTAACCAGCTAATCTTTTTCTCTTGTTCCTTAGGCAGATCAGTGTCGCAAACTGGCATCAAGTTTACAGTCACAGAGTCCCGAACATCTCCTCCCCGTGCTAATCCAGGCAGCACAGTTGTGTCGAGAGAAACAGCATACCAAGGCAATAGAGCTGCTACAGGTAGGCTGTGGTTCGCTGCTTGAGGAAATATGCAGGAGATGACAAAGCTCTGAATCATTGTTCATCTAGATGAGGTTGACGAGGAAGGGAATTCATGAACCTGCTGGGCACTGGGAGTCATAGTTAGATTCGACAGCGTTATTTTTGCAACAGCCCAAGCATTCAGTGAAACTATGGATTAGCTTGTTGAGCTAAGCCTTTTCCCAAAAAGTTAGGTATGGTAATACACTAGTGAGATCTGCTTGTCTGAGATCTGCAAGCAGTGAGAGATTTAGAGAGACAAGAGAACTGCCTTAAGTATGGCTTGGTATAGGTGCAGTACATAAACGTGCCTGGTTGAAAACTCTAGTTCTAAGGTGCACTGCAAATCATGGTTTAGACTTAAGCATATTTTAGGTAATGGCATAGCAAATGGGACCCTTTATTAACATATTGCTGTGTATCCCTGTCCCCTAATAGAAGAGCTTCTGTTCAAGGGACTCGGAGTTTGTTACAGGAGAGTCAAGAGACATAAGACTCCACAGTGCAAAAACTATTCATTGCAAGGTCCCTGTTCTGGAAATTCTGAAGCTGATTCTGTTTGAAAGCCTCCTGATTTGTGTTTCCATTTCTGACCTGTAGGAGTTTGCTGATCAGCACCCAGAGAAAGCGGCAGAGATTAAGCTGACGATGGCACAGTTGAAAGTTGCTCAAGGTACTGTAGCCTCACTTCCTTTGGAAAGAAGCTTCCTGAGCATTCAGCTACAGTTTCATACTGTTTCCATATACTACAATGAGCACTCTCATTCTTAACTCATTTTTTTCTCAAAGGGAGGCTGCCTTCTGGGGGAGCTTAGGTTAAAGGCAGGAAGGGGCAATACCTGAAGTCTTCACCATCTAGAAAGCTTGCAAGTTGAACAAATTTGTATGATTTTCTTACAGAGCAGTGGTGATGATGATGATAGCATTTTTGCATAATTCAAGTTTTACTAATTAGGAAAAATATGGAGCCCTGAACCCTCTCAGCTGTGACCAGTGAAATTCTTATTTAAACATTCCTTTAGCTTTTGATACTTCAGTTATTTCCCACATGTTTTCATGCATATTTTTTGCAGTCATAAGGGCTAGCACCTTTCGCTCTTTAAATAAAAGGCTGAGTTTCTCATGAAGCTGGCTTCTGCAGAATCGTGGCAAGCATGCAGCCCTGATTGATGGTTTCTATAATCGCTCCTTTTTATCTGTCTAATAAAAAGAGAGTTGCTTGATGGTAGAACAGATGTCCTAGCACAGAGGAGTGGAGCCAGTTGCCAATAACCACACTTTTTGTTCTCCTTCCCTTCCCCTTTCTCTCTCTCTCTCTCTCAAAGGCAGTGTCACGAAAGCATGTATCATCCTGAGGTCTATAGAAGAGTTAAGGCACAAACCAGGCATGGTAGGTTGCAGCTAAATCTAAACACACACAGAGTTTTATGCATCCTATTGACACCACCCCCAGTGTCATATCCTTCTCCTAGCATGCCATTCTGACCCTAGGTTGGGTGGTTAGACTACTTTTTCTTTTTGACATCTGTCTGTCTCAAGAGACAATGGAGCGTTTGTGGGTGGGGAGTCAAACCACTGTGTTAGCAGCACCGAAGTGACCTCCCCAGGGCACAAGCCAGGGCAGTGCTTTTGGAGGTCCTGGGCTGCCCAGATTACAAGACACCACTCTCAGCCTCGCTGATATGGTTCAAAGGAAAGCAGAGCAATATGTTTGGCGTCATCTTTGCTACAGGAGTTGCTGGAAGGAGGTATACAAGGCACCCGTCCAACCATTTTAGGGACTCCAGGCTGGATTTGTGTAGGGTTTACTCCTTGGCCTTTTCTTCTCCTGAAGACATCCCACAAGGCAGTGGAGGTTTAGGATTAGAGGTTTCGTTCTCCTGGATGGGCTGCCTTCCCAGGTTGACAAGTCCCATCATGGCTGGACTACAAGTTGCTCATTTGCCTCTTTATTTTGTATGCGTAAGTTCTGTTTGGACTCTTGATCAGTAATGTGTTTGGTCCACAGGACTTAGCAATAACAGACATCTTGATCTCTTCTGCCTCCTGTTGCTAGAGGTGTGTAACTCAACAACATGAATCTTTGGCTACTGATCTAGCAGCGATTGTGAACTTGGCCCTGAAGCAAGCTTGTAAATATCCAAAATTTTGCGCCAAGATATCACATATGTTATGGTCTTATATAAATAGTTTCCATGACTTGCTTAATTTCTAAGTTGTGTGAATATTTCAGGCTTTTCGTGCTCTTCCAATATGGGAATGACAATATTTAAATCCTGCTTTCTGCTAAAAGAAGCATACAACACAAAACTACTCAGTGCAATTGAGCAAAAGTACAACTAATAGCCAATTTCTAAAAGCAGTAACAAATAGTAAATTAGGGTGTTACACATTAAAAGCCTGCCAGAATAAAAGTTCATTCAGTTTTGGGTGAAATAATTTCATTTGGGAGAGTATTTCAGAGCTGCAGCACTACCACCAAAAAGGCCCTGTCTCTTGTTTGCTCACTAAATTTTCTAAGATGGCACTGCAAAACAATGCCTCCAACATGCATCTTAATCAAGGTTCTCCCAATATGGGAGCAAGCAGTGCAGAAAGTTTTGATATAGCTTACCTTAAAGGTAAAGGGACCCCTGACCATTAGGTCCAGTCGTGGCCGACTCTGGGGTTGCGGCGCTCATCTCGCTTTACTGGCCGAGGTAGCCGGCATACAGCTTCTGGGTCATGTGGCCAGCATGACTAAGCCGCTTCTGGCGAACCAGAGCAGCGCACGGAAACGCTGTTTACCTTCCCGCCTGAGCAGTACCTATTTATCTACTTGCACTTTGATGTGCTTTCGAACTGCATGGTGGCTATAAGGAATATTAACAAAATGTAAGTGAAATGCTAGGACACTTTGAAAAAGTGCTGTGTAGATGCCATGTGTTGGAGAGAGCAAAGCACATAACAGCAAGGTTGATTCTTATTTAAGAAAACTTGCACTCTTTCTTGTCGTATTAAGCCAAGGCTGCTTTATCCCTTGAGTGCTGTCACTTGACTCCACTACTTTTGAAGAAATGTAGTAAAAGAGAAGTAAATATTGCTTCAGTGTGTGTGCGCTTTCATGTGGTGACAGTATTCTACTTAATGAAATAATAAAGTTACATTTATAATTTTTAAAAAATGTGGCCCTGGCATACATTCCAGTACTTATTGCTCGCTAAAAATATTTCTGACTTTAATGTTGTGTTCTAAACTGTTACAGGTATCTGCATTAGTGACAATGTATAGCCATGAAGAAGATATTGATAGTGCTATAGAGGTCTTGGCTCAAGCAATTGAATGGTATCAAGAATTTCAGGCAAGTATTAGTCCGATGAGATGCCAACAGATAAGCTGCTCGGTATTTTGTGTTCAACTTGCATTACATCCCTGATAAAATAGTAGAAATATGATCAGTACATCACAGCTCTTTATAATGTAAAAAGACATTTATTATCTGAATTTGCTAGCCAGTTGTATTCGTAAATGGTTTGTAACTGCTACTGTGCTGCAAGAAATAAATTAAATAATTCAAGTTTCCCATGAGCCCCAAATCTCAACTGCAGTGGAGAGGCTGCCTGTTGCCTCTCTGCATGATTGCCTGTTCTGTTCTTGTCTCCTTCACTGGAGCAGTTCTCCAGTTTATCTGTCAGTAGATGTCATTTGGATCATCCAAAAACTTCTGATGCAGAGTCCATGGAATTAACTGACCTGAAAGAGATGGATGCAAAAGTTCAGGAGAGATCCCCTAGTGTGGGGTAGCTCTCACATTCACAAGTCAAGATTTGCTTAAGTCAAGTAGTGGCCTTCCCTGACACCTGTAGTGCCCACCCCTCCTCTGAAATCAGAATTGAAAGAGGAATTCTGTTGCAGCCATTAGAACAGATGCATTGTACATATGGTGCCTGTGACAGCTTCTCGGTTTGAAAATATGCTCAAGGCTCCAAAAGGTTAGCAGCTCCTGCTCTAAGTGTAGACTTCTTTGTGTGCACAAGGTGAAATGTGCCCTCAGGTTTAATTGAGGGGAAGTGTGCTGTGCCTCAGCTGTTTGGAAGTCTGCAAAAAAATTGTTCTGTAGAATTTTCCTGATTTTATCCGTATTTTGTGGGAAGACTCGGTTACGCATTGGAGTAGTTATAATTCCACAGCTGTTGAAAGTCAGTATTCTGAGCTTGATAGTGTGATTGCAGTCTTGCAGCTCACAACAGACAAATACACCATTGCCGTTGTATCCCATCAAAGTTGTCCTGTTCACACAAGGACTTCCAGTGGCTCAGTGGAACTTCTTGCCCTTCTGTGTGTCCCCATCTGATATGGAGGGTGGAGGAGGAACCCAGAACAGATTTGAGGGTGCACAGGGGGAATTTCTTGTACGAATGATACACCTTTGTTACCTACAACCGCTGCTCTTAGGCTCCAAGTGTGAATCGGTCTCTTCAGTGGGTTAAAAAAGAGAGTGATCACTCATGTCATTGTTTTAGTTGTTTTCAAACTTAACTTTAAGCAAACCTTTTTTCACCCCCAGCCAAAGTCTCCAGTTCATTTGTCGTTAATTAGGGAAGCTGTCAACTTCAAGCTAAAACACGGACGGAAGAAGGAAGCCATCAGCGATCTAGAGGAGCTGTGGAAGTAAGTCCCTTCCTGAGAGCTAATAAGTGAGTTTTACTGCAAAAGACTCAGTGGCCCCACTAACTTTTGAAACAGAAGTTGACAGTTACTTCAGTAGTGTTAAAAATGTATTTATGCAGCAAATGAGATAAGGCATATTAAAAATGGGTTGTGCCCAGTGTTACATGAACAGCATCCCACTTGTGTAGTGGGACTTACCTTTCCAGTATACCTGAAGGAGCATCTCCACCCCCATCGTTCAGCCCGGACACTGAGGTCCAGTGCCGAGGGCCTTCTGGCGTTTCCCTCACTGCGAGAAGCAAAGT
The DNA here is from genome assembly GCF_964106645.2 of Podarcis pityusensis. NCBI lineage: Eukaryota > Metazoa > Chordata > Lepidosauria > Squamata > Lacertidae > Podarcis > Podarcis pityusensis. Next base: position 33,641,300 of record NC_138042.1, read on the forward strand.
TACAGGGAACCAGGCAGAAGGCCTTCTCGGTAGTGGCTGCCACCCTGTGGTATGCCCTCCCATCAGTTGTCAAAGGAATAAATAGCTATCTGACGTTAAGAAGGCATCTGAAGGAAGCCCTGTTTCGGGAAGTTTTTTAATGACTGGTGTTTTAATGTATTTTTAATCTGTTGGCCTAGAGTGGCTGGGGAAACCCAGCCAGATGGGCGGGGTATAATAATAAATTATTATTATTATTATTATTATTATTATTCCTCTCCTCTCCCCACGTGCCCCCAAAATCTGCTTCAGTGGGTCCCTCTGGAGACTCTGCAGTGGGGGCTGTGTGAGAGAAGAGGGGAAAGTTGTGGTGTCTCTACCTGTGCTTTGGACACACTTTTTTCACCCTGCAATCCCCTATATATGTGGGCACACCTGGTTTTTGGCAAGCTATTGAAGCGAATGGGTGTTGCCCCAATGAGCTGCTGGAACATCCACAGAGTGAGCAACCTCTTCAATCATTAGATTCTCTTTTGGTCCCTTTCCCTACTCCTGCCACCCATCTCTAAGATGCAGCTTTTCCTGAGCCAGCGTGCACCTTGGAAATATTGTTTGTGGCTCCTATGGAAGGTGGAGGCAGGGTGCTTCATTTGCCTGCTTACATGAGGTGTCCTTCCTGTGGTGTGCAACACTGGGCTGACTGCTCTCTTTAGAACAGGCTAAAACTCTTGCACTTCTTTACTTTTGTAGGCAAAATCCAGATGATGTCCATACCCTGGCCCAGCTCATTTCTGCATACTCCCTGGTGGATGGTGAGAAAGCTAAAGTGTATCCTTCCTTGTGTGGCTGAGGAAGGTGAGACAAGGAGGTATTCTTTGACCACTTCCTTATATCAGAGTAATTGCTGCAGTGATGCTTTTCAAAGTTTCCAGCTTTTGGAGTATGATGCCATGTTCTCTGCCAAAGAAATCCTGTGTCTTCTGGAATTCCCCTGTGCGTGTTATAAGACTTTCACATCTCACTGGCCTTTGAACCTCACTGTTGTCTCATAGGGTGCATACAACACACACATCCAACTAGGAAGTTCAGGTACAGCTGGGTTGGTGGTGTTGTTGTTTGGTCGTGTCCGACTCTTCATGACTCCATGGACCAGAGCAGGCCAGGCACTCCTGTCTTCCACTGCCTCCCGCAGTTTGGTCAAACTCATGCTGGTAGCTTCGAGAACACTATCTAACCATCTCGTCCTCTGACGTCCCCTTCTCCTTGTGCCCTCCATATTTCCCAACATCAGGTTCTATTCCAGGGAGTCTTCTCTTCTCATGAGGTGGCCAAAGTATTGGAGCCTCAGCTTCACGATCTGTCCTTCCAGTGAGCACTCAGGGCTGATTTCCTTCAGAATGGATAGGTTTGATCTTCTTGCAGTCCATGGGACTCTCAAGAGTCTCCTCCAGCACCATAATTCAAAAGCATCAATTCTTCAGCGATCAGCATTCTTTATGGTCCAGGCTGGGTTGGTAGTCTTTCCTTTTAACTCCATGTTTTCATCAAGCAGAGGTACAAAAACACTATTCTACTGTTTTGATCCCCAAATGCCAAGCACCTCTGTTTCTTTTAGAAGCTCAGCCTTTCATGGTCACGCTGCCCATCCAGAAAGTAAAAAAGAAATTTGTTACCCCCATTGTATAATGTTCCCGTCCTATACAACAGAGAATTCTTCCCAGTCTCCTAGCTTAGTTTTTCTCTGTCGTTATTGTACCCACTAAACTGCCTTTGAGATCCTGAGAATGATTTTCTCTCTTACTTGCTTAATGTGTTCATATTGATATTCCTTAACCCCTCCTTCACAATAGACTTAGCAAACACTTGCCTTCTTCGGACACCATGTCTCTGAAAGTAGATGTGGATGCTCTTGAAAACTCGCATGGGGCTACATACATTCGGAAGAAAGGAGGGAAACCCGCGGTTGAGAACCAGCAGAAAGAGCAAGGGTAAAGAAGCTTTTTAAGTAATCCTTGACATTCTGAGTCAGTGTTAATATGAAGAAGTCCAGCTCAGCGACCAAAATAAGTTTTCTGTCTTCCAGCTACAAGCTTTCCCTATTTCTTTCTCCTGTACAAAGTCATTAGATATGCTCCCCTTGGCATCCATTAACTCTGTTCTTTGTGCCGCATCTCAAGCAGGCTCACGTGTGTTCATGTGCTGTTGTTGTTTTTCCAGCCAAGGTGACGTCAAGAAGAAGAAGAAGAAAAAGAAGGGTGAGTGTTGTTAGCAATGGCTGTATAGCTGTTTGGAGTTCAAAAGTGCTTCTGGAGAAGTTGGCTAAAACTATCTAAGCCAGGAGTCGAGAACCTATGACCTTCCAGATGTTGTTGGACTTTGTCTCCCAGAAGGTTCAGTCCCCAGTGTCTCCAAGTAGGTCTGGGAAGGACTTATTTTGGAGACCTTAAAATCAGCTGCTAGCCAGTGTAGACGGTAATGAACTAGATGGACCAATTGTTCTGAACCCCAGGCCCAAAGGAGGACTTGTGGGAGTGAGTGGTTGGGTGCAGGGATACCAAAGAAGGATGTCAAAACACCAGAGTGATAATTTCTAGTCCTTTATTAAAAGAAAGGTATAGACTTAGAGCAGATCAGCCTGCTGGGTCTCCCAGCCTTTGCAGACGAGGGATGAGCACTGCAGCAAGGAGATGTCTTGTCCATGCCCAAGCAAACATTCATTCATTCTTTATACACAAAGCAGCAAAAGGCACTTTGGCCAGGACTTTCCACCTCTTCACCTGACCAGATAAAGGCATAGGTGGCAAATACCCAAATCTCTCAGATAAGATTCCCCTTTCTGGGCTTAGAGCCCAGCACCCCACCCCAAAGATAAGGATAGCATCAAAGCAAACCAATTAGCCTATATCAAAGCAAGTGAATATATGAACTCAGTGCTACGACAACTACCAATTAATTTTGTCGTTACCTTGACTACCAGGATGGCATTAGCAGAGCTTCTGGAATAGTCCACCTTTGGTTTAACACACCAAAGGACTAGCTCGGTATAAGTCAGTTTCTCATGTGTCTGTTATTTATTAAAATATTTTAAATACATACTTTATATATTAAAGTTAAACATTTATCAACTGCTAGGTATCTCTGCCCATTAGCAGTGCTGCCTAGGGCAGATAGGAGTTGGGAGTGCAACAGCTACATGTTCCTCATCTCAACACTGCTGTACTAGGGTGGAATTTTTAAAAAATGACTCAGGAAGCTAAGTTCAAATTAAGTTGACTTTCAGCCAGGAAATCCCAGCAATCGTGTGACATTAATGGTAGCGTCCTGGACTTCTTCTTTCGACGCAGCATGCTTCTTAATACCAGTTGCAGGGATAGGCTGTTGCCTTCGTTTTCTGCACGCATTTTGCAGGCCACTGTCAGAGACAAAAATAGATGGATATTTTGGGGACTGATCTAAGAGTGCTTTTCTAACACAAACCTTTTGATTAGGTCTCCATGCTATTACATGAAGTCGGTTCTCCACAGTATTTAAAGTCTAGGCATAGCTTGCTAATTGCAACAACCCAATTTTTGTTGTTGCAAGGAAAAGCTAAAACATGTCAGCATAAAGGTATTTGTGGTTTGCGCACAATGAGAGCGTTCTCTGTCTCCGACCATGGAAGTGCTGTACAGCTTTGGCTGATAAGGCGTTTACCTGCAGTGCAGCTGTTCTTAAATCATGATGAGTCTCCCATGCTGAATACTCCTTAGTATTCAGGAATATTCTTTTTTTTTAACCTACTCCTTAGGAAAACTGCCAAAGAACTATGACCCTAAAGTTGCTCCTGACCCTGAGCGCTGGCTTCCAATGCGGGAGCGCTCCTATTATCGCGGGCGGAAGAAGGGCAAGAAGAAGGACCAGATTGGGAAAGGAACCCAAGGAGCAACAACAGCAGCTTCTTCTGAATTGTGAGTAACAGGACCCAGCCTTGCGAGACTTGATTCTAGAGCCCTCTCAGTGTCCCAGGGCAAGTATCGTAATCAAAGAGAGATTTGTTGTTGTTTAGTCGTGTCCAACTCTTCGTGACCCCATGGACCAGAGCACGCCAGGCACTCCTGTCTTCCACTGCTTACCGCAGTTTGGTCAAACTCATGCTGGTAGCTTCAAGAACACTGTCCAACCATCTCGTCCTCTGTCGTCCCCTTCTCCTTGTGCCCTCCATCTTTCCCAACATCAGGGTCTTTTCCAGGGAGTCTTCTCTTCTCATGAGGTGGCCAAAGTATTGGAGCCTCAGCTTCAGGATCTGCCCTTCCAGTGAGCACTCAGGGCTGATTTCCTTAAGAATGGAGAGGTTTGATCTTCTTGCAGTCCATGGGACTCTCAAGAGTCTCCTCCAGCACCATAATTCAAAAGCATCCATTCTTCGGCGATCAGCCTTCTTGATGGTCCAGCTCCCACTTCCATACATCACTACTGGGAAAACCATAGCTTTAACTATACGGACGTTTGTTGGCAATGTGATGTCTCTGCTTTTTAAGATGCTGTCTAGGTTTGTCACTGCTTTTCTCCCAAGAAGCAGGCGTCTTTTAATTTCGTGGCTGTTGTCACCATCTGCAGTGATCATGGAGCCCAAGAAAGTAAAATCTCTCACTGCCTCCATTTCTTCCCCTTCTATTTGCCAGGAGGTGATGGGACCAGTGGCCCTTGAAAGGAAGATCACTATTGCACACAATCCCCAGGAGTAGGTAGAGAATGAGAGTCACAGTAAGGGAGTGGAGAAGTGGACATCCCTGCCCTCTTTCTGCAGTTGTCATTCACAAAAGGCTTAAAGAACTGGCTTTTTGGAACTGGCACTGATACACGATGCGGGGGGTTTAAAATTACTATTTTTAAATTTTGTAGCTCTCAGGATGGTTCCCAGCATAAAAACACAAGATAAAACCACAAAATTCATAATAAAAACAAGAACAGAACAAAACAATATCCCCCCCCCACACACATTTAAAAGGATATAGGATGATAGGCAGCCAAAGGCCTGGTTGAAGAGGAACGTTTTTGCCTGGTGCCTAAATGTATATAATGAGGACACCAGCTGAACTTCCTTGGGGAGAGCATTCCACAAACAGAGAGGCACACCTGAAAAGGCCCGTTCTCATTTTGCCACCCTCCAGACCTCATGGAGGAAGCACACAAAGAAGGGCCTCAAATGATGATGGCAGTACAGTGGTACCTCGGATTACAAACACTTCGGGTTACAAACTCCGCTAACCCGGAATAACCTAGTACCTCAGGTTAAGAACTTTGCCCCAGGACGAGAACAGAAATTACACGGCGGTGGCAGTGAGAGGCCCCATTAGCTAAAGTGGTGCTTCAGGTTAAGAACAGTCCTCCGGAACGAATTAAGTTCGTAACCCAAGGTACCACTGTATCTTGGTCGGTTCATATGGAGAGAGGCAGTCATGCTACAGGAGGATGAAAGAGTGCAGGAAGATGAGCAGGCTTTGTGGGCCTGGGAAAGATGAAGAGACGAAGGCAATAGAGTTGTCTGCTTTGCTCAAGTCATCTGAAGGGCTGGAACTTAGGAACTCATTTGGTAACTGAAGATCTCAATCTCTCTTGGCAGTCCTACAGGAATCAGGATTTTACTTGAATGTGTCTGTATGCAGGCATCCTAGAGGGAAAGTATCCAGCTCCTAGAAAAGAGTGACGACACCTCCCCAGCCACATGTTCTCCAAGAATAAAAAAATTATCCCAAAGCATTATATATGAATGGCATGCTGATGTATATATTGTAGCACCTGCAGTATACAGTCATACCTTGGAAGTCGAACAGAATCCGTTCCGGAAGTCTGTTTGAATTCCAAAATGTTCGGAAACTAAAGCATGGCTTCTGATTGGCTACAGGAAGCTCCTGCAGCCAATCGGAAGCCCTGCCGGACGTTTGGGTTCCAAAGAACGTTTGCAAACCAGAACACTCACTTCCGGGTTTGCAGCGTTCGTGAGCCAAAGTGTCTGAGTACCAAGGCATTCGGGATCCAAGGTACAACTGTACTAGCTAGCAGTGGCTCAATTCTGCCCACAGCTTATTGTAAAAAAAAAAAGGGGGGGGGAGCTAGAATTTCTAAGCGGTGTTCTTCTGTTATGTAAAGGAATGAATTCTTCACTGCAAGCAGTAATATATGACATGTGCATGAGGTTTAACCTGTTTGTTTTGTTTTTGTTGCTGACAGGAGGAAAGATATACCGTACATCTAAGCTCTGTGTGATAATAATCCCATTTGTCTCTTCCTTGTCTACAGGGATGCTAGCAAGACTGCAAGTAGTCCACCTACATCCCCAAGGCCTGGCACCGTAACGGCCGTTCCATCTGCATCAACAAGCAACATGATACCGCCAAGGCATCAAAAGCCTGTTGGCGCAGCTGCCACAAAGAAGAAACAGCAGCAGAAGAAAAAGAAAGGTGGGAAAGGAGGCTGGTGATCATGGCAAGCAGGCTGTTTAAATTGAAATTGCCTGTCTTCCTTTCATTTTCTTTTTTTCCAATTGCGAATGCCAAGAGCAGAATAAAGGTCAAACAAAAAGCAGGGTGGATATGTGTCCTTTTTTTCTCCTTTTGAATATATATATATATATATATATTTGTTATCCGTAGTGATATTGGAGATATTATTACTCCTCATAACAATATCTATGCATGGTGGCATTGTCTGTTCATTCCAGGCTTTAAGGAAACGGTTTTCTCATCTTACATGGGTTGTCCTACATGAGGCCATCACTGAAGGGTGATCAGAAATTGCAGCTGGTGCAAAACTGTCATCAAGTGTGCACTTTATGGAACCACAACACTAGTCTTACATCAACTACACTTGTTTGTTTTCAAGAACAATTCAGGGTGCTGGTTCTTACCTATAAAGCTCTAAATGCTTTGTGGCCAGGATATCTTTTCCTCCTGTATGAGCAGGTCCAAAAATTATTGCCCTCATCAGAGGCCCTGTTGTATGTACCACCATGGAGAGATGCTAGTTTGGTGGATACCTTGGGTGGGGTCTTTTCTGTAGCATTGTGGAATTCCTCCCCTGGGAGGTCAGCTTGGCCCAGTCTTGCCTGTTTTTTAAGGTGGGCTGTAAAAACTTGTTTTGTTCTGCCTGGCTTTTTGATGCATTTATAGTTCTGTGGTTTTGTTATAATGATAGTCCTCTGCTGCTTTTAATTGGCGTTTTTGATATGTATTGTTTGTACTTGCTCTATGTTGCCTTGGAGACTCTTGTGGGCAGAAAAGCAATGCATACTTTTAATAAATAATAACAACTAAGATTTTTCTCTTGGAGACCAAGGATTGTTGTATCTATTAATCTGCAGACAAAGCAAACAGTTTGCTTACTGTCTCAGTGCATAGAAATGTCGTGCTCAAGGTCTCCATCTGCAGGATCTGCTAGTAATTTATCGTTGCTAGACTTTTCTAGGAGAGAAAAACAGCCTTTGCTTAAGAATGTAGCACATTTCTCTTAGTTTAGCTTTCTGGACTGCTTTAGTGACCCTGATACTAAAATGGTGCAAACATCTCTGGTACCTAGTAATAAATATTGGATATGTGGAAGGTACAGTTGAACCGAATTTTCACATATGCTCCATTTTATATTTTGACACCCATAATTTTAACTGTTAAATTTTTAGGTTTGGGTTTATAAGCGCCTCCAAACATGTGTGCCAGTAATACTCTTTTTTATAATTATTTGCATCTTCCCCCACTGTAAGCTATCCAGAAAACTCCAGTTTTAGGATCACATATAAATGTCATAATCTCATTTTCTCAATTGTCAAATAATAAATTCTGCCACATACTACTTCTCATACTGTCAGTGTTAAATTGAGATGGAAACTTGTTGGATGTCACAAGAATATTTGACGCCAAAATTCAAAGAACGTGAGGAACAAACCTCTTTTAGCTCCAGTCTTTACCATATCCATCTTCGCACAGGAACAATACTTTAAAGAAATATGTCCTAACTCTGTCTCCCTCAGTGTGTATCTTTGCCTTCTGTGAATTTTTTTTATCAATTTCTATGCCACCACATTTGTGTTCGTTTTCATGCAAAACTAACAGTGAATTTCAGTAGGGACAAATGTAAGGTTCTACATTTGGGCAGAAATAGCCAGCTGCACAGATATAAGATGGGGTTTACCTGGATTGCCATTAGTATATGTGAAAAGGATCTCAGGATCCTAGTAGGCCAGAGTAGTGTGATGCAGCAGCAAAAAAAGCTAATGCTATCCTTGGCTGCATCAACAGGAATATGGTATCCTGCTCAATGAAAGTAATCGTCCTGCTCTTATTCTACCTTGGTCTGACAACTCCTGGGGATCCTGTGTCCAATTCTGGGTGCCACAATTTCAGAAGGATATTGACAGGCTGGAATGTGTGCAGAGGAGGGTGACCAAGATGATCAAGAGTCTGGAAATCAAGCCTTTTGATGGAGTTTGGCATGTTTAGCCTGGAAAGGGGTCACATGGAAGATGGAGCAAGCCTGTTTTCTCCTACTCTGGAGGGTAGGAACTGAACCAGTGGAGTCAAGTTACAAGAAAGGAGTCCAGGTGAACATCAAGAAGAACTTTCCCCCAATATGTTATTCAAATTGGCACCCCTGTATATCACCTTGGATTCCACAACAGGTGCAAGAATTTTAGCTGGATAGCTCACTCACCCCAAGGTTGCAGGTTTGATCTCCTCCGTAAGGGGACAGCTGCATATTCCTGCATTGCAGGGCGTTGGGCTACATCAGGGTTTCCCAAATTTGGGTCTCCTGCTGTTTTTTTGACAACTAATCCCATCATCCCTGATCACTGATCCTGCTAGCTAGATATGATGGGAGTTGTAGCCCCAAAATAGCTGGAGACCTAAGTTTGGGAAACGCTGGCCTAGAGCATCAGGGTCCCTTCCAACGCTATGATTCTGTGACATTGGGTTCCGCTGCCCCTGTAGATCCTGCCACCTGAGGCAGTCACCTCACCTTGCTTCATGGGTGGGCTAGCCCATATTAACTTGGAAGGAAGTGAGCCTTCCCTCTGGCGCAGGGGTGCCCACTTGAATAAAATATATTTTTGGGGGGGGGGGGAGGAGATAAGCTCCGCCCCACACAAATGAGCACATGATGTGGCACATGCATACTATTTGAATGGCATTGTCCATCAACTTTGGAGGGGGAGGCACCCTCAAATATTTTATTGGATGGGGGGCAATGGGTCCTCGGCATCTAGGAATTGGCTCCTATGCTCTGACGGACTAAACTAGGTGCCAACTGCTATAAAATATTTGAGGAGTGCAGCTCCCCCCCTCAATATTGAGGGAGATTCCCATTCAAATGGGGCGGGTGGGTGGCATGCGATCGTTTATGCAGGCTTACATGCCCCTCCCCAGGGCCAGATTTAGGTTTGATAAGGCCCAAAGCCACTGAAGGTAATGGTGCCTTTTATATGTCAAGCTGTCCCTTGTCAACAACAAACTGCCCCCCTTTTTTGTGTTGAATATGGTCATTTATGGACCTAATATGTATCTCAAGCCATTTGCACATAACAAATAAGAGCCTACACAACACAAAACACTTGCTGTATGTAGGTTTTATTTTGTTTTTTTATCTTATATTTTGGAAATGTACATCCAGTTTTTTCTCCTTTAAATTTCTTGGGGGCCTCCAAGACAGTGGGGCCCTAAGCTGTAGCTTATTTACCTCATACGTAAATCTCCCCTGCCCCCCGCCCCCCAAATATTTTATTCAACTCCTGGTAGAGAGGACACCACTGTGGTGAGAGGGGAGCAATGCGGAGCGAGGCGGGAAGAGAGAGGGACTCCGACTCGGGACGGAGCAGGGGGAAAGTCCGGCCTAGCGGCCTCTGAGGGAGCGCCAGAACGCGCGCGGCGGGTGCGCGCCCTCCGCCGGCCGGCGCCCCTTCGCTCCCTTCCTTGGCCTGGGCGACGATGCCTCACGGCAGGGGCGGCGCCCTGAGCCGCCTCCTTCCTCCTCCTCCTCCTCCTCCTGCTGCTGACTATGGCGGGCAGCCTGCGGCAGGTCGCTCTGGTGGGGACGGCCGTTGCTGTCGCCGGCGGGGTCGCCTACGCGGTGTGGAGGAGCTATTTCCCCTCAGAAGCTGCTCGGGGGCTCGAGGAGCAACAGCAAGAGCAGCAGCCCTTACTCTGCTCTCAAGAAAGGGCCGCCCTGGGCTGCGCAAGGGCCCCCGAGAACCAGGTAAGCACATATATATATATATATAGCTAACCCAATGCGTTTTCCCCGATATATCTCGGAATTTTTTTAGGCCCGGTTCTCACGTGCAGCTAGCACGGAAGTTAGAACGCGTGTCTGGCCCTGCCTGCGCGCGTTTCAGGCTCGCCTGGGCGACATAAATCCCAGCGCACAGAAAGGGAAAGGCAGCATTACTCTATATAGACTTCTGCTTAGGTTTCTGTCGCGTGAGACTCTCCGTCCTACATTTCGAAAGAGGTGCAAGCCAGACGCGGGTGGGTCGCCTCCCGTGTGCGAGAATTACATTTGCCATCGTTGCACGAAATGCAGTCTAGACACTTGGAAGGTTTCACGCACACCCACAAATTTCCCTTTCATGGTTGTCGCTCCCCGTCCCCACCATAAAACTACTGTTTTTTGCGCGGGGAAGAGCAGTGTCAGGTCCTAGTTTGGGAAGATCTGCTGCTGCTTTTGCTGCTAATATTGTACTTTGGAGGGTTTAATTCCGCTACATTGTCTGCTTCACCTAGCTGGGAAAGAGGAAATGCTAGGCAGCGTGTCTGTTTTTGGAAGGAGGAGTGGCAAAAGTTGCAGGAACCGAAGATCGCTTTATCTGCTGAAGTTGAATGCACAGGTTGTCACAAACCTTCTTTAATTCAGTGAGATATGCTTCTGAATGAATGTGAATCTGATCCAGCTACGTTTATATCCCACTTTTTATCCAAGGAGCTTAAATTTTGCATCATTCTGCCCTTCTCACCTTTATTCTCCCAGCAACCCTATGGGGTAGGTTAGGTTGAAAGACAGTGACAGGCCCAAGGTCACCCTATGATTTGAACCCTTGTCTCCTAGGTCCTAGTCCAGCACTCTTAACGACTACACCAGGTTGGCTCTCTTGCAACTTCTGCTAATAAAAAAAAAGACCTATGTTTCTGTATCTGCCTGAGAGCCTTTGTAAAAAATAACAAAATGACTACACAAATGTGCAAATCCCATGTGGAGATTGTCATGCCTCTCCCCCGTGCAGTTTTTCTGCAGTTTCCTACATGCAGATTCAATCCAAGCAAAGATCCAGTGGTATCAGATGAAATGAGGTCATAAAGAGGGGTATTGTGGAAGCACAGAAGCTCATTTTATAAATTCAGTTTGTCAGCAGTCGCTGGCCTGGGCCACAAAAAAACACATTTGCAGTGACCAAACTTAGGAGCTTTTGTAAACTGAAAGAAAGTTTGTTGTTTTCTGGCTATCAAAGTTAGACAAATGTCTTAGCATAGCTACACAGGTGAGACCTGCAACAAAATGTTGCAGTGCATGCTCCTCCCTTCCTGAATTGCTCCTTTTCAGCATGCCAGCCAAGCCCTTTCCAGGATGCTATGAGCAGAAAATAGCTGAAGCACAACATTCAATTCCCATTCTAGTTTTCTGCTTATTTTTCTGATACTCAGCATTCCATGACTACTGAGCCTGAGTCTTCAATGACTATCTGGGGCTTTTGTCTACCTAAGGTTATTTTGTTTGTAAAACAGCAACTTTTGCAAACCTCTGTATTTCCCACTTGATTCTCCGCATTGCTATTCCAGTTATATACCTTTTGGCACACACTGCATTAGTTTGCTATTAGAGGGAGTAAGGGCAGGTGAGCTGGTAAAAAAATACCTGTTGATTGGTTTGCAGGGAAGAGGGGAAGAACCTAGCATAAAATAAGGGGCTAACTTCAATTTCTGGAAACATTTGGTAGCTTTTATAGTTCTCTTCATGTTCACTCTGATACTGAGGCATAAACATTGTGCTCTGCGGACTTCAGCGATGCTTTGAGGCCAGGGTTGGATTACACTAAAACCAGCAAGGTGGAATCCTATTAATGTCGTAGAGAGGAAAGAGATTAGAATAGAAACCCCCCTGAGGGTGGCTCTTCCACCTTGGCAGGAATCAGTTAAGGCAGGCAGAGCTGACTTGGTGATGATTCATGTTCAGCGGTTTTGTTCTTTGCAGATTGCGTCTTCCCTCCTTCCCTTTTCTTCCTCTGTCAACTAATCTTCTTACCACTGGATTAAAGATCTGCCCCAATGAAATGAAGTCACAGAAGATTAAATTTAGTTTAGTAACTTGGGGGGTCAGGTTACCACTGCTGTTGTGTTACATTAAAAAAAAAAAAAAACCCTCAAAAATTTTCCATTCCACCTTACTGCCCTTCCAGATATTTTCCCCCCACAGCTATATTTTACTAAATCATATACAGTGGTACCTCGGGTTAAGTACTTAATTCATTCCGGAGGTCCGTTCTTAACCTGAAACTGTTCTTAACCTGAAGCACTACTTTAGCTAATGGGACCTCCTGCTGCTGCCGCACCGCCAGAGCACTATTTCTGTTCTCATCCTGAAGCAAAGTTCTTAACCCGAGGTACTATTTCTGGGTTAGCAGAGTCTGTAACCTGAAGCGTATGTAACCTGAAGCGTATGTAACCCGAGGTACCACTGTACTGTAGTGACTTTCCCTTATTAACTTATTAACAGTTTCTCTTTTTTATGAAAGTAAAATCTTGCTGTTAGGCAGTTTGGTTGAAGAAATCAGGGTGGTTAAGGAAGCTCTGTTGCTTTCTGTTGTTATTGACAGTTATGGAGCCAGAAGGCATTTTACTGTTGCCTAATGTGAAATTTCCTTCTCATTTCCCCCTCTTTTCTGCCACACACAACCCCACCCTTGATGGCACCCCCCCAGGAAACATACAGTGCGTATGTCCATCTGGCCGGTATGTATCTCTGGCATGATCTGTTGGTTGTTTTGCCTTGTAGGATGTACCACCAAGTAAGCAAATCCTGGTTCTGGGTTTGGATGGAGCTGGAAAAACCAGTGTACTGCACTCACTAGCAACTAACCAAGTGAAGCGCAGCACAGCTCCCACGGAGGGCTTCAATGCCGTGTGTGTCAGCACAGAAGAAATGAAGATGGAATTCCTAGAAAGTAAGCATAGGTATCTAATGAGAAACATTTTTTTGCATCCTTTATTATAACGTTTTGCTTAAGGAGACTCCTCCTACTGGTAGCAGCTTTCTAAGATCTTGAGGAAGAGCCTTTTACATTGCTACCACCTGAGATCCTGTTGGTTATTTTAGAATGTCAGATATTGAACCTCAGAGTGTCTCCATGCAAATTGTGTCCTCTGTTGGCCCAAAAAACACTCTGACGATTAATTGCATCTGGAATTGATATAGTAAATAACCCTTGACTCTTTCATCTCAACTCTTTTCTGCATGGCAAATATACATGGCATGGCATTTGTTTGTGGAACTCTCTCCCCAGGGAAGTAGTTAGCGAAAATAGCACTTTATAAAAACAAATCCCAGACTTTTATCAACGTTAAATGACTATTTTCTTGCTGGATGTTTTTCTCCACAATTTTATGCTTTTTAAAATTATTTTTTATCTTACAATATTATTTAGGTGTTTATGAAATTTTAAACATTGTGAGCCAGCCTGAGTGGTGCTTTTGCAGTGGAAGAACAGAGTGTAAATGTTTTATGTATATAAAGATAGGTGCTGGGTCAGGAATACAAGAATGAAGAACTTATCAGAAAATGTCTGTTTGGTATAGTAACTGAATGGTTAATAAGTGAATGACAAAGGGAATGGATATGATCTGTCTAAAGACTAATATGAGATACAAGACCTCAAAACTGTCCACTAAAAAGAAGTCCCAAATTAATTGAGTGCCCTGGTTTGCACATGACACTAAGACATGCTTTGTTTATCAGATCATGAGCTAACCGCAAGTTGTCCCCCAGCCAGTCAAACAAATAATGAAAGCATGTTTTGTTTTTTAGCTTCATGCCTTTGCAGCTTAATAAGCATCTGGAATGGGGTGGCCAAACAAATCATAATTAAGGAAGAATGCTGGGTTCACAAACAATGCCAATCCATAGTGAAGACAAATCAAAATTCAAACAGCAACCACTGACTTCATATGGTGGTTATCTGGCAGTAAATTAACCATACTTAAGCTGCTAGGCAGGAGATCAGGCTTATCAAAGAAAGCATGGTTTGATAAACAACAGCCATGGCCTAATGTTTTGAGTGAATGCGTACTGCATTCAGTATTTTCCTGCAGCTATATGTATTGTAAGAGATGACGGGTGGTGGTGGGAAACTGTTCAGGGAATTTGTCCCTTAAGTTTTTTATGAATTCCTGAGTCCCCCCCCCCCAAAAAAAACCATTTGAAAGCAGATGTTCCAGGAATACAGACAAGGGTTTGATGAACAATTGGGGGCTTTAATTTGCAAGTTTGCTGAGTCATTGTCTTCCTTCTCTGTTGACTTGCAGTTGGAGGCAGTGAGTCTTTACGGGACTATTGGAAGAAGTACTTGCCAAGAATCCTGCTACTAATCTATGTTGTGGACTCAGCAGATCATAAACGCTTGCCTGTTGCAAAGAAGCTTCTGCATCAGTTGGTCCAGAGTAACTCCACCTTACCTCTTATGATTCTAGCCAATAAGCAGGTAAATGTGAACTGTAGAACTTGGAGTAAAATTTGTAGTTTTGTCTTTTGAAAGTGTGTCATTGTAGAATGTACATGGCTCCCCTGGGGGACAATTTCTAAGCTGATCCATTGTGAGTTGTGCATCTCAGTTTCTGGTAATAACAGAGTTTCACTTTGGTGTCTTGCACACAAAGACTGAGACTCTTTTGTTTAGCAAGCTTCACCTTTCTTTCTATCCCTGCTTCCTCTTTTATTTTGTTGGTGGTTTGTGCTCCTTGCTTTAATACCTTACTAGGATAGGTGGCCCTGTGGGTTAAACCACAGAGCCTAGGACTTGCCGATCAGAAGGTCGGTGATTCGAATCCCCGTGACGGGGTGAGCTCCCATTGCTCGGTCCCTGCTCCTGCCAACCTAGCAGTTCGAAAGTACGTCAAAGTGCAAGTAGATAAATAGGTACCGCTCCGGCGGGAAGGTAAACGGCGTTTCCATGCGCTGCTCTGGTTTGCCAGAAGCGGCTTAGTCATGCTGGCCACATGACCCAGAAGCTGTACGCTGGCTCCCTCAGCCAATAAAGCGAGATGAGCGCCTTAACCCCAGAGTCGGTCACGACTGGACCCTTTACCTTTTTAGGATAGGTTGTTTTTGTTGTAATCAATTTAAATCCTGCCGTTCCTCCCAAAGTTCAAGGTGGCAAACCACATCCATTTTTTAAAAAATGTTTTTAAAAATTCTGAAAGCAGTTACAATAAAAAATAGCATTCTAAAATCAGTTTTAAACATTCTTCATCCAGTCATCTCAGGGTTGCTAGCATTAGTGTCTTTCAGCCATCAAATGCCTGGGTATGCCTCGGCATATTTTCAAATTATTTGTAAAAGTTAATAGTGAGGGAGATAGGCACACCTTGTCAGAGAGAGCATTCTACGAACAGGGAACCACCATTGAAAAGGCCCTGTCATGGGTCACGGCCAGCTGGGTAGTGGGAGCACCACTAACAAGGTCTCAATTGCCAATTGCAGGGTCCAGGATGGTTGATATTGCTAGCATTCCAAATGTGCCATTTTCTAATGGGGTCACAATGTGCTCTTTGTTCTGCAGTTCTCCAGGTAGCAGGTGTTACTTTGAAGAAAACACGGATAGGTAGATTAAGGTATAAACTTTTCCATTTCTCTTGGACAGGATATTGAAGGTGCATACTGTATCACAGACATTCATGATGCTTTGGCATTATCTGAAATTGGAGATGAGAGAAAGATGTTCCTGATCGGGACTCATGTGGCAGAAGATGGCTTCGAGATCTCTTCCAGCTTGAAAGACACACGGGAACTGATTGCACAGCTGGTGTCAGAAGTTGTGTGATGGAAACTGGAATAGGGTACCATGTTAGGACCTAGAGTATTCCTGTCTTGCCAGCTTGCAGCCATAAATAGAGCTATTTTAAATTCAGATTTTATGGTGGTGGTGGTGATTCCTTGGGTATGGAATTGCAGTGAAGATGATTTCAAAGTCGTGAGGAACCTTGTGGTTTAAGTTGTAAAAGTAGAGTATGTGTGTCTTTGAAAAACCACCCTGTTTTAAACACGTGGAAAGAAAATGGGATTATTGGACACTCCCAAGTTAAGACGCCAAATACTGTATAGACAACTGCTGTTGCCATCAGTTGAGGCTCTGTTGTGTGGTGGTTTATACTGAATGAGAGGCTGACTTATGGAAAAGCAGCACAAATTTACATAGGAAGGTGATTTTGCTCAGAACGTAGATCTACAATCCAAAGAACTAGTTGTGTGTACCCTGACACAGGGAGGCACTGGGTTTCATGTTTCTGAAGAACTTCATGTATGTTTTCTCTTAGGCTCACTTTCTTAATCAGAAGGATTTTTAAAAAATCAGTGTAAGAGATTTTCCTATTCTTTTGATTCTGCAACACTTTCACTATTCTTTTTCTTCTTTCTGATATGTAGATTGAGAGTATTATAGCCTCTTTTTAAAGAGGGTTTTGACATAAAATTGTTCATTCAGAGAACCATGAGACTTCCCAGTTCACTCACCTGTTTTCTTTGCCATGATGAAGGGAGTGAGAGAGAGCGGGAGATACCACAACCCCTTCATGGTCTCTGCAGAATAATCCCAGGGAGGAACACTATCTAACAGAACCACTGTCCTTAACCCTTAGTATTTTCCTGCTTTTGTTAACTAGTAGTACTGGGGAAATCTAGACAAAGACAGAATGAATTGTTGGACTTTTCTTGTAGTCTACATACTTTAGTGTGGCCCTTTTGGCCAGTTGATCTGAGTGGAGCCGGTGAGTCAGTTAATTAGCTAACTGGCCATTTTTCTCTGCACTGATATACAGAAGGGAGGGCATTCTTGCTTTTTGATTGAGACTCAGGGGAGGACTTTTTACAAGGATTTCTAATTCTTTGCCAGCTCTGTGGCAAGAGGACAGGAAGAGCCATTTCAGGGAGAGAGAGCAGAGACAGTGGCAAAGGGATACTCTTTCCTCTGTTGAGAGCTCCAGGGGATGAGAATGGAGGAAGCAGAATTGCCAGCCCAGCTTGCTTGACCTCTCAATTTATTCTGGGCTGCATTGGGCAGGGGACATCATGCCACTTTTATTTACTAATCAGGGCTCAATGAACTTTTGTTTGAAATCTTGGATCTGCTGCCATCACATATAATTTCACCCTGAAAATGGTAGCTTCCCCGCTCATAGGTCCAAAACAGTGTTATCAGGTGCCAGGATTAGTAAAACAAAATTCATGTCTCCCTCCCCCTCCCCCTGCTTAATACATTTCTCAGGTGATGTTAATGCAGACCAACCTGTATTGACAGTGACAAGATAAGGAAAACTACTTAAATACTGCACCTCTTATTACACTGAAGGAAATACTGTGTGTACCTATATCCCTATTGCTATAGATGCCTTTCAATGTTTTTGTTAACAGTAGAAATTGTACAGATGTTTTCTAGCAATGTCTCTCCTCCAGTTGTATGCTGAAGCACTTCCGTTATATAAAGACAGAATATTTTTATTCTACTTTGCTGTCTTGGCTTAATTAACATTGTCATGGTGTTTGCGATGCCCCTTCTGATTACCTGTAGTTCCCCTTCCCCACTAAGATGAGAGAGAGAGGTATGCCCTCAAAAGTTAGGGGAAGAGGAAATTATTGGTATGCCTTTTGCACCAGTTGGTGGATCTCAGAGTTCTAGTTGAGGGGGGAAATCCCACAAACCTGAAGTCTGCCCATTCATGGAGTGCAATATATGATCATTACGCTACTTTTACTGGTAACCAACAGGGTTGCTCTTATTCAATCACAAGCAGAAAACACTGGTCCAGATTCTTCAGTGCCACATTTCTCTGTAAACATAGGTAAAGGTAAAGGGACCCCTGACCATTAGGTCCAGTCGTGACCGACTGGGGTTGCGGTGCTCATCTCGCTTTATTGGCCGAGGGAGCCAGCGTACAGCTTCCGGGTCATGTGGCCAGCATGACTAAGCTGCTTCTGGCGAACCAGAGCAGCTCACAGAAACGCTGTTTACCTTCCCGCTGGAGCGGTACCTATTTATCTACTTGCACTTTGACGTGCTTTCGAACTGCTAGGTTGGCAGGAGCAGGGACCGAGCCACGGGAGCTCGCCCCGCCGCAGGGATTCGAACTGCCGACCTTCTGATCGGCAAGTCCTAGGCTCTGTGGTTTAACCCACAGCGCCACCTGTGTCCCTTCTGTAAATATAACTGCCATCAAAAGTTTGTGAGCTCACAGGTCTCTGTAAGACAGGGTGGTTTTTGGTTTTTTTAGTGGTGGTGATCAGTGTTGTATTCTTTGAACTCAACAAAACGTACATCCACTTGCCTAAGGTGTCCCCTGCAGTATGTAGAAACCTTTGCCTTATTTTTGGGTAGCCCCATTTTGCTTCCAAACTGATAGGCACCCAGCCACCTGAGTTAGATGGTGTTGAACCGTCAAACAGAATGTTATAATGTACCCTCCCTCCTACAAGGTGCTCCTATTTAGGGTTCCAGGCCATTTCCTCAAGAGCATTCCTGCATGCACACACCATTTCTCCCTTTCCCAGCTGTTACTGCACATTCTACTACTACCCTAAATCAGTATTTTTGGTTAACCGCTACCCTTAGGTTTTATTATTATTATTATTAAAATACGTTTGCTGTTCCTACAAACTTCAAGGTTACCCTGAACATGCTGATACCTCCCTCTTGTTTCTCTCTGCCTCCTTGTTGACTCCAGTCCTGTCAACATTCATCACCTGTGTTTGCTGTCAAGTTTCATCAGCTTTTGATGGAATGGAGATGACAGATTTGTATCACTACATGTGTTAATCATCTTATCAGTGCTGTGTCAGCATATTAATCCCCACTGCAATTATATATTTTTATGTAATTATCACTACCTCTCTTTTTTGCATTTTGTTTCCCTCTGACCTGCTTATTTTTTGCCCAACCCCTTCACAACTATGTGTGTGTGTATATGCCTGTCAATTTAGGATTACATTTCATGCATCTGATGTTCTGGACTCCATTCCACAACAGCTTATGCCGTAATAAATTCCATAGCCTTCAAGGTACCACAAGACCATTTATTGTTCTTGTCTCCAGTATCATTTCTCGTCCCCTATGATCCCATCTGTACTATATCCTATCACTTTAAACTGTTGTGGCTTCCCCCACAAAATCCTGGGCAGTGTGGGTTGTTAAGGGTGCTGAGAGTTTGTTAGGAGACTCCCATTTCCCTCAGAGAGCTACAGTTTCTGGAGCAGTTTAGCAGTCAATCTCTCTTCCTAGGAAACTGGGAATTGTAACTCTTTGCAAGCTACAGGGGCCTCCTAGCAACTCTCAGCCGACTTAGAACACAGTACTTCCCAGAACTCTTTGGAGGGGAAGCCATGGCAGTTTAAGTGGTATGAAAGTGCTTTAAATGTATAGTGCATATGCGGCCTATTTATACACTCTCATTTACTCAGCATCCAGTGTGCCCCCACCACTGTATTCAACACAAAGTCATGTAATAGCAGCACACAATCACAGACAAAATAGGAAATGGGGAGGGCTTTATAAAGATACCATTGAAGGACAAAGGTGGCAATGTTACTTAGCCAGCTGATCCACCCGCCTCTCCTGACTCTCTCATCTGAACTGGTTCCTGTCTCCTTGGGCGCAGCCCACAAGCACCTTTTCTGTTCTTGAGCAGCTTGCATTTATTTCAGCGAGACACGTGGCGCAGACTATGCTGGTGCGGCCTTTGCCAAAGCAGTACCAGTTGTAGCTCAAAACACCTGGTGGGCACCCAAGTTGCGAAAGGCTGCCCTTGTGGATTATACCGATTGTTCCCTCCCAGAACTTCGGAGCAAAATCCAAGGCGTAGGGGTCATTGAAACTGAATTGAAAGCCTCCACAGGGTGGAGAAAAATCTCTTTATTTTAAAAAGTCCAAAAGCTATACAGTGGTACCTCAGGTTAAGTACTTAATTCATTCTGGAGGTCCGTTCTTAACCTGAAACTGTTCTTAACCTGAAGCACCACTTTAACTAATGGGGCCGCCTTCTGCCGTGCCGCCGGAGCACGATTTCTGGTCTCATCCTGAAGCAAAGTTCTTAACCCGAGGTACTATTTCTGGGTTAGCGGAGTCTGTAACCTGAAGCGTATGTAACCTGAAGTGTATGTAACCCGAGGTACCACTGTAATGTCAGGGAAAAGGGTCCAGCCTAGTGATTCTCCTCTCATACCATTTTATGTGCAGGAAGGTTTATCTGTGAGGAAGGAAGCATTCCCACATGCACCTTCATATTAACATACACGCAAGCAACACTACAGTTGACAATAATTTGGTCGATATAAAATCAAGAGCATCTTCCACCCAGTATCTTGCTTGTGCTCAAACCTTCAACATAGCATGCAAATCCAGCTAGCCAAATGCAATGCTATGCACAAGGTCAACATTTGTCCCCAGTTGGACCAGGCTGAGCAACGTTGCTACTGGGGAGAGGGTAGAGCAGTAATGGCTCTAGGTTTTGGGGGGGGGGGCATTCAGCAAGATGACTTTAGTTGGTGAAGGGGGGGCTCTTCCTGCGTGCTTGCCCTTTCGCCCTGGGCCCAACCCCCAGCTGCCAAGGGGTCAGTTTCCATTGCAACATCTCTCCTTCGAAGAACACGTGAACAGGGAGTGGGAGCAAGGAGGAGGGGCAAGGTCAGGAGACCCTGGTGGTCTACCATGTCTGATGCTGACCCTTGAAGCAAGCATCATATTCACTCAAAAGTTAATAGGTGCTGACATGCTGTGCAAGAAACTTGCCCTCCCAGTATGGTTACAGTTGGCCGGATTTAGGTTTGATGAGACCCTAAGCTACTGAAGGTAAAGGTAAAGGGACCCCTGACCGTTAGGTCCAGTCGTGAACGACTCTGGGGTTGCGGCACTCATCTCGCTTTATTGGCCGAGGGAGCCAGCGTACAGCTTCCGGGTCATGTGGCCAGCATGACTACGCCACTTCTGGCGAACCAGAGCAGCACATGGAAACGCCGTTTACCTTCCTGCCGGAGCGGTACCTATTTATCTACTTGCACTTTGACGTGCATTCAAACTGCTAGGTCGGAAGCAGGGACCGAGCAACGGGAGCTCACCCCGTGGCGGGGATTCGAACCGCCGACCTTCTGATCGGCAAGTCCTAGGCTCTGTGGTTTAACCCACAGCACCACCCGCATCCCACTACTGAAGGTAATGGGGCCCTTTATGTGTCCAGCTGTCCTTTGTCAACAACAAATTGTCGCTGTTTTTTGTATTGAATATATGCTATATCGTCATTTATGGACTGAATAGGTATCTAAAGCCATTTGTCCATGCAGAATGTAGGGACCCTATAGAAATGAGCAAACCAGTGATATTTTAGGGAGCAGGCTAGCAGGTGGGGCCCATTACTTGCACCACAGGAGCCTACACAACACAAAACACTGTTGCTGTGTGTAGGTTTTATTTGTTTTTTATCTTATATTTTGGAAATGTACATCCAGTTTTTTTCCCCCTTTAAATTTTTTGGGGGTCCCCAAGAGAGTGGGGCCCTAAGCTATCGCTTGTTTAGCTTATAGTAAATCCGGGCACTGGTTACAGTACGTGTTTTAAGTTGAAGGCAAGTCCTGCTCACTTCAGTGAGGCTTCCTTGGGAGGTTTTTAAGGAGAGGTTGGATGGCCATCTGTCATGGATGCTTTAGCTGAGATTCCTGTATGGCATGGGGTTGGACTAGATGATCATCAGGGTCCCTTTCCAACTCTTTTTCTGATTCTATGTGTAAGGTCATAACTTTTATATGCCTGTTGTCTTTGTCCATGGAGTTTTCTTGGCAGGGATACTGGAGTGGCTTGCTGGTATGGAAGTGAGAGCTGGACCATAAAGAAGGCTGATCGCGGAAGAATGGATGCTTTTGAATTCTGGCGCTGGAGGAGACTCTTGAGAGTCCCACGGACTGCAAGAAGATCAAACATGTCCATTCTGAAGGAAATCAGCCCTGAGTGCTCACTGGAAGGAAAGATCCTGAAGCTGAGGCTCCAAGACTTTGGCCACCTCATGAGAAGAGAAGACTCCCTGGAAAAGACCCTGATGTTGGGAAAGATGGAGGGCACAAGGAGAAGGGGACGACAGAGGACGAGATGGTGGGACAGTGTTCTTGAAGCTACCAGCATGAGTTTGAGGAAACTGCGGGAGGCAGTGGAAGACAGGAGTGCCTGGCCTGCTCTGGTCCATGGGGTCAAGAAGAGTCGGACACGACTAAACGACTAAACAACATTTGTAAGGTAATCAGAGAAGATAAAGCAGTCGGAGCGCCCTCTGGCGGCTGGCTAAGCGCATGGCGGCCATTGCAGAAGGCCCGGAGGGAGCGAGGGCTAGAAGCGCGTGAGTCGCTGGTTACCCGGGCAACCGAAACAAACAGGGGCGCGCCGGCAGAGCGCGTGCGTGTCTTTTCTCTCTCTTTTTTTTGCAGCGGGGAGATCTAGAAGAGGCGCCTTCAGTGCAGGATGGTGCAGGCAGAGGAAGGTGCGTGAAAAGAAGACTCCGCAGAGCCGCAGTTCCTTCCGGGAGAAAATTCTGGCACCTGGAGGAGTTTGCCTCTGCGCATATGCAGAGTGCATATCCTCTCTTAAGAGAGCAACGTTGTTGTTTGAAAAAAACGGCTTAAAGGGGGTGTGTTTTGTGAGCATTTGCAGAGCGCGCTCTGTTTCCAACTTTCTCAGCCAATCGCTCGGAGCAGGAGCAGAAAGTTCCCTTCTCTTTTTGGAAATATTTCCGTTTTATCGGAAGGAAAGTAGAAGAATACAACGGAAACAATGTGGGCGAGAAAGAGACCAGGCTGGTGTTTGTAGAGGAGGGGATGAGATACTTTCCCCTTTCTTTCCACATCTGCCCAGGATGCTACTGAGAGAGAGAGCCAGGGTAGTGGCCAGATACAAAAGAGGACAATGTCCTTGTAATACGTGTGCGGAAGTAGTAGTAGTAGTAATAATAATAATAATAATAATAATAATAATAATAATAATTCAAAGTAAGGTGCAAGTCAGGTAATCCAAATCCTGTCCCATGAAAGTTGTCACTTCTCATTGTACAGAATTTCTAAAATAAAAACAACAGCCTCATCCCAGTATACCTGAAGGAGCACCTCCAACTCCATCACTTAGCCCAGACACTGAGGTCTACCTTCGATGGTCTTCTGGTGGTTCCCTCACTACGAAGTGTGAAGTTACAGGGAACCAGGCAGAGGGCCTTCTCGGTAGTGGCACCCTCCCTGTGGAACGCCCACCCTTCAGATGTCAAGGAGATGAAGAACTACATAACCTTTAAAAGACATCTGAGAGCAACCCTGTATTGTGAAGTTTTTAATGTGTGATGTTTTATTATATTTATTATGGGTTATTGGGTTGTTGTTTTCATTTTGATTATATATTTTGTGGTTTTGTGTTCTGGTTTTGTTCTGTGAGCCGCCCTGAGATGTCTGGGTATAGGGTGGTACAGTCATACCTCGGGTTACAGACGCTTTGGGTTGCGCAATTTCGGGTTACGCACTGCACCGAACCCGGAAGTACTGGAACGGATTACTTCCAGGTTTCGGCGCCTGCGCATGTGCAGAAGCACCGAATTGCGACTCGCGCATGTGCAGACGCAGCACTGCGGGTTGCGAACGTGCTTTCCGCACGGATCATGTTCGCAACCCGAGCATCCACTGTATATAAATTCAATAAATAAATAATAAGCAATAATAATATATATGCTTTAAGTCGCCCAGAGTGGCTGGAGAAACCCAGCCAGATGACCTGGGTATAAGTAATAAAATTATTATTATTATTAATTATTTATTTATTTATATGCTCCCTATCTGACCGGGTTGCCCCAGCCACTCTGGGCAGCTCCCAACAGAATATTAAAAACACAATAAAGCATCAAACATTAAAAACCTCCTGATTTCAGCTGGTGTAGGTGTATCTGGGGCAGTGTGCGAATTCAAAAGGTAGAATTGCGTTCTGGCAGTGTACCCTGGTTCTCATTCCGATACCCTGATATTCAAGGGAGATGCTGGGTTGCCGGCAGTCGCAACACGCAAAATGCCAAAGCCATCGCTTTGCTGGAACAAAGTAACCTTTAATTAGGTGGAAAAACTCCTTGTTAGTTAAAAGTCAATGCACAGGGAGCATTTGTTCTGCATGTAATTGCTGGTAATTTGAGGTTTGAGTGCGCAGGTTGCAGACATTAAAACCCACCTGCTCTTTCTGCTTCCATTGCAGTTTCTCTCCCTGGTTTTCAATCAGGTGAAAGGTAAGAGAGAACTTCCAGGGCCTCTGTGGTTATCTGCTGCAAATTCTGTAACCATCGCTCGCTTTCTCCTTGACTGCAGCTTCTTAGACGAGCTTTCTGCTGAGTGTGATTTTAATTGATGCTTGAGACATGCATTTTACAATATCCGGCCTGCAAGATATTTCAGCAACCCTAGAAAACAAAAATGAGAGGAGAGCAGAACTCACGCATTATAACCCCACCTGTAACTTCTACATATTAATGACGTTGGGCAAAGTATATGAATAATGATTTCACTTTTTTTCTTTCCCAACAAAATCTTACTCGATGCCTGTTATTAGCAATATATTGTTTTTGAAGTTGAGCCCTCCCGATCTACTGTTGCACCAGCCACAAAACTTGTGGCACCTTTTTAAAGCATTTATTTACATTTGTATCCCATCTCTCCTCCATAGAGCTGAAAGCAGAGTATGTGGTTCTCTTTTCCCATTTTATTCTCAGCGCAATCTGAAGGGAAGAGTAGGCTGAGTAGACACAAAGTCACTCAGCTCTCTTCGTGGCTGACAGGGTCTTCCCAGTCCTATTATTCTGTGCTAATCTGTGTTTTTAAGAGACGCGGGTGGCGCTGTGGGTTAAACCACAGAGCCTAGGACTTGCCGATCAGAAGGTCGGCGGTTCGAATCCCTGTGACGGGGTGAGCTTCCATTGCTCGGTCCCTGCTCCTGCCAACCTAGTAGTTCGAAAGCACGTCAAAGTGCAAGTAGATAAATAGGTACCACTCCAGCGGGAAGGTAAATGGCATTTCCGTGCGCTGCTCTGGTTTGCCAGAAGCGGCTTAGTCATGCTGGCCACATGACCCGGAAGCTGTACACTGGCTCCCTCGGCCAATAAAGCGAGATGAGCGCCGCAACCCCAGAGTCGTCCGCGACTGGACCTAATGGTCAGGGGTCCCTTTACCCTTTACCTTCAATCTGTGTTTATCTCTCCTGTAGCAGCCGATTGTCCATGGAGGTGGGAGGAGGGACAAAGGCAGGTGATGATACTGGCTATGATACTAGATTTTCATTGGGGTGTAGTCCTGGGGAAGAATGCATATGACAAATAGCAAATAAACCCGGGAGGGCTTCATGTATCAAGCAAGAAAAGGGTGTGTCTGAATTCTCCTGTCAAAGTAATTATCTGACAGTATGTTTAGGTTTGGCTCTCTTCTAATGCACTCCCTCCCCATTTACACTGTCCCACATAAGAAAACAAGAACATCTGCAGATAAATTCAGTGGGGCTCACTCCCGGTTTAGCAGGCATATTGCAGCTTTACTTTCTCTATTATGTATGTCAGGCTGATAGCTCAGTCAGAACCGTAGCTGTCAACTTTTCCCTTTTCTCGTGAGGTATCCTATTCGGAATAAGGGAATTTGCCTTAAAAAAGGGAAAAGTTGACAGCTATGGTCAGAACAGTTTGAGACTCTTCGTCTGAGGGTTGTGCGTTCTAGCCCCACCTTGCAGGGTGCTGGGCCTCCTCGAACCCACAACCCTACAATTCTGTGATTCTATACTCCTTAGTAACATTCTAGGACTGCCTGTGCACCTAAGCCCAGTCACAAAAACTGCTTTATATCTTTCAACTTCTAGGTGTTGGATTGTACAGCAATGATGGAAGCAAACCTGGAAGCAAATCAGGAAGGAATAGGAAAAAGGTATCTGTTTACATACAGAGTTTTGGAGCTATCTTGGCCAGTTTTGTGGTTCTAGATTACCCCAGTTTGTCATTACTAGCACGTCAACAATCTGTGCTAGGATCGCCACACAGTTTCTGCCTGACTGGGCTAAGTACAGCCAAATATCTGGCTAGAGGGCAGCCAGCAAAATAGGAGCCTGGTCACCTGCAAATCCTTTGAAGAAAGTTGACTGTAGGAAGGGTATTTTTTTAAAAAAATTGTCGGGATCTGTCAGAGATAGAACCACAGAACTTATCCATAGCTGGGTCTTAGTCTCTAGTTGGGGCTGCCTGTACTTTTGCCTTGTGTGCTTGTTGTTGTTGTTTAGTCGTTTAGTCGTGTCCGACTCTTCGTGACCCCATGGACCAGAGCACGCCAGGCACTCCTGTCTTCCACCACCTCCCGCAGTTTGGTCAAACTCATGCTGGTAGCTTCGAGAACACTGTCCAGCCATCTCGTCCTCTGTCGTCCCCTTCTCCTTGTGCCCTCCATCTTTCCCAACATCAGGGTCTTTTCCAGGGAGTCTTCTCTACTCATGAGGTGGCCAAAGTATTGGAGTCATCTTCAGGATCTGTCCTTCCAGTGAGCACTCAGGGCTGATTTCCTTCAGAATGGAGAGGTTTGATCTTCTTGCAGTCCATGGGACTCTCAAGAGTCTCCTCCAGCACCATAATTCAAAAGCATCAATTCTTCGGCGATCAGCCTGCCTTGTGTGCTACAGATGTGCAATATCAGCCTCTGTGATTGATGGACGGTCTCAATTACAAGGAAATCCTAGATCCTTGATCTCCCCACCTTGCCAGGTCAACAGCTACTCTCAGCAAGACTGTGGGATGGAGAACGCCCCACCCACACCAGGTCTGGTCCCTGACTGCGCTGTACTTAACTTCCCTGCCTTTTTAACAAACTGCTGAAAAGGGAGGGAACGCAGAGCTTTCTCATTCTCTCTTTCTCTCTTGGTATTTACTCTCCTGCCCCTGTCTGTCAAGAAAACATCATCATAAGCCCTGCTTGGTTGGGAGGCTGATTGCTTATAAAAAGTGCCTTAGCTTGTCCTGGCTTGAAGAAAAGGCCTATCGCCTCAGGTGCAAAGGTGCCTCTCAATGAAGCCTTTGCCTAGGAGCAAGTTTTGTACATGACGGAATGACTTTGGAGTTCAAATGTAATTAGCTAAGTCCATTATCGGGTGGTTGGGGTTTTTTTTTGCATCAAATCAACATAATAACCTGTCATCTTCTTGTCAGTTTTCTGTAAGTGTTCTCAAGGCAGAGCAGTAGGAACAGGGAAGTAGGAATACAGGAACCCCCAAGACTCCAGCCTGCTTCTGGAAATGCAAATAATAAAAATAAAACAGAATAAGCTCTTTGACTGGAATTCTAATAAGAACATTTTGCATAGACTGTCTGGTGTTCTGATCCCAAACATTTGCACTGGTATAATAGGCTTGCAGGTGACGCGGGTGGCGCTGTGGTCTAAACCACTGAGCCTCTTGGGCTTGCCGATCAGAAGGTCGGCGGTTCGAATCCCCACGACGGGGTGAGCTCCCGTTGCTCGGTCCCAGCTCCTGTCAACTTAGCAGTTTGAAAGCACGCCAAAAAGTGCAAGTAGATAAATAGGTACTGCTCCGGCGGGATGGTAAAGGGCGTTTCCGTGCACTGCTCTGGTTTCGGTGTTCTGTTGCACCAGAAGCGGCTTAGTTATGCTGGTCACATGACCTGGAAAAACTGTCTGCAGACAAACACCAGCTCCCTCGCCTGTAAAGCAAGATGAGCGCCGGAACCCCAGAGTCGTCCGCGACTGGACTTAACTGTCAGGGGTCCTTTACCTTTTTTTAATATGCTTGCACTCTTGCTTGCCTGGGTGGAGGTCTCTGTGTGTGGAAATGCCTGGTTTTTGCCTGGTTAGAATGTAGGAAATTGTACAAACGTAAGAGTCACATTGTTCGCCACACCGACTTTGGTTTCTGGCCACACTCGCCATGTGGTGTCCCAGAAAGGGAATGCGGAAAAGAAAGGTTTCTTATCCCTGGCAGGGAACTTACACTTTATGCACGGTGGTTTTATCCACCTATGTGTTTCTTGTTTGTTTTGCAACTGTACAAGTTTTCAGTTCCAGGTTGGAAGAGCTTGCAAAACCAAAGGAGATCAAAGACGTGTGGAACTTTTTCCGGTAAGATTGTGTGGCTTCATAAAGGATGTGAATCACAATAAGAATTATTCGCATTTGGCACCGTAACGTGCTCATTGTCATAGGCCTCATCTGCATTATGCATTTAAAGTGGTTTCATACCACTTTTATTCCCTCAAAGAATTCTGGGAACTGTGGTTTGGCCTCACAGAGTCCCCTGGGAAGAGGGATTGAGCATTAAGACTTGTTCTTCAAAGTGAGGGGAACGTGAGGAGAATATGGGTCTCCTAACTTCTCTCAGCACTCTTAACAAACCAGTTCCCAGGATTCTTTGGGGGAAGCCATGACGGTTGAAAGTGGTATGATAGTTCTTTAAATGTATAGTGCAGATGGAGCCTTAGCTGCCGCATTATGTTATGACAGACTTGTACTAAAGACCCATTTTATCATCTCCGTATTTTACTTCATTAGCTATTGAAAGCAAGGACAGGCTTGTGGAGTAGAGATCCCAAATATTTTTCTTTCTGTATATTCTGGATGGGTAATGAATTTGGGAGAAAATTAGATTGGAGGAGGTGATCTTGTTTATTGGGTAGAATATTATTATTATTACGTGATCTAGAGATAATTTGGGGGGAGGCAATTGAAGGAGAATCAAACTGATTTGGACCAGGATCTGTTGAGAATTGAATTGGGGGGTAAATGAATTGATTAGGTAATTTGGAGTAGGGTGCAAATTAATTGAATAATTTATATGGGCTGATTTGAAAGGCAAATTAGCCTGCCTCCTGTGACATTTAAAACCTAAATCTGCATTTATACTTACTTATTTATTACATCAATATCCTGCCTTTCTCCTTCATGGAACTGAAAGTGCAAGGATGCTGCCCCATAGACCTTCAAACTGTGTCCTTCAAATTTTTAACAGTTATATAGCCTGGTGTATTCTGGGTAGCTTGAAAACCATCAGAAGATGGATCACGGGTTATTTGGAAAGATATTTAGTGGTCCTTTTGACTATATTTGAAAGTGCTGGTCACCATGGTTTCAGCATTTCGGCATTTTGCTTTGGAGTGACTCTACCCTTATTGGTACATTTCAAGCTCACTTTGGTTGGATTGCTCCAAAGTAAATACAGTGGCGAAGGGATGTGGGTGGCGCTGTGGGTTAAACCACAGAGCCTAGGACTTGCCGATCAGAAGATCGGCGGTTCGAATCCCCGCGATGAGGTGAGCTCCCGTTGCTCAGTCCCTGCTCCTGCCAACCTAGTAGTTTGAAAGCATGTCAAAGTGCAAGTAGATAAATAGGTACCACTCCAGTGGGAAGGTAAACGGCGTTTCCGTGCGCTGCTCTGGTTCGCCAGAAGTGGCTTAGTCATGCTGGCCACATGACCCGGAAGCTGTACGCCGGCTCCCTCGGCCAATAAAGTGAGATGAGCGCCGCAACCCCAGAGTCGGCCACGACTGGACCTAATGCTCAGGGGTCCCTTTACCTTTACCTTTAAGTACAGTGGTACCTCAGGTTACAGACGCTTCAGGTTACAGACTCCGCTAACCCAGAAATAGTACCTCAGGTTAAGAACTTTACCTCAGGATGAGAACAGAAATCGCGCGGTGGCGGCATCGGGAGGCCCCATTAGCTAAAGTGGTACCTCAGGTTAAGAACAGTTTCAGGTTAAGAACGGACCTCCAGAACGAATTAAGTTCTTAACCCGAGGTTCCACTGTACACTGAGAACATAAGAACAGCCCTGTTAGGCCCAGTCAAAGCATCTTGTTCTCACGGTGGCCAACCAGATGTCTATGAGAAACCCACGACTTGGACCCGAGCACAACAGTACCCTGCCCGGTTGTGATTCTCAGGAACTGGTGACCTCCCAAGGAATATAGGGTTTAGGACCGGGATACTTGAAAAGCAGTGTCCCAATGCCATGTCTTCTCTGAGACAGTGACCAGGCTTAGAATTTCCTGTTTGTCTGACTCCGTCATTGTTGACATTTTTGCACCTTCTGGCTGTGAGCACAAGGCATTGAGACCTGAATTCTATTTCTGCCTTTTCCCTTGAAAGAATTTTTGGCTTTACTTAAAAAAAAAAAAAGTACAGTGGTACTTCAGGTTACATACACTTCAGGTGACATATGCTTCAGGTTACACACTCCGTTAACCCAGAAATAGTGCTTCAGGTTAAGAACTTTGCTTCAGGATGAGAACAGAAATTGTGCTCTGGCGGCGCGGGGGCAGCGGGAGGCCCCATTAGCTAAAGTGGTGCTTCAGGTTAAGAACAGTTTCAGGTTAAGAACGGACCTCTGGAACGAATTAAGTACTTAACCCAAGGTACCACTGTATTGCTTTTATTTCCTGCTCTTAGCTGTCTCAAAGATCTTGTAAGGTGGACAGAAAGTGTGGGATATATGTATAAATTAATGGTAGCTAGCCAAATCAGTGAACCACAGCCATCAAATGAGTGACCTCCCGTTGTAAAATCACCGTTAATCAGTTTGCTCCCAGAAAGTCACAGATCTTTATAGATGATTTCGGGTGAGAACAACTATAACAGCATACGTGTGTGTGAGTGATTTGCGTAATATAAGAATAGATGCTTAATACGATAACCTATGGTTGTGTGCAGGAGTTTCTAACCATGGTTTGAGTGGCACTTTTGTTTTTATTCGTAACAGTAAGTTAGTCTGGGGAAACCAAGATACGATATGGCCCCTTTCCTCACGTGCTCTGATGTGTCGGCCAACTTCAAGAGTCTTAGGCCTGGCAAAACCCAAGAAACTAGATGCAAATCTCCCGCGCAGGTTTGTCATTCTTACTTTCCCTCATTTAAAAGCGTACAGGAGCTGAGTGGGTTCAGGCCAAAATCAAGGATTGTACTTCTGATTCCCTGCGGAGCTTTGGATTTGTGCTTCCTGAACAGCAGCTTCCCATGCTGTTCATGGCAAGCCTCTTTTGAAACCAAGCGGAAAGGTTTGGGAGGAATAATATATCATAAACATAATCATAATAATTTATTATTTATACCCCGCCCACCTGACTGGGTTTCCTCAGCCACTCTGGGCGGCTCCCAACCGAATATTAAAAACACAACACAGAATTAAACATTAAAAGCTTCCCTAAACAGGGCTGCCTTCAGATGTCTTTTGAAAGTAAGATAGTTGCTTATTGCCTTGACATCTGGTGGGAGGGTGTTCCACAGGGCAGGCGCCACTACCGAGAAGGCCCTCTGCCTGGTTCCCTGTAACCTCACTTCTCAGAGTGAGGGAATCACCAGAAGGCCCTCGGAGCTGGCCCTCAGTGGAAGGGTGGGATATGAATTATTATTGTTGTTGTTGTTGTTGTTGTAATAATTTACCTTGCTATATGGCATCTCAGACTGCTCAGCAAAGAAGGAAAGCTATACGTTTAAGGCAGATGTGGGGAAACGTGGGACCACAGCTGAACTACAAGTCCCATCTGCCCCAGCAAATATAGTCAATGGCCAGGGATGATGGGAATTGTAGTTCAGCACCGTCTGGAACACCAAAGGTTCCCCACACACGATTTAATGGCTTCCATTTGGGGCGGTGCAGACTTTGAAATGCGTCTGTGATGCCGTGAGACAAGGAGGCTGCTGTATCTCCTCCCGCTTAATCCCTGCGCTGAGGCCTTCTCTCCTCTCCAGCACCCGCTGTGACAAGCAGGACTCTAGGTGTGCCGCAAGGCAGATGGTGTGGGAGACAGACAATACGCTGTGGGTGTCAGTAGGCCTTTGAGCCGATGCCGACAACTGGGCTCAATAGCTGGATCTGCCCTGACTGGGGTAGGCGACTGGAGCACTTCCAGAGACCTTCCAATCCTGGAAATCAGGTCTAAGTGCCCTGGACCCACAACTGTCCATTGTGAGCACCAGACTCAGCAGAGTATGAACAGCACGGAAGAAAGCTGTGAAGTGTTAAGTTGTGGGTGAACATATCAGACGATACAGCGATTCTTCAAACAGCTCTTGCTTATTCACAGGCCAGGACAGAACTGAACTGAACTGAAGGGTTCAGTCAGCCTGCTTATATAGAGCTCCAGTCCAACGTAACTGTAACAACTTTCTAAAACTATCCAATCACTGAACCTCACTTTCGATCCCTTATTTGCATAACTGTCTACAGTATCCCCCTGCTGGCCCAGGGTGAGAACTTCAGTACATAACATGAAGTATAACTTCTTTTATTTCTAATAGCTACTGCAAACTAAAAACTAAAGAGCTACTGGCTTGCATGCGTGTTACAGCTCTCACTCAGCCATCTAATCTCTACATAGATAACACTCAGACTCCCCACAGAGTCAGGCAGGAGCGGAAGAAGTGAAGAGCAGTTTCCGCTCCCTCCTTTCTGAAAACATCAGGAGATTCTTGCAATGGGAAGGGGTGAAAATATCAACAGTGGGGAGATGGGTAGCAGAAAGCCACAGCCCCTGGCAACCCACACCACATCGCTGGCAATAAGTGGTGCTGCTGTTTTTGGTGTTGCTTCTGAGCTTGGATACGGTGCTCCAAGACGGTACCTGCTGTGGCGAAGGAAGCTGCTTGGGCACCTGGGGCGAACTGCCCATAGGGGTGAGGCAAGGGTGGGGCGCACTGTGCGGCCTCCAGAGTCTGCCTGCCTCCTCCCACTCAGCCGCCCTACAGCTGGGGGGGGAGGCAGCTGGCGGACTGTTTGGGCAGCGCGGAGCCTGCATGCAGCGGCGTAGCGTGGGTTATCAGCACCCGGGGCAAGGCAAGTAATTTGTGCCCCCTAACCCGGGGCAAGGCAAGTACAGTAATTTACTCTCCCAAGCAGCAGCAGCAGCGAGGCTTCTCTTTCCCCCGCGCTCTCCTGGAGCTGCCTCTTTTCTTTCCTTTTTTCCTTTTCTCCAAGGCTTTTCGCTTTCTCTCCTTAATTGATTCCTCCTCCACACCGCAGCGTTTCCTAGCTGCTTCCCCCCCCTTCCCCTCTCTCTCCTCCTCGCTCTGCTTGCCTTGCCCTGCACCGGCAGCAGCAGGCGCAGCCAGACCCCCGCCAGCCAGCCCGCCCGCCCGCCCGCCCGGCTTCCTCTCCTTTTTTTGCCTGCGGCAGAAGGCTTCGCTCTCCCCCTTCCGCGACCTCCTCGCCAAGCCGAGCGAGCGCGGGCTCCCTAACCCGTGGATTTTAGTAGGGGCAGAGAGCTGCTAGTGCGAGCGCGCCCCCCGCCCATGTTGCGCCCGGTGCGGCCGGCCCCCCTGGCACCCCCCACGCTACGCCACTGCCTGCATGCGCCCAAGCCACCGCCTCTCTCCCAGGAAAGATGCGTGGCTCAAGCACGCTGCAGGCCATGTGGTGACTGTCGCCCAACATTTTGTCACCCCCCTCAGTGGTGACACCCAGGGTGGCCCGCACCCACCGCAACCCCCTTCCTCCACCCCAGCGTACCTGTATCAGAGAAGTGAGGTTACAGGGAACCAGACAGAGGGCCTTCTCGGTAGTGGCGCCAGCCCTGTGGAACGCCCTCCCTTCAGATGTGAAGGAAATAAGCAGCTATCTGCTCTTTAAAAGACATCTTAGGGAAGTTTTTAATATTTAATGCTGTATTGTTTTTAACACTCGATTGGAATCCGCCCAGAGTGGCTGGGGAAACTCAGCCATATGGGCGGAGTATAAATAATTTATTATTATTATTATTTTTATTATTTTTATTATTATTATTATTATTATTACTGTCTTCATGACAATGTCCTCTTGCCAGTGCCTTAGAATTCCCAGGATTCTTTGGGGGAAGTCCTAACAGTGATAGAACCCTCCCAATATATATTTTGTAATGAAGACATGCCCAAAATTGGCCATTGCTTTCCCCAAGTGTTGGCCTCCTATTAATATCACCTTACGGCGCTGCAAAGGTGTCTCTCTAGGTGAAATGAAGAAAGTCCGGCATGAATAATTATTCACGGCGTAAGTAATAATAAGGGCATTCAATATTAATTTTGGTTCTCCGTCAACAACTGGCAGGCAGAAGGGAGAAATCGTGAAAAGGGTGTTGCCATTATTCTCGGTTGCCAAGAGATCTGACTCACCAAGCAAGCAGCTGTTTGTGCTGGAATGGCAGGATGTTTTAATTTGAATTCCAGGCCCAACATTGGGGCACTTTTGACTGCCAGCTCCTCAGGCACAGTGGAACAATTCATGGAATGATTTAAGCACAGTCTATATAGTGCTGTGGGTTAAACCACAGAGCCTAGGACTTGCCGATCAGAAGGTTGGCAGTTCAAATCCCTGCGACGGGGTGAGCTCCGGTTGCTCGGTCCCTGCTCCTGCCAACCTAGGAGTTCGAAAGCACGTCAAAGTGCAAGTAGATAAATAGGTACCGCTCCGGCGGGAAGGTAAACGGCGTTTCCGTGCGCTGCTCTGGTTCGCCAGGAGCGGCTTAGTCCTGCTGGCCACATGACCCGGAAGCTGTACGCTGGCTACCTCGGCTTGTAAAGCGAGATGAGCGCTGCAACCCCAGGGTCGGCCACAACTGGACCTAACGGTCAGGGGTCCCTTTACCTTTATATAGTGCATATTCCATGCCTTTGACTTGCCCCCTAGATTCCTGTTTGGGGCAAGAAATATCAGCTACAAGTGAATGTGTGCATATAGCACTAGTGTTGTCATATCAATGACAATGTGTGTGTGTGTTGCCTTTCAGAGGGATACAGAAGTAGTGCGGAATACGCTGATGGCACAGAATTCAGCTTCCTAATAATCTCACTCCCCCCCCCCCAAGAAAATTTCTAGCCAAGATGGCTATATGATTTTTCAATGCGTAGGACAGTGATGGGGAACCTGTTCCACTCCGGAGGTTGCAAAGTAAGGGTTTTGGGGAGTTTGCAGGCAGGCACAGACCATACAATACCTGTGGATGAAATGACAAATAATGGGTTGCTGCAAACCAGAACTGGAGTTAGGAAATCACTGCAATGAGAGGAGGAAGGAGAATGAGGGAACACAGAAGTCCAAGGTCCCTTGTGGCTTCTTAATACAGTGCCAGCCATTTTGGCACTATATTTGAGCAGAGGTCCCTAGAAAAGCAGCCTTTAATAAATTGCCACGATTCCCTTTTAAGAGGTTGTGTGTCTTTAATACATCTGTATTAAACTTGGATATTCTTTTAAATCAATACACTTTTTTTAAAAAGTGGAATTTTTTTTGTTTGTTAAAATAACCATTTAAACTCCCCCCCCCCAAAAAAATTATTTTTTAAAAAATCTACAATGATGGAATGGAGAAGGCTAGCCTAGAACCCTTCTCTTTCTGGATGGTGCAGTTGTTCATATTAATCATATGAAGAAGCCCTGGGCTCCTTTGGGGGGAGAGGGGAAGTGGGATATAAATATAATAAAGAAATAAAATAAAGAAACCACAACGTAGAACCAGGATGAATAAAATAAGGTGGAACTCACACTTTTGACTTGCTGTTTGAATTAATGCCAAGCTCTGCCTCACCTCCACTGACGCCTTGCGGTTTTTCCAAGGTCCATCCATTTGTATAGTTGCGGCCGTTCGTCTGAGATCTGGCACCGCCCTCCTGGATTATATTCTATAATCCCGAGCCAACGGATATTACACCTGGCAGAACCTAGAAGATGTGCAGAAATGTACCTGAAAAAAAGGTGAGAGACTCGTGCTGCCAGCTGTGTTGATTGCTGGGCTGCCTGTAGGTTTCCAAAACTGAACTTGTAGAGGATCAGCTTTCCAAGGAAGGGGGAATGGTTTTCTTAAAGTGTGTGCTGAGATTTGAAAACAAAGCCAATTCGCACTAGCCACCACAGAAATGTGGGGGTTGCCTTCAGGATGGTGTGGTCCCACAACACACCTGCAGAGTGTTTAGGAGGGAACCATGTTGGAGAGGCCATTGATCTGGTTGCTCCTCACACGAATTGCAGACTTCTTCCCAGGCAGGCAGTGTTTACATGGGAGGAAACTATATACCGTATTTTTCGCTCTATAACACGCACCCGACCATAACACACACGTAGTTTTTAGAGGAGGAAAATCCGTAGGCATGCCACCCGTAGGCATTCCCTCCATAACACGCACAGACATTTCCCCTTACTTTTTAGGAGGAAAAAAGTGAGTGTTATGGTGCAAAAAATACGGTAAATGTCCCATTTACACCACAGTAGTAGCTGCCATGACATCCGTGGAAGGTTGATCTGTGCCTGGAGAGCTAGTCTTCCTAGCTGTTCTAACTTGCCGTCAGTTCCCAGGCATCAGAAGCCCATATGCACAGCCTTCGTAGCACCTCAAGAGTGCAGCTCTCAAAGAAGACAACGTGTGTCTGAAAATGGGTAGAAGAAGGGCTATATGCACTGATCCCGACTCACGATATGTTGACATTAGCTGCTCATCTCTCTCTGCTGCACTTCAAACTGCAGTCATTCAGTGTTGTTCACATCAGAGAAAGGGCAAGGATGCAGCGGCGGAACAAGCCAATCGGGCACCTGGGGTGGCGCGCATGTCCTGCACCCAAGGGCAGGGCCAGCTGCCTGTGGGGTGGTGTGAGCTGGGGCTGGACGCTTCGCGGGGTCTTTGAGGAGTCTGCCTACCTCCTCCCACTTGGCCGCCCTACAGCTAAGGGGGAGGCGGTGGGCGGACTGTTTGGGGCAGTGCAGAGCCTGCGGGTGCCCAAACCACCATGTCAATCCCAGGAGAGACGTGTGGCTCCGACTCGTTGCAGGCCGTGCAGTGAGTGCCGCCTGGGATTTTGTCACCCCCCTCAGTGGTGACACCCATGGCGGACTGCCCCCACCGCCCTCCTTCCTCCGCCCCTGCAGGGATGTTGTCACCGTGATGCACACAGGCATTTTTGGTTTCCCTA
Source organism: Podarcis pityusensis (assembly GCF_964106645.2). Taxonomy (NCBI): domain Eukaryota; kingdom Metazoa; phylum Chordata; class Lepidosauria; order Squamata; family Lacertidae; genus Podarcis; species Podarcis pityusensis. The sequence goes on from NC_138042.1 coordinate 33,678,453, forward strand.
CCCCTGCAAACAGCAAATCGCTGCTCGGACTTCCTACTTGTGAAGCTCTCATCTGTGCATTTTCTAATGAGATTGAAGATGGTTTGAAGTGTGTGGGGTGGAGGAGCATCAAACAGCAGTATTTGTCAAGAAGCGACAGGATCAATAGAGACCACATTAGACAAGCATTTCAAAAAGCACGGGGGGAAATGCAGAGAATACTTCACAAAACAGTGCCCTAAAATACATACCTGGACTTGTTTCGATTAATGTCTGCAGGAGACTTTGTGGGTATATAAGTTATAATTAGAAAAATCTTAATAATTATTCCTAAAGGAAACAGTTTATAAGAAGTAAATAAGGAGGCCAGATACAGGCTAAAGCAGGTCTTTTATTTGGTTGTTTGTATTGTTGTATGTTATGCTTATTGTATGTTATGTTCACGTTTAATGAGGGTGGATTTCTGTATCGGGGGGTGTGGGTTTATGTTATGTTGTAAATAAAACTTCCAATTTTTTTTTATAAAAAAGGATCAATAGAGATTGGGGCTGACATTGTATGAATGCAGCTTCAAAAGGCAGCAGTGGGAACCTGCTAGATATAGAGTATGTGATAATGCAAACATAATTATAGACAAATCCTCAGAGACCATGGCCTGCTTTGGGTGTCACATTCCTCAGGAAATAAAATATTAACAACATTATATCTTACTTTCAAATTACTAAACCCCTGGTGGCAGAAACTGGGCAGAGACTGAGCGGAACCCAGTAACTTATAAGGGGAGCATCTTCTCTGTGGAGAAAGCAGTCATATGGACATGTGCAGTTAAAAAATTAAAAGTGAGTTTTAGTTAAAGGTGGTCCCTGGGCCTGAGAAGGTAGAGCTTTAGATCATATGGTTTTGACAATCTCAAACCGTCCAAGTGTCCCTGTTTTCCAGGGGCAGCCCCTGATTTAGAGAAGCCGCCCTGGTTTCTTATTTGATACCGGAATGTCTCTTTTCCTTTGGACGTCCCTATTTTCATCAGAGATATGTTAGAGGGTATGGAGTTTTCCAATCCCCTGAGCCGTCTGAAGGCAACCCTGTACAGTGGTACCTCGGGTTACATACACTGCAGGTTACAGACTCCGCTAACCCACAAATAGTGCTTCAGGTTAAGAACTTTGCTTCAGGATGAGAACAGAAATCGTGCTCTGGTGGCACGGCACCAGCAGGAGGTCCCATTAGCTAAAGTGGTGCTTCAGGTTAAGAAGAGTTTCAGGTTAAGAACGGACCTCTGGAACGAATTAAGTACTTAACCCGAGGTACCACTGTACAGTGATACCTCAGGTTACATACGCTTCAGGTTACATACGCTTCAGGTTACATATGCTTCAGGTTACAGACTCCGCTAACCCAGAAATAGTGCTTCAGGTTAAGAACTTTGTTTCAGGATGAGAACAGAAATTGTGCTCCAGCGGAGCGGCAGCAGCAGGAGGTCCCATTAGCTAAAGTGGTGCTTCAGGTTAAGAACAGTTTCAGGTTAAGAACAGACCTCCGGAACAAATTAAGTTCTTAACCCGAGGTACCACTGTATAGGGAAGTTTTAAAAATGTTTTATTATGTTTTTATATATGTTGGAAGTTGCCCAGAGTACTTGGGGCAACCCAGTCAGATGGGCAGGGTATAAAATAATAAAATTATTATTATGGAATGGGGTGTCCCTATTTTCATTGGAGAAAAGTTGGAGGGTATGCAATCTTCTCCCATTTTTCAACTGTACTTCCCCACAATTGCAAGTAAAAGTTGAGGGAGAAGTAGACGTGTAGAAAGAGGTGATGTCATGGAGAAAAACTGAAAGGGGAAAAGGATCCGAGCAGATGGAAATATGAAAATCTATAAATGGAAACCTGCAGTTCCCTCTTCAGCACGCACACGCACACACACACACACACACACACAACTATGGCCGGAATCCTGAACTGGCCCAAATCCCTTTCAGAATCTCTATGCCATCTTTACAATAGCAAGAAGCAACTGATTTTTTTGGAGGGGTGCACTTTTCATTTGAAACTAGTAAAATGCCCATGATTAAGGTAGGAGGAGTGGTCTCATGAAAGAATGACATTTATATTGGAGAGACACCTCAGGAAGTTGACACCAGTCAAGCTGCCAAACTTAATTTCATTTTCTATCGCACATGCGCACAAGCAGAACATTAGTTGTGATCTGCCTTTCTAGCTGCAGGAACAGCAGCTGGTTATCATCACCCACTATTTTGTATGGAGGAACATTCCAGTTGCTAGGGTCCCAAATATCATACCCTCCAATGTTTCTCCAATAAAAATAGGAAGGTCCTAAAGAAGGAGGAGGAGGAGGTTATGGTGGTGGTAAAGGATCCCTGGGTGGTTAAGCCCAGTCAAAGTCAGCTATGGGGTGCGGTGCTCATCTCACTTCAGGCCAAGGGAGCTGGCATTTGTCCACAAACAGCTTTCTGGGTCATATGGCCAGTATGACTAAACCACTTCTGGCGCAACGGGACACTATGACGGAAGCCAGAGTGCACGGAAATGCCATTTATCTTCCTGCTGGAGTGGTACCTACTGTATTTTTTGCTCTATAAGACTCACTTTTTCCCTCCTAAAAAGTAAGGGGAAATATGTTTGCGTCTTATGGAGCAAATGCAGGCTGCGCAGCTATCCCAGAAGCCAGAACAGCAAGAGGGATTGCTGCTTTCACTGCGCAGCAATCCCTCTTGCTGTTCTGGCTTCTGAGATTCAGAATATTTTTTTTTCTTGTTTTCCTCCTCCAAAAACTAGGTGCGTCTTGTGGTCTGGTGCGTTTTATAGAGCGAAAAATACGGTATTTATCTGCTTGCATTGGTGTGCCTTTGAACTGCTAGGTTGGCAGGAGCTGGGACCGAACAATGGGAGCTCACACCGTCATGTGGATTTGAACCACCAACCTTCTGATCGACAAGCCCAAGAGGCTCAGTGGTTTAGGATACAGTACCACCCATTGTTGTTGTTGTTATATTTATACCCCACACATCTGACTCGGCATCTTCTAACATATATAAAAACATAATAAAACATTAAAACTTCCCTATACGGAGCTGCCTTCAGATGACTTCTAAAGGTTGTATAGTTACTTATCTCCTTGGCTCGGAAGTCACATAACCTCCAACACTTCTCTGATGAAAATAGGGCCATCCTAAGGGAAAGAAGGACATTCTGGGATCAAATCAGAAACTGGGATGGCTTCTGTAAATCCAAGTACTTGGATGGTCCAAAATAGCAGCATTAAGTGATGGCAACCAGAAGGCAACACTGCTCTGTCAAGCATTACACAGTGAATGCTCGCTTGAACGGTGGGGCAGAAAAAGCCGCAGACGCAGATGAAGCAACGGTAAATCAAAAACATTTTTAGAAACTTTAACATGCGGTTGAGACTTGTATGATTTTTCTTGCCTGTGTGTCCTTCCAGTCACCCCATGGCAGGGGTGGGGAACATTTTCCAGCCCAAAAGCCACCCTCCCTTCTGGGCAGCCTTCCAGGGCCAACGTGCTGAAGGCAAAAGAGGGTGGAGTGCTGAATGCGAGTCTTAGCTCTGCACCCGGGGCGGCTACCTTCATGCTCGCACAAGGCGCTCTCTATCCTCCTTCAGCCAGGCAAGCACAAAGCATGGGCAGAGTTAATGGGCACATTCCAGTCAGGCAAAAACGCCCAAGGAGGGCGCATGGCTGGGACAGTGAAGGCGTGTGACTCTGGCCACATGTGACACCTAAGCATGAAGTTATCCTGCCCTGTGGGGTAGGGGGCAATGTTGTGTAGTGGTGAGTTTATATTGTGGTTGGCAGTCGTAGAATCATAGAATTGGAAGGGACCCCGGAGGCCTGGGCAGGCCAGGTCATCCTCTTATATACCTGCTGGGATTTACAAGGCATCTGACCCTCACCTGAATCTCATAGCTCTCCTGTAGCTGCCTCTGATTAGTTATCATTTAACTCTTTGTTCTTGTTTAGTCGTTTAGTCGTGTCCGCCTCTTCGTGACCCCATGGACCAGAGCACGCCAGGCACTCCTGTCTTCCACTGCCTCCCGCAGTTTGGTCAAACTCATGCTGGTAGCTTCGAGAACACTGTCCAACCATCTCATCCTCTGTCGTCCCCTTCTCCTTGTGCCCTCCATCTTTCCCAACATCAGGGTCTTTTCCAGGGAGTCTTCTCTTCTCATGAGGTGGCCAAAGTATTGGAGCCTCAGCTTCACGATCTGTCCTTCCAGTGAGCACTCAGGGCTCATTTCCTTAAGAATGGAGAGGTTTGATCTTCTGGCAGTCCATGGGACTCTCAAGAGTCTCCTCCAGCACCATAAATCAAAAGCATCAATTCTTCGGCGATCAGCCTTCTTTATGGTCCAGGGGGAAATAATTAGCATCACATGTCATGTGCATGGAAGTTGAGAATTCCATTCCACCTTAAGGAACAGGCATGTGGAATTGCTGCATGTCACATGTCTGTTTACATTCCAGCACAGGTTGCTGGGAACTTCTGTTTGTGTATAGCTTTTGCTTTTGCTGTTCTCTCCGAGACAACATGAGAGAGAGAGACGACATGTTTCTTTGTTCTGATTTATGTTTAATAAATCTGTCGCTGTAGCATGACTTACGTCTCATGCCTACTTCTGTGTGCGCACTACACTCTGCTAATTGCGTGCCCTGGCTTTTGAAGTTCGGGTCGCTGATTTGCATCGGAGCATAGGCCGATGGAAGGAGACGTCCGAGCTGGGCTTGCCAGCTGGCCTCCCTGCCCCTCTGCATGTCGACACCCCCTGCAATACAGGAATCTTAACTAAAGCATCCAGGACATCTAACCTCCGAGGAAGGAGAGCCCTCCACCCTCCAAGAGAGACCGTTCCACCATTTAACAACTATTACAGTTCTTCCTGTTGTTTAGTCAGGTCTTGGCTTCCAGAGCAGGAGAAAAGAAGCTTGCTCCATCCTCCATGTGGCAGCCCTTTAGATACTTGAAGATGGATTTCATATCTCCTCTCAGTCTCCTTTTTACCAGGCTTAACATACCCAGCTCCCTCAGCCGTTCCTCATAAGGCTTTGTTTCCAGACCCTTGATCATCTTGGTTGCCCTCCTCTGCACATGTTCCAGCTTGTCAATGTGCTTCTTTAATTGTGGTGTCTAGTACTGGACATAGTACTCCAGTATGGTCTGACCAAGGCAGAATAGAGTAGGACTATTACTCCTCTTGATCGGGGTACAATACTTCTGTTGATGCACCCTAGAATATCATCCGTCTGTTATATCTGTTATTATTATTGTTATAACTGTCTCAGGAGATAATGGAGTGTGCCTCTGAGAGTGAAATCAAAGCACTGCATTATCACCTCCCTGGGTTGCAAGCCTGGGCAGTGTGTATGGAGGTCCTGGGCTGCCCAGATATCAAGACCCACCTCTCAGCTTCGCTGATGTGATCCAGAGGAAAGCAGAGCAATACATTTGGCACCAGCTTGGCTGTAGGAGTTGATGGAAAGAGGTGTACAAGGCGTCATCCAACCGTCTTAGGGACTCTGCTCTAGATTTGTGAAGGGTTTACTCCTTAGCCTTTTCTTCTCCTGAAGATATCCTGCAAGGCAGCGGAGGTTTAGGATCAGAGTTTTATTTTTCCTAGATGGGCTACCTTCCCAGGTTGACGAGCCCCATCTGCCCCACCCTTCCCTCTACGCATGCAGAAACCTTATTCTATGGTCTCGTCTGCTCTATCCACCGGAGCCTGTCTTCGCATGCAGGGGAAGCCCTTAACTCACCCAGGGTGTGAGACCCATCAGCTTTCCTCACCTGGTTTAGCCAGCCAGTCAAAGTCGTTCCTGGGGTGTGGCCGCTGTCACATGGTGACAGCTGACTGCAGGGCAGGGACCAAAGGTGGACAAACCATCTCATAAAGCATAAAGCCAACTCCTAAGAGACTGCGATCTACTCACAGAATAAAAAACTGGCAGTGATGTACCCCTTTTGGGGAGATCGTGGAGGGCAGGGCGAGGGGGCGGGGCCTGATTCTATTTTACCACCACTGAGGAAAGGGAACCAGCAATAGACTGTGATCTACCAAAACCTCCCGGGGATCTACCAGTAGATTGCGATCGACCTGTTGGACATCCCTGTCATAAAGGATCACACACTCGAAGTACCAACACCCCAATACACCCCTGATTTTATATTAGGTGTAGCCAGTGCTATTTTTCTAGAAAAATAGGGGCTGGAACTCACCATGCATACCTCCCTTGTTCTCTTATAATGCCCATGGCGCGCACCTGATAAGTGGCGGAACTGAGTTCCAGTGAGTTCCAGCTAGAAAAAGCCCTGGGTGTTGCATATAAAAGAGCATTTTCAATACACACATCACTATAGACATTATATAAACATTATGCTTGCCACTCGCATCTATGAGTTGCAGTTCTGTCAGGTAGCTATAGAACTCGCATCTAGCTACACGCTGGTGGGGGGGTGGGTTGTGGGGGCAGTGAGGAGTTACCAGGCAGTTGCTAATGGTCCCCTGTTTGTGTTTGCTTGCAGGCCCCGTAGTTCCCCGCAATGGCCTGTCAGTAGCGCAGCACTTTGTTGGGAAGCTTCCCCAAGGATTTTGAGCCTCTCACATCCGCGAAGCCTGCCCTCATCCTTCTCCTTTCCAAAAGAGGTAATCAATGATGATGCTGAACCAGAGAACACCATCAACAATGACAATTTCAACAAGCGTTTCCATACACAGGCTCTGCCTGTCCTGTGAAGTCTTCTGTGCTTCTCTCCGCACTACAAAGGAGGCCCCAGGGTTCTGCCACTGCTTTGGGGGAAAGTTGCCCACCGCTTGCCCTCCTTGCTGCAGCTGAACTGTTTTCAAAGAGCTGAGCCCAGCAAGTGGGCTTGGTGTTTTTGGTTGCTCCCATTCCTCTGAGTTTGTAAGACCAGCTTAATCCAAACAGTCAGGAGCACTGACTTGGGCCCCAGCTTATGGGTCCCCAATGGCGCCACGACATAACGTGTCATTGTGATGTTGTGATGTCATTGTGATGTCATGTCTGTGGCACCGCTGCAGCGCTTCGTTTAAAGGGGTGTAAAGTTTAAAGGGCGATTTTTGTGTGCCTGTTTCCTTTCCTCACTCCGATTGATGGCAAAATTAAAAGGGAGCCAGTGTGGTGTAGTGGTTAAGAGCGGTAGTCTTGTAATCTGGTGAACCGGGTTCGCGTCTCCGCTCCTCCAGATGCAGCTGCTGGGTGACCTTGGGCCAGTCACACTTCTTTGAAGTCTCTCAGCCCCACTCACCTCACAGAGTGTTTGTTGTGGGGGAGGAAGGGAAAGGAGAATGTTAGCCGCTTTGAGACTCCTTAAAGGGAGTGAAAGGCGGGATATCAAATCCAAACTCTTCCAAGGCCTTGCAAGACCTCCGATGCAACTTTCAGTTTATACCGGAAGTCGCGTTCAGAGGCCTGGCATGTCCTTGAATGTTGCCGAGGAGGTTGTGTCAGGACTCTGACATGACTTCCGGTCAAATCCGGAAGTCGTGTCGGAGCCCCACAGTGTGGGCGCCCTGGCACCCAGGGCCCCCTAGAGTTGGTGCCTCTGCGAACAGTGAACTATAACCAACCAGCTACAAAAAAGAATAAACCACTTCTGGTTTGGGGCTACATGCCCTCTGATAAAGTGGTCCAGGATAATGGGAAGCCTCTGTTGTTAGGTAATGTGGAAATATGGAGGCTGATGTTGGCTGAACTTTCAGCCCATGCAAGAGGAATGAAGGAGGAGGAGACTGAAAATGGTGGCAATCTTGAGTGCTGTTGCCTGGGGAATCTAATTTTGCCAGAAGCCTCTTAACTCTGTCTTGGATTCAGTTTCCTCCAGATGACAAGTTCTAGCTGAGTCGGGAACTTTTAACTTTCATTGTTATGGGGGCTTTCCATCCCTGACCTTTTTTTTAATTATTATTTTAAGCAAGCCTCTTTGCTACGTGGACAGGCATTGTGATTTTTTAATGTGGAAAATAATGTTCTTAGAAGTATTGTCAGGAACCACCATTCTAGGGACCCCTCCAGATGTCCCGTTATTTTATTGTACATTCATGACCATTTTTGCTCATGGCAATCTTGCTTACAATCCTGTTAGGGCCTGTAACCCTTTTGTGGCTGTCATACGTCTTCATGTCCCGTCAGCGCATATCCTGTCACTTCCAGCTGAAACCTCTTAACTTTACCCAGTGCTTTTTTTCTTTAAAAAATGTTTAGGGGTACTGTCATTTTCCTACTCATATTGAAATACTGCCCCTCAATGAGGCTAAACTTAGATTCACAAAATGTTTAGGGATATGCATACCCCTGTGTACCCCCAGAAAAAAGCACTGACTTTACCACAAATGTCCTCTGTTTATTTTTGTCCCCCTTATGTTGTGCTGTAGCATCTGCAGACAGCAATAAAGTGGTTGCGCTGGGGAAGTATCACAGAACAAACTAATGCAGAATAAGTCCACAACTAGCACACTATTAGGGACGTGGGTAGCGTTGTGGGTTAAACCACAGAGCCTAGGACTTGCCAATCAGAAGGTCGGCGGTTCGGATCCCCGTGATGGGGTGAGCTCCCGTTGCTCGGTCCCTGCTCCTGCCAACTTAGCAGTTCAAAAGCACGTCAAAGTGCAAGTAGATAAATTTGTACCACTCCGGCGGGAAGGTAAACGGCGTTTCTGTGCGCTGCTCTGGTTTGCCAGAAGCGGCTTAGTCATGCTGGCCACATGACCCGGAAACTGCACTCCGGCTCCCTCAGCCAATAAAGCGAGATGAGCGCCGCAACCCCAGAGTTGGCCACGACTGGACCTTATGGTCAGGGGTCCCTTTTACTTTACCTTTTAGCACACTATTATTGTGCCCCCCCCAAAAAAAAAGTCACAGAAGACACTCACAATAGAACACCGGTATGCAGAGGTGCCAGATTGAACGAAATATTGCAGGGGCCCAGGTAAGCCCTGTCTCCATAATCAATCACATGACACGATGCACGCACACCATTTGAATGGCAATGCCCATCAACTTTGTGGTGCCCGGCCCTTTCAGATGTTTTATTGCGGGTGCCAAAGCTCCCACGGCCCCTAGGAGTTTGCTCCTATGCCGGTATAGTATGGGCTTTATTCCATATCCAGCAAGCTGATTGCAGAACTGAAAGGATTCAGGGCCTTTCTATGTAAGCAGCATGCACCCAAGCATCATAAAAACACCTCATTTCATTCTCCGACTCATCCTTCTTTCCTCTTCCTTTCTTGATGCAATGCACTCCCACTCTGTTCAGCTAAAATGGGTGGCCAGCCTTCCTGTTACGTAAGATTTCTTATGCCGGGGTGACATTACGCAGCCACACATAGACTATTCCTTTTAGTAATGCGTAAAATGGGATTTAAAAATACTACAGAGCGGACTGCCAAGGCTCTTCCCTTTTTTGCAGACGTGGGCAGAAGCAGCTCTCGGTTATAGCGGTTTCCACCCATAAAGGGCAAGGGAGCTGAAGAGAATGTGGAAGAAGCCATTTTCTCAATATGTGTTTTTGTGTGTGTGTACGTAAAAGGGACAGTTTCTGAGGCACAAACCTGTTCCCAGCCAGCTATTGCCTCTTCCACAACAGGGAACAAGCCATCTCCCATTGACATTTCCTTTGCACATCCCCCCCCTCCGCCCCATGGCTGGGCAAGGTAGGCCCCTGAGGTACAAGCCAACTGTCAAAATGGCTTCTCTCCCTCTCCTCGCATGTTGTGAGGCTGAATATGCCAGCCCTTATTTCAAACGGGTGGACAGACGTCCCTACTCTCTCTTGCCCCATGCGGGGAAGAAACAGGCTAAGAAGGCACATTGGTTGGCGCAGCCTCCATGTGGCTTTAACACCCCCCCCCCAATAAAAATAAAAGGCTAGTAATGAAGCAATCAAAAGACACCCCTGAATCCAAATTACATGTGCAAAGAGGAAGAGGAATATCTGGACTGGATCATAGTGGGGCTAAAAGGGTAAAAGCCCTGATCCAAATTGGGCTCCCCATGTGATTTTTTTAAAAAACTGCACTTTAAAGGCACACCTGCATAACAACAATGGAGCGCTGTCCTGAGCTGTCAAGGATACTCCCCATCAAAGGAAGGTACCCAGAAGATAGGTAAAGGTAAAGGTACCCCTGCCTGTACGGACCAGTCGTGTTCGACTCTAGGGTTGTGCGCTCATCTCACTTAAAAGGCCGGGAGCCAGCGCTGTCCGAAGACACTTCCGGGTCACGTGGCCAGCGTGACGAAGCTGCTCTGGTGAGCCAGCACCAGCGCAGCGCACGGAAACGCCGTTTACCTTCCCGCTATAAAGCGGTACCTATTTATCTACTTGCACTTAGGTGTGCTTTCGAACATCTAGGTGGGCAGGAGCTGGGACCGAAAGACGGGAGATTCGAACCGCCGACCATACGATCGGCAAGTCCTAGGCACTGAGGTTTTACCCACAGCGCCACCAAGATAGTTAACACTTTATTGTCAAAGATAACACACCCAAGCTAGCATCTAGGCAGCTTTCCCAGGTCCACACTTTATGGAGCAGTTGCAGCAACAGGGGAGCACTCGCCCTTTACCAAATTATGTACCTTCCCCCGATGGGCTGTCAACACGCAGCCGGAGACTGTGCCTGCATGGCAACTTCCTCTGCTCTTCCCTTTTCAGCCCCCTCCTGGTTCTGGGAGACAGTGGTGCAGGAGAGGGTGGGGAAGCACCTGGCCCTTCACTTGCCTGATCTGCCTCTTCCTCTGACCCATCCTGTGCTCCACCCTCCAGCTCTGAAGCTTCCCATGCCTCTTGACTCTTGCCTCCTGGCTGATACAGTTCCCCGCAGATCACTGACCCCCTCTCCCAAATCAGACTCCAGCTCCACTTCTCCCGGCGCACATTCGACCGTGTTCGGCAAGCCCCTGACCTGGGAAGTTGTTTGTGCATTACGGTGTATGAAATAATGTGTTTGAGGTCGTTACGGAAAAATCTAGGTGCGAGGCTGCTGAGTCACCCAGCTCGTCGGGCAGAGCCCGCGGGTCCCTGCGGAATAAAGGAAGGATTCCAGCCAACCGGAGCAAATAGCTGTAGACCAAAGTTTATTGCGCAATAGGTTCAAAGAGCAAATTTGAACCTCGAGGATGGGGCGACAAAGACTTTTAAAACTTTCCCACCATATCCCAGAATACAGTTCGTACAGCATCATTGCTACATCACTGACATGTCACAAAAGGGGAAGGGTTAACCTTGGCAAACATGTCCAGACAAGTCCTTGGTAAAAGATTAGCATAAGTAGACATGGCAGGGCAAGACGCAGGTATAAGATTAGCATAGACAAATATATCTTAAGTACCCACCACCCAAAAGTACAATAGAAGTTCCTTTGCATGTCTGGAGCCTGAGGCGAGTCAGGTGATGAGATCTGGCTTCCTTTGGCTAACAATGAGCCCAGCAATTGTCACCTCTGGGAACTTCCTGGAGTCCTTTTTCAAGGGGAAAATAGCTTTGGAATGGAGGAAACTGGGAAAGGAGATGATTTTATATTATTTTTAAAGCTAGGTAACTTCCCTGAGCTGTCAAGTTGAAAGGATACATTTAGGCATAATATTTGTAATATTTAATTTAAAGATGTGCCCCCCCCCCGGTAATTTCCGTAACAGAGGTGTTTTGTCTTTGCTCTTGTTTGTAACATCTGTTTTAAAATTAAAAGACTCCTGTTTTCTGCTTTGTTTGCTCTGTGTAGCCTGAAACGCGTGTTAGCAGGTCTGCAATGCATGCTTCGGCATCCGCAAGAATCATAAGCATTTCCCAACCAGTACAGAAAAGAGAAATCTTGTGCTATGACAGCAGATACAAAGAGGCTCCGATCCGACACGTAATTCTGTTACTTTGGTTCTTTGGGATTTGAACTTCAGCCCCTGCCTTGTTTTTCAGGATTGCTTTTGGGAGAAGGGGAGGGCGGGGCGGGGAGGAGTAAAGGCACCCTAAATCTTTGATGAAGCACCTGTATATTCTCCTAGTTTTGTTAGGAATATACAGTGGTACTTTGGTTCTCAAACTTAGTCTGTTCCGGAAGTCCGGTCCAAAAACAAAGCTTTCCAAAACCAAGGCATGCTTTCGCATAGAAAGTAATGCAAAACGGATTAATCCGTTCCAGACTTTTAAAAACAACCCCTAGAACAGAAATTAAACATGAATTTTATTGTCCAACGAGACCATTGATCCATAAAATGAAAGCAATAAACAATGTACTGCAGTCACACAATCAATCAATCGGTAGCTGAACGGGGTTCCACCAAGTCACAAAAACGAAACAAAAAGAGCCGCAAAAACAAAAACGCAAAATAAATAGCAAAAACAGACAGACCTCGGCGTAACACTCAAAACGGAAGTGTAACTCTCAAAACGGAGCATGTTCAGCTTCCAAAAAAAGTTTGCAAACCGAAACACTTACTTCCGGGTTTGCAGTGTTTGGGTTCCAAGTTGTTTGAGTACCAAGGTGTTTGAGAACCAAGGGACCACTGTACTGAATATAATCAGTTGTGTGCTGTTCAGCAACAAACGCTCCTCCTTTGTTCCACAGGTGACCCGGGCTGCCTTGAATGCGGTGGCAAGTCCGAGGATAGTAGAGCTTGCGAGAGCGAAAGCGTTGGCTCCGGGGAGTGCCCCTGACCGTCCCCCTGAGTGGCCTGTCTCAGCAGCGGCAAAACATGCTGTGGCTTCGCCTAGACTTGGTGAACTTGCTCAGCCTGTCGCAAGGTGGGACTTCCTGGGATGACTCGATGAATATGTTTTGCTTGCGCTCAGAGTCTGGTTGATTCTCAGATTTGAGGCGGCGGCGGGGGGGGGGGGTCAGGAAAGAAGGGATCTGTTACCATCTTCTTCTGAGGTGCATGGCTTCACCCAGAAACTCCAGTGGGTGCAGAATGCCGCGGCGAGACTCCTTACGGGGTCCCCTCCGCGGGATCACATTTACCCAGTGCTTTTCCAGCTGCACTGGCTCCTGGTGGAGTACAGGATCAGGTTTAAGGTGCTGGTTTTAACCTTTAAAGCCCTATACGGCCTAGGACCCTGGTACCTACGGGACCGCCTCTTCTGGTATGCCCCACGGAGGACCTTATGGTCTGCAAATAACAACACCCTGAAGATCCCAGGCCCCAAGGAAATTAGACTGGCCTTGACCAGAGCCAGGGCCTTTTCGGCTCTGTCCCTACCCCCACCTCCCACAAAAGCCAGGGATAGCCACTAAGGCAGAAGCTAAAACAGCTAGAGGGAGCCCTGCTCCTGCCAACCTAGCAGTTCGAAAGCACATCAAAGTGCAAGTAGATAAATAGGTACCACTCTGGCGGGAAGGTAAACAGCGTTTCCGTGCGCTGCTCTGGTTTGCCATAAGCGGCTTAGTCATGCTGGCCACATGACCCGGAAGCTGTACGCCAGCTCCCTTGGCCAATAAAGCGAGATGAGCGCCACAACCCCAGAGTCGGTCACGACTGGACCTAATGGTCAGGGGTCCCTTTACCTTTACCTATCCCCGCCCAGCAGGTATAACTTCAGGGTGGGATTGTTCTGTTACTACTTCAGATCCATTTTGTATCGCAGATCGCTGTTTAGACTGACGACTACCTTCCCCCCGCAGGGCTGCGACCCAAATTGTCCAGTTTAACCCAGAAGCCTTTGTGGTGAAGGAGACTGCTAAAAAGGCATACTGCTCAGAAAGGGTCAAGGAGCTAGCGAAGCCAACCCAGCGCTGAGCTAATTCATCAAATGTACCTACCTCTCTCTACCTCCCAGGACCTAATTTTAAATAAATTAGGAGAATAACTGTGATTGCCTTCCTCTCTTTCTTTCCGCCACTATTTTGGGCACACTGGCAGACCCTCCAACGTTTCTCCAATGAAAGTAGCAACGTCCTATTCCAAACCTTCCAACATTTCTCCGGTGAAAAGAGGGATGTCCTAAGGAAAAGCGGTACATTTCAGGAGCAAATCAGAAACTGAAACCGCTTCTGTAAATCCTGGACTGTCGCTGGAAAATAGGGACACTTCAAGGGTCTGAAATGGTGCTCAACTATTTAACAGCACACAATAATTCTGTTAAATGTGTATTTTCTTCCACTATTTATTCAGTCTGTGCACACACTGCATTTTAAAGCGCATTCTGCATGCTGTACGCGCTGATCTTGACGCATCATCCTTATCCCAAACACATCCCACCCTTTTCAACTAAATGTGTTTTTTCTTGTTCTCAGTTTAGTGCAAAAGTGTAATGCTGTATACATTTGTATTGCTCCCTTGTGAGAATGACAAGGAGTGCATCTAGAGAGGATTTGTTTTGTGTGCGGGGAAATTTTTAATGTTAGATGTTTTATCGCTATATTATTATTATTATTATTATTATTATTATTATTATTATCATCATCATTATTATTATTCTGTTGGGAGCCACCCAGAGTGGCTGGAAAAACCCAGCCAGGTGGGCAGGGTATAAATAAATTATTATTACTATTATTATTATTATTATTATTATTACTACTACTGCTACTACTCAGGGGCATAGCTAGGTGCTTCAGCACCCAGAGAGGTGGGGAGACGGGGCGATTCGCCCACGGGGGTGGGGCGATTTGCACATGGGTGCGCTGCAGTGATCCATCCAGGGGGGCGCCACGGCAAGCTGCCCACGGAGTCCGCCTAGCGGACTCAAACCCCACGCTGCCATTTCGGGCAGCACAGGGCCCTGAGACACGCGTCACTCCCAGGAGATATGCGTGGCTCAGGCGCACTGCAGGCCAGGCCCTGCGGTAAGTCCCCCCCCCCCCGTGGTGTGCCATTTTGTCACCCCCTCAGGGATGACATCCGGGGTAGATCGCACCCCCTGCACCCCCCCTTCCTACACCCCTGCTACCACTACTACTACTACTGTCACCAGTTTAGGACATAATGGCGATGTTCCTGTTGGATGTTCCCAAAGGTGATTCCTCCCTAAGTCCTTTACTATGCATGACATTGCAACCAGCGTACATTTTGCTTCCAGCAAGCTGAGTTTGTGGTTATACCTTTTGTCTTTTGCTGCTCCCATGCATTGAGGAAGGAAATGGCAGAAGTTTCCAACAATGCTCCCGCTGGCTGCAGCGGCCAGGGTGTTTGGGGGCAAACCTGGATATCCACAAAGACAACTATGTGACAGCCTCAGGAGCTCCTGGGAGCAAGTGCTGCACAAGATGGCCGTTCGTGGACCTCAGCAAACGGCAACAGAGTACTGCAACAACTCCATTTGTAGTGCAAGCATGGTGGCTGCTCATCATTTCTGACGTCCTCGAATCAATCCAGTGAGACAACACCGTGGGATATTTTTGCTCCCATGAGTGTAACTCAAGGATAATGGAGAAAGTACTGTCCCATCTCCCCCCCCCCCAGTTATTCTGGATTTCCTAATTTCCATACCGTTTGCTTCATTTTGGTGAAATGCGTATACAAATCCTCATTTGTGAAATAGTGATGTTAACATTCCATTTTACAACATCTTTCCTGTTACACATATCAGCATGCAATTAATTGGCATGGTTTGCTTTCACTGTCTTGTGGCTTCACTTTTGTTTTCCGTATTTAATGGATGTAGCAATACTGGCTTCCAGAACTTTAAAAAACCCAACATATTTGCAACCAAAAATATTCGTTTTGAAATGCAGGTTCTATTTCTGATTTCAGCGACTGATTTTAATGAAACTCTTTCCTGAATTCCAGTCCCAAGCCCTAGTTACATACAAGCACATTGATTTAATAAGAACCCTGCTGGGTCAGGACAAAGATCCTGTTAGCATGCTGTTCTCATGGTGGCCAACCAGACACCAATGGAAAACGTGTAAGAAAGCCCTGAGTGCCACAGCCCTGTTCCCACTTGTGATTCCCAGCAAATGCTAGAGCCATACTGCCTCAGACAGCGAAATTTCAATGGCATGTATCCAACTCACTCATGGGAATAATTTTTAAACATACCATTACTTCACCTCAGCTGGCTCTGAGGGGGGTCAAGTCACCACCAAACATTTCAAAACACTCTTCTTCAGATTTCTATCAAAATTCACAGTGTATTGGTTTAAACATCAGTAAGTGCTTAATCAGCAAGCCCCTTCTCCAACTAGAGATATAAATGTGGACTTTGTAGTGGTTGAATGGACTTGGTTCTGGCTATGCATAATATTATAGAACTGTGAAACTGAGGTGAAGAGGTGAGCTATTCTTATCTGTGTAGACCAGAGGTTTCCAAACTTATTTGGCCTAGCATTCTCTTTTCCGGGGGGAAAAAAATATTACTCAGCACTCCCTTGGAAATCTACCTTCTTTAAGGGAACAAACAGAAAGATGCAGTGACAAATTTGCATTCTCTTATGTATCTATATTTCTACCTATATTTCTCTGTAAGACAGAGTTGTTCCACCTGGCCTTTGGCTTGGAATCAATTTGATTCCCTTCCCCTCTTTATTTTTTCCTTTCTCCTCCTGTGATGGAGCTTCTATTTGGGGACTTCCCTGGTTTTTTCCTGGCCAATGTAGGACCAGTCTGGATAGTTAGCCTTAGTGAAGACTTGATGTTTTCATCCCCCAAAAAACGTTTTTGATTTTAGTTTCCATTGAAATGAGGCTGCATTTTAATTTTAATGTTTTAATGTTGTATTTTAATCTTGTTTTTTAAGTTGTATTTCAATCAATTTGTTTTTATATCAGTTGTTAGCCGCCCTGAGCCCAGTCTTGGTTGGGGAGGGCGGGGTATAAATAAAATTATTATTATTATTATTATTACCTACCCCCTACAACATTTTGTGTGTTGATTTGGAAAATAATCACAGCGACTTTTACTCTATGTTACATGTACAAATGGTTTTCCAACATTTTCTTCTTTCATTATGCTTCCACCACTCCCTTTATTTTTATTCAACGCTTCCCAATTGCATCCAAGGCTACTACTGCCCCCAGCACCCCGCAGGGAGCAATACAGTGGTACCTCGGGTTACATACGCTTCAGGTTACATACGCTTCAGGTTACATACGCTTCAGGTTACACACTCCGCTAACCCAGAAATACTGCTTCAGGTTAAATACTTTGCTTCAGGATAAGAACAGAAATCGTGCTCCAGCGGCGCAGCAGCAGCAGGAGGCCCCATTAGCTAAAGTGGTGCTTCAGGTTAAGAACAGTTTCAGGTTAAGAACGGACCTCCGGAATGAATTAAGTACTTAACCTGAGGTACCACTGTATTACCTACTTTGAGAAACCCTGCTGCTGGCCCTTCTTGGCTTCTGTTTCTTGGTCATACGAGAATACCAGGGGTGGACTTTTCGATGATAAACTGACAGGCTGACCAAATCAACCAGAAGCGTGCATATCCAGTCTGATTTAACTTCCATTTTTATTCACACATCTGGAGGGAAATACTCCTTTTAACTTAGAGGGCACGCCTTTCGGAAGACAATAAAATAAATGCGACAACGGCGTAAGCATGCACAGGTTTTCATTCAGTAACACTGGCATCAAATGAAGTATGGGCACGAGCCAATCCTGATACTGGGTAGCATGGGCACTCGTACCTGCATGCTAGGCACTTTACACCAAACCATCCAAGGTTAGTGGACTAACGTCGAACAAATTAAGGCCAGGGATCTGGGGAGTGGGGCGGAAGAATCTGGCTGCACTGACCAATAGTGGGTCGAGATACATTGATATCAGTTATCAGTTTGCACCTGTCTGGGGCTAGTGAGACTAGATGTCCTGCTGCAGGGATTTTCCCTAGTGTGCCGTGGTGGAGGGTGTCTTCATGGTGCCCAGGGCATGTGGGCATGGCCCAACCCTTGCTGCCGACGCAACGCCCAATGTTCAGTTTGGTTTCCTGCAGGCTACCTCTCTGCATTCATCATTGCCTACACACTGAAATCGCACCCCAACATTTTGTCAATGCAGTTGGTTTTCTCAATGCTGTTTTCCTGCGCTCCGCAAGTGAGCTCATTTTTTGAGATCCGGTGGCAGGCGATGGACAGACCATTTTCCCCTGCTAAGTCTTCTCATTCATATTATTAGCTTTGCCACGAATCAAGGGGAATATTACATTAATCCTAAACTACTCCATGCCACTTTGAAAGGAGCTGCAGCCAGCAGTAGTTGCAGCTCTTCCTTTATAATTTCTATACAAGAATACATTACAACTTGCATATATATATCTATATGGTTTTATATAATTATTTACGCCCCCCTCAGGTTATGTACATTTTAAATAAGGCAGCAGGTTAAATAACAGACACAATTAGTTTTGATAGTAACATGTTCCGCAGCATGAATTAGTCGTTGGACGCCATCAGCTTTCTGGGATTGTCTCTGGAAGGAGAGTTCAAGTCAGTCTCGGACAGACCCACACTCCGAAGGCAGCCCTTCTGACCTCCTCCACTCCGCAAGGCGCTTCTTGAACCATTTCTGGGGAAACAAGAGACATGGCAGGATGAAAACAGAGAAACTGAGCTGGCACAACAAATGCAGATGAGGGCATATGGTAATTTCACTGAGGGTGAGCTGCTGGGAGTGCAGAATGCACAGGAAGAAGAATGCTGAGTCAGGGATGGTCTAGTTCAGGGTTTCTCAAACTGTTCTTGAACTACAGTTCCCATCATCCTTAGCTAGGAGGACCAGTGGTCAGGGATGATGGGAATTGTAGTCCAAAAACAGCTGGAGACCCAACTTTGGGAAACACTGGTCTAGATACACAGCAGAATGTGATGGTAGATCCGGGGACGGGACAGTGAGTGGACTGTACCACTTCCACTTCATACTGCAGGGGGGGTATTATATATTTTAGAATGTCCTTTGGGGGGGGGAAGGTCCTGCAGGTGAGCAAATTCACACATCAGGGAGAAAGGTTGCTGCACAATCCACTTCCTGCTAGCTTTCTACATGCAGAGAGGGTCCTCATCCCAGGACAAGAGAATTTTAAAAATATGGTCCTCCACTTGCAGCTTGAAGTGGTACAGTCCATTCTAGAACTGCAAGACTCCACCACTCCATTCCTACTTCTTTCTGCTGCATTGTAGATTAGGAGCCAAACCTAATCTACACTGCACCTGTGCCTTAAAAATTACACTTACAAATTGCAATTCTCGCTCCTCAGCAAAAGCTGTTATGGGAGCGGGATAATCTAGATTGGGACTACAATGCGTCAGCGAGAGAGTTTAATCCTTCCTCTTTGTGCTATTTTCCTCTCGTCTGTTATTTGCTGCAAATCGGGCTGTCAAAGGTAGAAGGGAACATTGCTCAGTAGTTATGAATTTCTGTCCCGTGCGGCTGCAGGCTGTTGTTTTTGGACAATAAATATAATCAGACGAAATAGGAAGCAGTGACTTTTTTAGAACATGGAGGAAACAAGACATTCTCAGGAAAGGAAAAAGAGCAGAACCAGAATAGCAGACTAGGGGCTGCTATCTCAAAACCCATATTGTGTATACTTTAGATTTTCATACATTTTATACTGCAATGGTTTGGGGAAAAACAAACCTTGAGTTTCAGTGCTGAAAAGCCTAATTTGGGCTTCAGCTGAGTGACGTAGATCTGAAATATGTGACTGAAGGGAAGGCAGCCTCCCCTCGGGCCTGACTTGAGCCAGCGAGAGACCTAGAGTTTCTGCTCATCACAACGGGGATCTCATGTTTGTATCAAGTTTCCCACTCACAATCCTGGCCAATTTGCTCTCTTATTGCTTGGAATCATGACGGTTATGAAATAACCCCAACTCCTTGTTAATGGCGGGTGCCGTTGGCATTAGAAGTACGAAATTCACCACATGGTGGGCAGGATGAACCACTAGCAACATGATTGGAGATACCCCAGAGAGGTACTGAAACCCTGTTAGGCCAGCGCTGTGTCGCTTGATTGCTCAAAAAGTTGATGATTCATAGCTGAATGAATGGTCCCTAATGGAATGAAAACCACTGAGGGCCAGATTAGATTCACCTTTAAAAAAATAATTAAAAATCACATGCCTATCGTGTTCATTAATAGGCTTGTTGGGGTGGAAGTCTAATTTTAATTAGAGACAGGGGTTGGATCTTCCCGCCAAACCTGCTTTTCCTTCTTTCAATCCATCACTACAGACACATCATGCTGGGAGGAAAAGCACAATCGGGGAAGTAAGGAGAAGTTTTTTCTATTTATTGTGATTCAGCAATCATGGCTGGCCTTGTCACACCCCCACCCACACACCCCCATTCACCACTTCTAGTTTGGCCCTGAGGTAATGTGAGGTGGGGACATAGAGTCCATGGTTCTGCTGACCAGTTCACATGTCCAAGTCACCACTTGCTGTTGCAAACGTTGAGAAAGACAAACATCTTTCTTGGGAGAGAATCATAGAATTGTAGAGTTGGGAGGGACCCTGAGGAATATGCACTATATAAAGGTAAAGGGTAAAGGGACGCCTGACCATTAGGTCCAGTCATGACCGACTCTGGGGTTGTGGCGCTCATCTTGCTTTATTGGCCGAGGGAGCCGGCATACAGCTTCCGAGTCATGTGGCCAGCATGACTAAGCCGCTTCTGGCGAACCAGAGCAGCGCACGGAAACGCCGTTTACCTTCCTGCCAGAGCGGTACCTATTTATCTACTTGCACTGCGTGCTTTTGAACTGCTAGGTTGGCAGGAGCAGGGACCGAGCAACGGGAGCTCACCCCACTGCAGGGATTCGAACCACCGACCTTCTGATCCACAAGCCCTAGGCTCTGTGGTTTAACCCACACTGCCACCCGCATCCCTGAGGATCATCTAGTCCAGAGCTTTTTAAACTTTTCATGTTGGTGACACATTTTTTGGACACATATCATTTCATGACACATTAATTCAGTTTCAATAGCAAACCGGAGGTTAAACTAACCCCTTTCCAGCCCCGGGAGCATTCGCACAAAACACCTACACACTGCAGCTGACACACTAATGTGTCGCCACACACAGTTTGGAAAACTTTGATCTAGTCCAACCCCCTGCAATGCAGGAATATATAGCTGTCCCATTTTTAATGGGTCTTTTTTCGATGTTTGATGTTTTATTATGTGTTTATATGTGTTGGAAGCTGCCTGCCAGAGTGGCTGGGGCAACCCAGCCTGAATGGGCAAGGTATAAATAATAAAATTATGATGATGATGATGATGATGATGATTATATGGAGATCAAACCTGCAACCTTGGCGTTATCAGCACCACACTCTAACCAACTGAGCTATCTCCAGCCAGTGGGAGGCTGTGGTTAGGAAGACACTTTGAAAGCACTGAGACCAAGGGAGAGGCTATGGTCCCTACAGGCCTGGATCCTGGGGTCAGAGCTGGCCTTTGCGTTCTGCGGCTCAGTCACTCACCAGAGTCTCTTCCTCAGACAGTCCTGCCTCAGCAGCTATGAGGCAAAGGGTGGCTGGGTCCGGGTGCTTGTTGACTTTGTTGAAGTTATACTCCAGAATCTCTATCTGTTCCTCTGTGGGGCTGGTTGCCGTTTCGGTGGACATCTTCTCTTGGCACAAGTTTGCTTGCAACAGGGAGCTGCGGAGAAAAGCATAGGGACAGCAGAGTCAAACCCTGCATGTAGTTAATTACCCAATCACCCTCTTTGGTGCAACTGAAACAATTTTTGAGGGGATGCTGCCTTACTGAGTTCTACTGTTGGTCTATCTAGTTCGCAATTGTCTACACTAGTGTTCTTCAATCTTTGGTCCCCCCAGACTTTGTTGGACTACAACTACCATCATCCTTGATCATCTGGGGACCCAATGTTGGAGAGCACTGGTCTACACTGACTGCCAGTGACTCTTCATGGGTTCAGATAGGAGTCTTGCCTGCCAATGCCAGACAGGGAATCTGGGACCTTCTACATGCCAAGCCAGTCTACCACTGAGCTAAGACCCTTCTCAAAAATTGTCCAATCTTGCCATTCATCATTTAAACGTGAAATGCTGAATTTGTAATCTGCATGTACGATCGCCCTGTGTAAAATCCAAAGCACGGGTGCTTCACCGTTAATGACAACTTCAGCTCGTTTGTGGTGAAACTATCAACTGAGAAACAAGTAGCTCTGAAGGCTGGATTCTGCTCACGATTCGCAAGACCATTTTATTTAGCATTTCCCACTTTGTGTTTAGAGTGAATGAAGAGATCAAGCTCCTTGCTGAGAGGACCTGGGCAGGCCAATCCAATGGTTTCTGCTACACCAGCCACTGCCAGCTGCAGTTTAAGTCACCGTCCTCTGTACACCTTGACAGCAAAATACAAAGCACGGGAAGAGTTGTGGTGTTGATGCAGTGCAGCCACACCGACAACTATTCCTGCAGAATCTCTGGAAGTTCCTTCAAGTCACTCGCCACCCACACAACATGCCCAATGCATAGCACAAAAGCAACATGTGGCAACGACCAGGCATCACCATGACATCAATGCACCCAAAGGCCTGCTCCTTCATATATTGTGTGCATTTGTGCAGAAAGACGTCTCGCGAGCGCACGCACAAGCACTCGGACATCCCATTCTGTCCCTGTCAAGGTCACCCACTTTTTGAGGTGGTGCTAAAGCGAGGCGGAATACCCGGAATTGGCTGTTCTGTTTATAAATAGCGTGTTGGTTTTATGTTTGCTGAGCTGCATCTGAAACCAAACCCATTTCCTCATTTCTCAAGAAAGGACTCTCCTGAATTAGGAATGGGTAACTCAGTAAATAATTCAGCAGACAAGGAAAGAATTATATTGTTAGGGTTGCTGTGGCTCATGATTCCCTAATGGACTGCAATTTCTCCTGCTTGGTGGCCGGTGTGGTTTTCCCCCCAGTTTTAGAAATTTAAATGTGTAGGACTTAACTGCATATTATTCGCAAGAACTTTCAACACCGTCTTTAAAAAAGAAAAAAGAAAGAACAGAAGAACAGCCTCAGCGGGGGGAAATTTGGAGCTGAGAAGCAGCTCCAAAAGTTTAGGGGGGTGATGTTTAACCTATAGCTTTGCCACCCCCAAATCACCTTCCTAGCTGCTGTTCAGAACTGATATTTGACCTTATTTTGACTTCAACAACTGAAAGAAAGAAAAATCACTGGAGGTAATTGAGAGTGGAGAATCTAGTAGGCAAACTTTGGCCTTTCATATAGGACTTCTTCCAGGGTTGTAGCTACAAGGTGGAGGGAGGGTCTAGCCAGGGTTTTTGCCCCAGGTGAAGCCTCCAGAGTGGTGTCATTAAGGCTGTGTGTGTGTGTGTGTGTGTGTGTGTGTGTGTGTGTGAATGTGCATGGGGGCGCCAAATTGGGTCTTTGACCTGGGTGAAATAAAGCCTACTTTCGCCACTGCTTCTTCAGGGATGACTACCAGGGATGACTGAGATCTATACCATGCATTCAAGGCACATCCAGCACACATTTAAAACACATAACTTCCCCCAAAGAATCATGAGAACTCTGGTTTTCCCCTCACAGAGCTACACTTCCCAGCATCCTTAACAAGCCACAGTTCCCAGGATTCCTTGGGAAAAGTCATGTATGTAAATGTATGTTGGATGTGCTTTAAACGTATGGTTAGATTAACAGAAGTGGAATACAAAAAGGGAGGTGTGAGGAGGTCGTGGAAATAAGTGAATGAAAGATGGGATAATGAAATTGTTTGATTTATTTTATTGTTTTTGTTTTGTTAGTTTAATGTATTAATGTATTGTATTGTATTGTGTGTTTTTTTAGTGTTTAAATTTTTTGGAAAAGTAATAAATATTATTTAAAAAATAAAAAATAAACATATGGTTAGATCTGCCCACAGAAATACACAAATTCATGGAGGAAAAATGGGATCTGTGACTCCAGGATCAGAGGCAGCATGTTGTTCTTGCCTGCCTAGAACATCCTCAGAGTTCTGGTTAACTCAGTCCCTAGTACCATTTTTCAATATCAAACTGCTCTGTGCTGGCATTATTTGGAAACACAGTAAAATTGCTAAAATGTAGTAAAACTGGTACTGACTCTCACTCATCCTCCCCAGGCTTTTCAGCTGTTCCTTCCCACCTTCAGAGGTTTCAACCACAATCCTTGAAAGTTTTTTTGGGGGGGAGCAGGAAAGCAGTTTTGTAGATGTTGATGCAGACACTGGTATCAGCATTTCAGAAGCAGCAAAACTGAGACGCAGAATGGGAAAGAAACTTCACCAAGGTTAACAGAGAAGCGCAAAGCCACAGAAGGAAATTGATTACATCTCCTGTCTCCAAATCTATCTAAACCACCGGACGTGATGCTCTTTGGCAATATTTAAGCCTCTGCAGGGAGATACAAAAATAACACCAAGATATCCTTTGTATCCTTTGAAAGTGATTTTCTTTTTTTACCGTTATATGACTTCGATGCTGTTGATGGATCTTCTTTGAAGTAAACACAACAAAGAGCCTTGAAGATTAATGAACTGTTGCACGAACTTTGGTGGACTAATGTCCACTTCATCAGATGCGTCAAGGTTAATCCTGAGCATGCATGTACACGGTACACATGTTCAGAAGGCACTGGAATCCCAAAAGTACAGACAGTCAGCTCTTTCAGACGTCCTCCTTATTGCGCATTCATCAGGATTTGCACTCACAATGGTATTAGGGCAATCATCCGTGATCCTGCTTTTAATATTATTTGCACCTGCAAAATTTTTTGGGGAGCTCATACCCCTTCATTTCCATTCAGTGCATATTGTGCAGCTTTATTCAAAATCCTATAGCTTTTCATGCCACTAATGTCTGTGAGTCTCACTTCTTTTTTGCACCACAGGCCTTCCAGATAGCAATAATGTGGTAACAATGGAGAAGCATATTTATAAAAGAGGGTGCAGAGAAAGGTTTCCAAGGAGATGGTAAAAGCTACAGCCCAAGTCCTGCCCATGTTCTGTCATTGCCCATCCTGCTAGTTGAACAAAAGGGATAAAGCAGCAAAGTATCAGACCTGTAAAAGGGATGGCGAAAACTGATAGCGATAAAACCAGCAAGACTTGCACACTAAAGCCTCTCCTCCTCCCAGAAGGGAGGGGTTGTGAGCAGGAGCCAATCCCTGCATCACGCAGGAGGCGTTCTGCCCCCTGCCCTCTCATCATCGCTGGCGTGCCACGCCTCCCAGTTGGGCACCCAATTGGGTGACACCGTGGGGGCGTGGTTTAGCCGCTCAAATGTGGCCGCGTCAGCTCTCCCTGCCATTGCACCACTCATTTTCACGAGTCACCCACCCACCACTCCCTTTAGTGCGTAGCTTCTCGCTTGACCTTGCTATGGACCCATGGTTGGTCGTCCTGGTTGCCCAGGGGGGCCGGTAGGAGTTTTTTCCAATTGGCGAATTGGCACCGGCCTCTTGGTTTTTTTCCGCCTACCTCGTAGCAATCGTCACAACTTTCTTGGTATTTGGCGGTTAGGCATTGGAATGTGTTGTTGGTGTATGGAAGGGCAAGGTGTGGCCATCGCCTACCCCTTCACTTTTGGGTATTCCATTAAAGGAATCCGTCGGTCGTGGATCCTGTCCGATGCCCTGTGTGGCGGGGGGGGGGGCATGGCACGACCCCCGGTGACATCAGGGGAATGCTTATAGTTGTATTTGCATCAACAGGCTCCCCCTACTGGTGGTTAACCCCTTGTCAGACTCACCCCTCTCTGAGTGGGTGGAGTCAAATTTGGAGTTGTCCAATGCCTAAGCCAATACCTTCTCACCTGCTGTAATCAATAAAGTTGTGGCCTTTTCTTGCCCATTAACCTAATATACTGTGTCCACATGTCTTTATTATTCCCAAGCGGGGGACGGGTCCTCGAATCACAAGCCTCCTGCCTTGAAACACCCTAATAAAGCAAAACAAATGCACCACAAATGCTCTATGACAAGGACAGGTACTATATATTGCTGAATACACCTGCAGTAAACATCAGTCTGGAGAGGCCCAATGATTGTTACCTTATTAACCGTGATTGTTCACAAAAGAGGCTTTTGTAACAGATAGTGCAGACAACCCAATAAGCCAACTAACAAGTACTTTAGTGATAAAAATCCACTGGGCAGAGACTGTTCCTTGAAGCGACTTGCCTAATTCACTCCCCCGGAGAGCCAGTGTGGCCTAATGGTTAGAGCGTTGGACTCAAACCCGGGAGAGAAGGGTTTGAATCTCCACTCAGCCATGAAGCTCACTGGGCGTCCTTGGGCCAGTCGCAATCTCATAGCCTGTAAATCAGGGTTCCTGTGAGGATGAAATGGGGAGGAGGAGAACCATGTACACCACCTCGGGGTCCCTGGAAGATAAAGGTGGTGTATTAATTAATTATAATTAATTAATTAAATACCCTGAACATGGCAGCTCCCATCCTGCTGATTCTCCCAGGTTTAAAAGTGAACTGGGGATTTAAATCAGGGATTTAAAGTAAGGTTAAAAAAAGGGAAAAGGACCCCGGATGGTTAAGTCCAGTGAAAGGCAACTCTGGGGTTGCGGCGCTCATCTCGCTTTCAGGCCGAGGGAGCCGGCGTTTCTCCACAGATAGCTTTCCGGATCATGTGGCCAGCATGACTAAACCGCTTCTGGCGCAACAGAACACCGTGACGGAAACTAGAGAGCACGGAAATGCCGTTTACCTTCCCGCCACAGCGGTACCTATCTATCTACTTGCATTGGTGTGCTTTCGAACTGCTAGGTTGGCAGGAGCTAGGACAGAGCAACGGGAGCCCACCCTGTTGTGGGGATTCGAACTGCCGACCTTCTGATCGGCAAGCCCTAGGCTCTGTGGTTTAGACCACAGCGCCACCCTCGTCCCATTTTTAAAGTGCAGCATGGTTGGGTGGGTTGGGGAAGATGACTTACTTTTTTACCTGAAACTGATGGTTCCTGCAGTTTCGTTCTCCCCTTCCTAAAGAATGCAAAACGAAACAAAACAAAATGCACAGTCAGCTGATCTGTGCTCATGGGGAAAGACTGAAGTTGCTCCTCATATCCAAATTCAAGTCCTTGTGGGTGTGGACTATTCTGGTCTAATGTGAAGCGGAGGAAATTGGATAATGCTAACTAATGCTCCAAGGTGGACCAGCCCGGTATTTCTAGGGTTGAAGACTTAATCCTGCACACGAGCAGATTGGCACATCCAGTTTGGCTGGCAGCAAAGGCTCATGTCAGTAAATTGTGACACCCCCACCACAACGCGTTCCATAAATAGAACCTGCAAGAACCAATTCGGAAGTCAGTGAAGCAAACAACTCTGTAGGCAGGAAGCCTATTGAAAGAGGAATATCTTAGACATCCTTCATGCTACTAAGGTGTTTACGCTTAAACTGCAGGTTTGTTTTTTTTATGAAGACGGCATCATCTGTGTGGGTCTGATAATTATCAGGAGCAAAGTATATTATTATTATTATTATTATTATTATTATTATTATTATTATTTATTTGTACCCCGCCCATCTGGCTGGGTTTCCCCAGCCACTCTGGGCGGCTTCCACAGAAACCAAAAATACACTAAAATTTCACACATTAAAAACTTCCCTGAACAGGGCTGCCTTAAGATGTCTTCTGAATGTCAGGTAGTTGTTTATCGCTTTGACATCTGATGGGAGGGCGTTCCACAGGGCGGGTGCCACTACCAAAAAAGCCCTCTGCCTGGTTCCCTGTAGCTTTGCTTCTCGCTTTGCTTCTTGCAATGAGGGAACTGCCAGAAGGCCCTCGGCGCTGGATCTCAGTGTCCAGGCAGAACGATGGGGGTGGAGATGCTCTTTCAGGTATACTGGGCCGAGGCCATTTAGGGCTTTAAAGGTCAGCACCAACACTTTGAATTGTGCTCGGAAACGTATTGGGAGCCAATGTAGGTCTTTCAAGACCGGTGTTATGTGGTCTCGGCGGCCGCCCCCAGTCACCAGTCTAGCTGCCGCGTTCTGGATTAGTTGTAGTTTCCGGGTCACCTTCAAAGATAGCCCCACGTAGAGCATATTACAGTAGTCCAAAGTAGGAGTTGGTAGGGAAATTTAACCCTTTCCTCCCCATCTTGTGGTCCCAAGGGGCAGCCCTCCTCTGACCTGCTACTTGCATTAAGAAGAAACCCCCCATTGATCTCTCCTGGGGATTTTCAAAGCAAATACTAGCTTCAGAAGCGGGATCTTCCTCAGGTCTGTGGCAGGATTAATTTTCCAGCCCATGCCTGCTGCAGTCCAGATAATTATTAGCACCACAGCTGATGCTATTTGCATTTTTTTTAAGCCACACACAACTGCACCTTACATGCAAAGAGCTACTTGATGCCTACTTTTGTTTTCCCCTCAAGCCGTATCTACTATGCTGACAGAGCGCTTAGCAAACTCGCATTTTAAAATATGAAATCCGTGTTTTGCCTAACAAATGCGAACGGGAATGTTGAGGACTGTAGGAAGCACATGCAAGCTTGGCGATGCCCCCTTCAATTCTGTCTGAACAGCCTTTACTCAAATACAGTTTTATATAACTCCTGCATTTGCCCCAATGATCATTCGCTACCTGCTAACAGCAACCGGCTGACCTGGCACTCCCAAGGATGGAGCCGTAGAGCACACTGGGCTCATTCACCAAAGGTTGTTTTGGGATTGTTCTGTCCCCAATTTGAATAGAAACTTAATCCCGGACCAGCCTGTCTTCCAGGAAGCACAGCTTTGTTGCTCGCTCTTCCCTGCCCTTGTCGACACTGGGCTCACTCAGCAACCCTTTGGCAGCTCTTGGGTCCTGAGGAGAGAATAGCTATGCTGTGGTGCTCAGCCCCCCTGCTAAAAGCTCGAGTAGGCCAAGGTTGGCTCTGCATATTAATTCGCTGAGCAGTGCCAGCAAAGAGCCGTGGCAATGTGTCAAGTGCCACAGTGTCTTCTTCCAGTGAAACCAATTCAGCGAGAATAGGTTGGAGAGTTAGGGTTCTTCCGGACAATTCTGTTGTGATGGCCTGGGAATCCGATTCAGAGGCTGAACCGGAGGAATCCCAGCCTGCACAGGAGTCCCCGCCTCCAGGGCCGGCTGAGCTGGGGCAGGGCCTTGATTCTGAAGCGCCTGCACCTGTGCCGGATCCTCAGGCGCAGGCACCAGGTGAATCCACTCTGGCTCCGGAGGTGGTTGAGGACTCAGTGCCTACAGGTGAGTCTCCCCCTGGGTCCAGTAACCCTTCAGCCTCTCCTGAACTGCAGAGGCTCAGGGCAGAGAGGCGGAGGGAACTGGTTTCTCCCAGGAGGAGTGCTCGCCTTAAGGCCAGGAGAGGCGGGTCTCCTGGGGGCCGGGACCGCCCCTGGCCTCAGAGAAGATAAAGGCCAGTCAGCCCGGTCCCAGGTTGCGGGAGCAACGTCGTTGAAGAGCTGTTTCGGCCAGCATCCAGTCCTGTTCCCCAGAGTTCCTGTCCTTGCCCGGCTCCTAGCCCTGGACCCCGCTTCGCCCATGGAGGACTGTCTGCCGACCCTCAACTCAGGTCCTGGACCTCGCCCCACGGTAATCTCCCCCCTGGACCAGCACATCTGTTTATCGTGCACTCATGATTATTTCATACCCCTCAACTGCCCCAATTAAATCGGGACATCCTGGTTTGGGGCACCATGTATTGTGCACAAAAACACGCAGGATCGCGAATCATGTGACTCGCATGGAAGCGGGGCCAGGAAGACACGAGTCCTGGTTTTTGGCATCAACATGTTGGAGGGGGTGCTATTAGTGCTCATGATGGTATTATTGGGGTGGTTATACATGATCCCACTTTCAATGTCCGTTTGAACATACTGAGTCATTTCCAACCCAAGAGTTCAGTGCATCATCATTTATTGGTCATTTATTGGTTTTTAATGGTCTTACGTTGGCTTGTGTATGGTCTATCGTCTTGCTGTATTTTTAGGGAAAGTGTGGTCTGTAAACATTTAAATAAATAATTTATACTGATGTTTTTATTGACTTTGTTGTCATTTTGAGCACTGCATACTGCCTTCCTGCATTTTTACAAAAAAGTGTGATCTATACATATTTTAAATAAATACATAAATAAATGCCTGAATGGGGATGAAACTAATATAGAGATTTATGTGGAATGTCAATTGGCAGAGGGTTGGTGGGGTGTGGGGGTTATGGTCTGGCTGACTGCTCCTCTCTCTTTATTTTTATTTAATTTCTTGCATTTCTATACTACCCAATAACCAAAGTTTTCTGGACTGTTTAAACTAAAATTATTTAAATCATGATGCACAATGCACACGACATCTGAGATAGAGCACAGTATAGAGTCAAAACGTACAACGGAAGAGACAGCTGTGCAAATGATCTCAAATGCACTTTCTGAAAGGCCTGAAAGGACAATACAAAAGGGCTTCACCTGGCGCTGACAATACTACAATGTGGACCTTAAGAGAGCCTCCCTGGAGATGGTATTCCACAACTGAGGCACCACCCCTGAAAAAGCCCTATTCCCATTAGTCATCTGTCACCCCTCATTGCATAGGTATAGCTGGAGAAGGGCCTCTGAAGATGACCTTACGGTCCAGAAAGGTGTGGATGTGCGTATCCTCCAGGTCGCTTGGCCTCAAGCCACTTCTAGCTTTAAAAGTAAACATGAGAATTTTGAACTGGGTCTCCTGGAAACAGACTAGTAGCCAGTTCTGACAGCATAGTGCCAGAATAATCTATATTGGCCAGTCCCAGTGAACAGCGTGGTGGCGCTATTTTGGACTAACACAGGTTCCTGAGCCCTTTTGAAAGGCAGCTCCATGTAGTGGCCTAGCATGGGTTGCCAGGGCCCAGGGCCATGCAGTTGGGTGTGGGAAATGGACAGAGTACACATGCGCCTAGCAGCGCCCGCCTCACCCAGGACGAAATGTTGGCAGGTATGTTGGAGTCATGAGGCCCCAGAGCCAGGGAGATAAGTAACTATACAACCTTGAGAAGACATCTGAAGGCAGCCCAGTATAGGGAAGGTTTTTTTTAAAAATGTTTGATGTTTTATTATGTTTTTATGCGTGTTGGAAGCCGCCCAGAGTGGCTGGGCAACCCAGTCAGATGGGCGGGGTATAAATAGTAAAATTATTATCATTATTATTATGGAATAAAGGTAAAGGGACCCCTGACCATTAGGTCCAGTCGTGACCGACTCTAGGGTTGCGGCGCTCATCTCGCTTTACTTGCCGAGGGAGCCGGCATACAGCTTCCGGGTCATGTGGCCAGCATGACTAAGCCGCTTCTGGCGAACCAGAGCAGCGCATGGAAATGCCGTTTACCTTCCCGCCGGAGTGGTACCTATTTATCTACTTGCACTTTGACATGCTTTTGAACTGCTAGGTTGGCAGGAGCTGGGACTGAGCAACGGGAACTCACCCTGTCATGGGGATTCAAACCGCCGACCTTCTGATCGGCAAGTCCTAGGCTCTGTGGTTTAAACCACAGCGCCACCCGTGTCCCAATATTATGGAATAGGACATACCTATTTTTATCGGAGAAATGTTGGAGGGTATGGTACATGTGTGTGCACCAACTCCGACACAC
Source organism: Podarcis pityusensis (assembly GCF_964106645.2). NCBI lineage: Eukaryota > Metazoa > Chordata > Lepidosauria > Squamata > Lacertidae > Podarcis > Podarcis pityusensis. Next base: position 33,709,949 of record NC_138042.1, read on the forward strand.
CCACACCCCAACTGGATTTTTAGTCTGGCTGTGCATCTTCCACAGCTGGCTGCTGGCCCAAACAGTAAAATTCTGGTCAGGCCAGTAAAATCCCTAAGCAAGTGGCACTTCTTAATTGGCAGTTGATTTGCCAACACAGTGTGAGCTAGCCCTGCACGCAGCAGGAAGCCATTACCATCAGGCCCGGGTTGTTTCCAATGTAAGTCCTACTCAGACCAGACCCACTGAAATTAATAGATAAGGCTCTCTTAGCTCCATCATTTTCAGTAGCTAAACCCTGAGTACAGGTGAGCTGGAGACAGTCATCTGTGGGCAGAGAGCAACTAATGTTTTAAGACATTGCTCAGGTGATACCTTGGCAAACGTGTCTTCATCCCATGTTTCCTAAGATATTGCAGGGGTGGAGGCTGCAAGAGGGTTGGGAATGTGGAAGGAAGGGAGATCAGGCCACTGGGATGCCTGCCAATCCTCTTCTGCAAATGCCATTGCCTGTGGTTGTCCACCCCTCTCCCCAGGCAGATCACGTCCATGTTTGGAGTCTAGTTGGGGTAGATGTTTGAAGGAAGATAATTGTCCGTCTAGTTAAAGCTATGGTTTTCCCAGTAGTGATGTATGGAAGTGAGAGCTGGACCATAAAGAAGGCTGATCGCCGAAGAATGGATGCTTTTGAATTATGGTGCTGGAGGAGACTCTTGAGAGTCCCATGGACTGCAAGAAGATCAAACCTATCCATTCTGAAGGAAATCAGCCCTGAGTGCTCACTGGAAGGACAGATCGTGAAGCTGAGGCTCCAATACTTTGGCCGCCTCATGAGAAGAGAAGACTCCCTGGAAAAGACCCTGATGTTGGGAAAGATGGAGGGCACAAGGAGAAGGGGACAACAGAGGATGAGATGGTTGGACAGTGTTCTCGAAGCTACCAGCATGAGTTTGACCAAACTGCGGGAGCCAGTGGAAGACAGAAGTGCCTGGCGTGCTCTGGTCCATGGGGTCACGCAGAGTCGGACACTACTAAATGACTAAACAACAACAACAACAAGCTGCAGCAGGGGAGAACTGGCCTGTAGGGAAATGTTGAAGCAGCCTTCTCTTACCCATTGTGCCAGTCCTTCAACTGCACCTTCAACCTCCATGTTAGCATTACCAAAAAAAAAAAGGTAGGGAAACAAAGGGGTTCAACTTTCCACCAACATCCACATCTGCCCTGAGCCACAACAGTACGATTAACAAGGAAATGGATTGATGTTACAGGTACACATATCAGAAGCACATAACTCTTTTTGAAAAAAGATGGTTCTTTGACCCCACTTGATAAACTTGCAATGACAAGCTAGCACCAAGCAACCGCAACAAATGCTCTTCCAAAACACTCTGTGTGTGTGTGTGTGTGTGTGTGTGTGTGTGTGCTTTTTTGCAATTTAATCTTAACGATCTTCAGGAACAGGCCTTCGAACCTTGCCAAGAACCTTGCCCCACCCCAACTGAAAGGTGAAAAAGCTTCCGGGAGCGTTAATATGACAGAGATTGGCACTTCTGAAACTGGGCACCTGATGCATTCAGCTGAGTCCTCAAATGTCACCCTGGCCACCTGCCTCAGTGACCTGTCCCTGGAATTATTTTTGCTGAGGAACCTAGGGAACAGGTGCAAGAGCATCAAACAAATATTGCTTATCAAACAGCTTGTTTGAATAGCAGGTATTTGGCTGGGGGTTGTCTTCCAAGAACATACAGCAGGCTTCTCATTCCGCCGGAAAGAGAAACCGCTCTGTTAACACCCTCTTTTCTTCCTAGCTCTGTCATAATTTGACAAGTGTACACCTGAATAATGCATGTTTCTGGAGCCCTGCAGCACTCAGCACAGCCTTTCAATGGTCCCTGGATCTTGCAGAAAGCCATTGCTCAAGTTGCTATTCTTAGCCTCTGTTTATTTCTCACTCCTTCCATCCTCCTCAGAACAAACTGTTGGCAAGCGCTATCCTCATGGAAAGGGCCATAGGCTATCTCTATAGGGAAACACATACATTCCATGGTTTTTCTACCAAACTCTGGTTTTCTCAGTTTGCTGAGCTTACAAGGGACCACAGCAGAATAACAGGGGCTGTGTATACCCCGTACATTTAAAGCACATGGTTTCTCCCAAAGAATTCTGGGAAGTGTAGTTTCCCCCCCTCACAGAGCATCAACTCTCAGCAGCCTTAGCAAACTACAGTTCCCAGGATTCTCTGGAGGACCTCATGTGCTTTAAATGTGCTTTAAATGTATGACATGTATACAACCTGGAGTTTGGCAAACCATAAGCAAAACTCAACAGTCACAAAGTATTATTTCACACATGATTTTTCTATATACAATATGATCGCCTCTCGAGGATTTTGCATAGTTTGTTGACTTTTGATGGCTGGTGGTTACTAGTTGGTAAAATTTGCATCCATTAAAAAAATTAGAATCTCAACAGTTGGAGAAAACAAGTCTGACTTTCGCGGCTGATTTGAAAGAAGCCGCTTTGCGGATACGAAGGGGAAACTTTTGCCTTTGAAGACACGCCAAACACAAAAAGATCCTCATTGCCTGCTTCCCCTGGCTGAGCTGGTACATTGTAAATGAGCAGTTTCCTACAAAAGGTACCATAGATGTCCAATACATTTTTGCACAAGGCAGGATCATGGAGCCAAAGCGAATACTTGCAAATATTTGAAGTCTGGTACACATGTGGAAAGTTACGTTTTGAATTCAGCATTCAAATTGCCTTTTTGAAATGTAACATTTCCCTCTCCAGATCTGAGTACTTTGGACTTGCGGGCATCTTTTGGGTGTTCTGTCACTGTCACATCATAAAACACCATTTCACGCCAACTGTCTAACGCTATTAGATGCTAAAACCAATGACATGTCAAGAGGTACCGTAGAAATATTAAGGTAATCTTTATCTAGGCAACATGCTCTTATCAGTACACCTATGAAAATGTCCACAAAAGTGAGCTGGCCATCAGCTCTCCCCCACCTCTATTATTTGTTCCTTTTGACTCTTCCTTCCCTATACCATCAAAAGGTAGATTGTAAATGCATCTTTCTTTTTCCTCTTCTGCTGTTGCTCTGCGAGTGTGGCAGTGCTTTATAAAACAGCATCCAAAAAACCTGCAGCAGCAGCAGCAGCAAAGATGCAGGAAGAATGCTCTCTGTCTGCAGCATGTAGTTTGGAAGCAAATGACATTCCTCTCCTCCTGGGTCTTCTTTCCTAAAGCTGCCCCGGCTTCATTGCAAATTCCTGACCTCTTTGTGCCTTCCATCAGAGAAGAAGCATCAATGAATCGTTAACTTCAGCCTGGGCTCTCAGGTCAGATCACTGCGTTCTGCTCAGTTTTGCACTTACCTGGGGAAGGACCGGATCTTCTTTAAGCAGCCGAGATCCTCCAAGAATGTTTAAGTACCTGTGCAGGCGGTAACCTCAAACAGCTCCTTTCTGCATGTGTGTGTGTGCGTGTATGAATGAGAGAAGGAGTGTGTGACAGGCAGGGGTGTGTGTGTGTGTGTGTGTGTGTGTGTGTGTGTGTGTGTGACTTGAAAAACCTGCACCACAGGCAGACTGAAACTCAACAGCAGCTGCCTTAGCTGTTCAGCCGCTCTCCCTGCTGCAATTCAGGTTTGGCAGTCAGCTTGCTTATGCAGGAGTGTGTGTGTGTTTGTGTGTGTGTGTCCTCTCCAAATATATCTGCTAAACTCTTCTGCGTTGCAATTCCACCCCCCTCTTCCCATATAACAAAAAGCAGGATTCCTTAGGAGCGGAGGAAAGCAGGAGCGAGAACAGAAGGGTGCGGGTTCTTGGCTTGTTTCTGCGGAGTGCGGCGGGTTATGGAGTGCAAGGGAAAGATGCTGCGGCCGGGCCAAGGAGCCCTCGCCCCCTCCGAGGAAGTCGTTTTCATGAGTTCTGCTGGACTTCTGCCACTGCGAGTGTCATCCTGCCAGTTGCCTAATTAACCTCAAGTTGTTTCCCTTTGGGGGATGGAATGTACATATAGACCAAACAGAAAAGGGAGGCAGGTCTCTGTTGCAACTTCCAGCTCCTCCACAAAAGCCGTGAGCTCAGTTTGGTGTGGGCACACCCTGGCATCTGAGCAGGGCACACCGGAACCCAGAGAGAGAGAGAGAGAGAGAGAGAGAGAGAGAGAGAGAGAGAATATGCTGTGTGCATGTGCCCAGCGCATGAATGCCGTCACATGTTGCGCAGGGGAAAACATGTGCGAGGATGACTTACCTGCTTGGTACTCGGGAAATGTAGCTACATGTGGGAGGAAAGGACCACTCCCTCCACATCGCCATGGAAGAGGCATGAAGCTGTACCCCAGAGTGTTTAATTCAATCTTGTCCAAATTTCCATTTCTCTTTTTATTTCTTCCCATTTTTTAAAATACTTATCTTCAAACAAATTTATAATTTTCATTGTTATTTGAATTCCTAAATATTTCACTTTAGGGAGCTGTGGTGAGAGGGAGCAGGACTATATTTTGGGGAAAAAATTAAATGAATGAATTCCTATGCCCCACAAATGACCCAGAGATGCATTTTAAATAAAAGCACACATTCTATTCATGTAAAAACACCAGGCAGGCCCCACAAATAACCCAGAGATGCATTTTAAATAAAAGGACACATTCTACTCATGTAAAAGCATGCTGATTCCCGGACCGTTTGCGGGCCAGATTGAGAAGGCGATTGGGCCTTAGTTTGCCTACCCATGCACTATACCTTTAAAGCACAGTCAAATGCTGGATAGCTCACTTGGTTAAAGCGTGCGGCTGCTAATGTCAAGCTTGCAGGTTCAGTTTCTGTATGGGATATTTTCCTGCATCGCAGGGGGTTGGACTAGATGACCCACAGGCTCCCTTCCAACTCTACAGTGCTATGATTCTATGAAAGCATATCCCCCTGCTCAAAGGATTATGGGTACTGTAGTTTGCCCCTCACAGAGTAATCGTTCCCAGAAACCCTTAACAAACTATAGTGCCCAGAATTCTTTGAGGGGGTGGGGAATGTGCTTCAAGTGTGCTTTAAAGGTAACATAATGCTTTTCAAAGAGCCATTGAAATCTGGAGTCTGGGAATCTGGAAAATGAATCTATTTTCTCCAGATTATATTTCCAGTAAGGGACGCAGGTGGCGCTGTGGGTTAAACCACAGAGCCTAGGGCTTGCTGATCAGAAGGTCGGCGGTTCAAATCACCGCGACGGGGTCAGCTCCCGTTGCTCGGTCCCTGCTCCTGCCCACCTAGCAGTTCAAAAGCATGTCAAAGTGCAAGTAGATAAATAGGTACCACTCCAGCGGGAAGGTAAACGGCGTTTCCGTGCGCTGCTCTGGTTCGCCAGAAGCAGCTTAGTCATGCTGGCCACATGACCCGGAACCTGTACGCCGGCTCCCTCGGCCAGTAAAGCGAGATGAGCACCGCAACCCCAGAGTCGGTCACGACTGGACCTAATGGTCAGGGGTCCCTTTACCTTTACCTTACATTTTCAGTAGGGTCATAGGAAGCTGCCTTATGCCATCTGTACCTCACAATCACTTACTGGTAGCATCTGTCCAGGATTCCTGATCCAAATCTTCCCCCATCTGCACCTGGGGATTGAACCTAAGACCTTTCATAGGCAATGTATGTGCCTCTCTGCCACTGAACTACAGCCCAGTTAAGGTTAGGCTGAATATTTATAATAGGCTGATCCATGGATCACTGTCAATGGCACAAAGTCCATAATGCCCTTGTGTAAGTGAACAATGTTCTCAGTTCACCCTGACGCTCTCCAGCAGTGATAAGGAGAGTATGGGTCCCTTCCTCCCCAGTTCTGCAGAAGTGAGAGTCACACCAACCCACCCACATTCACCAGTTTGGGAAGCAGCTGCCCTCTGCCTTGTCTCTCACTTCTCTGCCTTCCCAGTTAAGCTGCATCATGGCCCATAGCGAAACAGAAGGTGCCATCACCACTGCAGGCAGACCCGAAGAGGAACACAAGAGGCTTCAGGAGGAAGCAGAAAGCAAGCACGCAGAAGCTGTCATCACCATGAGTCAAGCTGCAAGGGCTGTTGCACTCAGTCACCCTCGTGGATGACTTATGTCATGGAACGTATGTGCAACTCCGTTGACCCTCCTAGACCTCTCAGCAGCTTTCAAGGTCATCAGCCTTGGCATCCTTTTGGGCTGACTGGCTGGTTTAGAGCTTGAGAGCATGACGTTATGGTGGCTGGGAAAAGCAGAGTGCCATGGATGCAGAGAAACGGTGGGAGCAACCAGCTGGGGAACCACCAAGAGAAGGAGGCTCAGAGCCCAGGGATTAGTGGTGCTGCTGCTGGGGAACAACAATGAGTGGCCAGAGGGAGAAGACGAGGAAGAGTTGGTGTTGGAAGCTGAGGAGGTAGCAAGGTTTAGTGAGCTGGGAGAGTCTGAGGCAGAGAGAAGTCCAGAATCAGGACAGAAGATGAAGCAGAAGAGCAGGGAAAGGGAGGCCAAGAGGCAGAGATGAGCCAGGCTAGTGTGGAGTCACAAGTTCCCCTCCTCTCCACTTTTGACTCCCAGAAGCAGAAGAGGGGTGAAGCAGGCGGAGCAAAGGCAAACTGCTTGAAGACATAGGCTCCGATTGCTTGGGAAAAGGAGGAAGGGACATAGATAGCTGTGGAGAGGCAGGGGCTTTCAGTCTTGCCAACTGATTTCATGGGGCAAGACCACCGGGAATGAGCTGCTGTCATAGGAGTCAACTCCTGGGAGCCAAGGGGTCTTTGTCTCTCCCCCCCCCCAAACTATAGCAATGGATCCAGAAGTAGCCCCTAGCTATGTGAAGGGCAACCAAAGCAGTTTCTGTGCCAGATCTGGGCCTAAACCCTGATTGAAATGGATCTAGAAGGTCAGTTTTCTCCAAAAGCATCCGGATCTTATCCGCAACAGAGATGTTTTAAATTTAATTTTTTAAATTTAATTTAAATTTTTTAAATTTAAAATTATTATTTCTACCCTGCCCATCTGGCTGGGTCTCCCCAGCCACTCTGGGCGGCTTCCAACAGAAGGTTAAAAATACATTAAAACATCAGTTATTAAAATCTTCCCTAAACGGGGCTGCCTTCAGATTTCTTAAATTTAGATGTTTTAAATGCAGCAAATAAATGTTTGCTACACTCCCCTACTGACACAGTTGGTTTGATCAAATGTAGCATTTTAATCCTGAACCTTGTCTGTCTGTTTTTGGGATCACTTTTGCATTTCCTCAAAAAGCAAAGTTGAGGAAGCTTGCCTGAAAATCAGGAGATGCTTTTAAGCTCAGCTGTGCATGCGTTAAAATCTTTAGTTTAAGAATGGTTTAGGGCAGCTGTCCCCAACCTGGTGCCCTCCAAATGCTTTGAACAGCAACTCCCATCAGAATTATAGTCTGTTATGTACTGAGTTGAATAGTCCAAACAGATCAGGAGGTCCTAGGATGGGGAAGTCGGGTTTAAGATACAGGAAGACTTTTGCTCTTCGTGCAGAGTTCTGATGGATGAGGTTTTCTCTGGTCTTTCTGTGCTGTAGTTCTAGATTCTTATAAACGCCCACATACTCTCTCCCAAGCAGTGTGAAAAACAGCAATTTGGGTGGACGTTCTGCAGATACGAAGCAAAAACCCTCCTGTCAAGGCATAGCTCAGATTTGCCGTTGCAGCTGATCTGGGGCCAGCTGCGGTGCTATTTTAGCCGGTCCCTGGCAGCCAAGTGGATTCAGGGTCTTTTAGCAGCAAGAGAAAAAGTGTGCAGTAAATGTCAGGGAAATGCTAAAGTCTCTTTTCCCAGCCTCCCCCGATTCCTTCCCGATTGAGATCTGACCCTTGGGAACGAAGTGATTTGGAGACAGATTTAACAGGCTGGACTAGACTTGCGTCTGGTTTTGATTACTGCACATTTCACTTGGTCCCAAGAATTGTGTCACTGCTGGGCAATGTTTTGCTGCAGAATTTCCAGGGAACTGTACCTGGGAGCAGACCTGGGGCAGGAGCTTGTGTCTTCTTGGTAGTGAAAGGAAACAAGCAAATCTCACCACTTCTGTTTTCAGGGGTCCTTACAGAAGCATCTTTCATTCTGTCCCCCTCGTTAAGACCCTAATACACAATGCTAGCTTTCTCCATGCCTAAGGAGAGTGCATTTTTAAAGTCTGGACTGTTAGAAAATTCTACATAGCTCAGTAATGTAAAAGGAGAGATAATGCCAAAAATGTCTTGCATTCATCTGTTTCCTTGGGAAGGAACTCACTATCTGGGTCTGCAAAAGACCTTAAGAATCCCCAGGGCGTTTTTTTCTGGCGGGGAAACGGTGGGGGAACTCACTACAAAGTTAGTTAGTTAGTTACTTAGTTAGTTTGTTAGTTAGTTAACTAGTTAGTTTATTGCAGGCCCAATCGTAGTGCCACCCCCATCCCTAAAGGTAAAGGTAAAGGGACCCCTGACCATTAGGTCCAGTCGTGGACGACTCTGGGGTTGCGGCGCTCCTCTCGCTTTATTGGCCAAGGGAGCCGGCGTACAGGTTCCGGGTCATGTGGCCAGCATGACTAAGCCGCTTCTGGCGAACCAGAGCAGCGCACAGAAACGCCGTTTACCTTCCCGCCAGAGCGGTACCTATTTATCTACTTGCACTTTGATGTGCATTCGAACTGCTAGGTTGGCAGGAGCAGGGACCGAGCAATGGGAGCTCACCCCATCGTGGGGATTCAAACCACCAACCTTCTGATCGTCAAGCCCTAGGCTCTGTGGTTTAACCTACAGTGCCACCCCCACCCCTGGCAGTGGCTAAATGTGAGTAATAAACTCAAGCAGACAATGACCTAGCTTAGAAATGGCCACAGTTTTATTGATTACAGATACAGGTGAATTTTTTTGCTCAGGCTTTGGATGTATATCCATTCCAGCCCCCCCCCCCAATCAATTATTTAATTATTGTTTTTTTTTAAAAAAAAAAACACCCTGAGAATCACCTTTATGGATGAGAGAGGTCCAACGGGACCGCAAGGCACAAACGGGACATAAATGTAATGCCCCCACCCCAAAAGCTGTAGTTTGTTCCCTGAGCTATACTGCCCCTGTACATGGAGGTTCCATTTAGCTAATTCGGCTAAAAGCTGCAGAAGTTTTCTGTTCTCCACAAATTTAAATGCTTTGTTGAATGCAAGCATCTACTCTGTACGACAAACACGGGTGCCGTCCTCCCTAGTATTACATTTGGCAAGCCGCTGATGACATGGGCATGTGCCTCCATGCCTTGGTAGGGAACATGGGGTGCAGTCCCATGGCAAAATTCGAACCCCTGACTCCCATTTAGAAAGAAATGATAAACAACTGGGGCAAAGTCTCCTCCCTGTACTGACATTTTATGGCGAAGCTACCCAATTGCTACAAAAAGCATCGCAACGCAGGCAAGGGTGCCTGAGGTAAGATCTGTTCCTATGGTTTAATTCTGTGGAAAGAAAATTCAAATGATCCAGGTGTTTTCGTTTGGCTGCTTTCGACTTTTAAAGGGGAGGGTGGGAGCCCTCAGTCCTGGAGGCCAAATGTGCTTCTCCAGGCCTTGATCTGGGCCTCAGCACTCTTTCCAGGCCATGTCCCACATTTGCTCTGCTCCAAATATTTTAGTCTGGCCGAAATGTGTCCTGGAAATGTGCTAAGGCCTCTTGCTTCTCTGGCTGGATGATGGAGAGGGTCTGGATTTATGTTGCGAGTACGGAGAACCTTCTGATTTCTGCATGGCAGGAATGGGGCTTCCTGTATGTACGGTAGTCTGAAATATACTCAGAGTCGAGAGTGGATTTCATGCTCTTTAATCAGCTCATAGTGGTGAGGAGGAATGGAAGTTCCTCCAGAATGTCTGCTTTATATACATTATTTACACAATGGGCCCCACGTGATTGGCTAATTCCGGGATTCACCTGTAGGCCAATCAGGGATTCACTTGTAGGCCAACCTGGAGCTGGATTGGGTGGCTCATGTGGACCAATCAGACTGCTGCATTCTGGACCCTATTGTTCTAGGACCAATCAGACTGCTGCATTCTGAATCCTATTGTTCTAGGACCAATCAGACTGCTGCATTGTGGACCCTATTGTTCTAGGACCAATCAGACTGCTGCCTTTTGGATCCTATTCAACTCAGTACATAACATAGTCACTGCAGCAGCAGAGACGGGTTGACAAGAGCATTGAGCCCACCCGCCACCTCCGGTCCAGCGGTGAAATGCCTCCCCCACGCACAAGGGTTCCACTCCACGAAGATTCCGCTGCTATGTAATAACCTGCCATTTCCTAAGAGTATCTATTTAAAGTAGATAATTAGATGAGTAAATTAAATGAATCTGGATATGCAGAAGCTAATTAAAGAATAAATTTAAGGAACCACAGAAAGAGGGGGAAGGAAGTCAAAATTTTGAAATGTTAAATTGATTGTAAAACTAATGAAATGTATAAACTTGAAAAGTATAAATAAAATAAAAACTTTTTAAAAAATGTTTCTGCTGCTAAGCACCAGTTGCAAGCAGTGGCTCCTTCTCCTCCCATCTCAGTGCTGGAGAGGGAAAGCGGGACATTCCTGGATGAAATCAGAAGCCAGGGTTGCTTGTGTAATTCAGTGAACGCCCCGGGGAATTAGGGATGCTTGGAGGGTATGCTTTAGCCTTTTTTTTTTTTTAATAAGATATTTATTGAAATCTTCAAAATATTACAAAATAAAAATAAAAAAAGGAGAAAGTACAAAATTAAAATAGTTAACAAAGTAAAAAAAGAGAAAAACAAACCCCTTCCAACAATACAAATACAAATTCAAAAATAAAAAAGAAACCGAAAAAACAAAAATACACATAAAACATTTAAGAACATTTAAAAACAAATTCATTATTCTCAAATCCTCAACTATCATTACCTTCTTTCTTTGACCTCCTCCTCCTCCCTTTCTTTGTATCCTAGTTATTAATTATCCCAGCAAATCCTTTCCATATTTCATAATATTCTGTCATTACATTACCTTAAACTGTTTTAATCTTATCTTTCTATATAAAAAAATAAACCTTGAAACCTAAAGCTTAGATCTTATCCTTACCAACTTCTCATAACCATAATATTCTTTCATAATTCTTTAAACATCTTTACTAAAGCCAAATAATTTCATTCCAACATTTTTCTGACATTCATCAATTTTATAAAACAGTCCTAATGGTAAAAAAAGAAATACAAACAGATCCCATCTTCATCCAGCGTCCCTTCCTCCTGGTTCCGGGTTTTGTCAGTCCTTATTATCCCATCGATCTAACCCATTAACCTGGCAACCTTATATCCGAGGCCCTCAAGTCTCGTCCATGTCCCTTCCGCAGCTCTTCTTCATATTTGTAACTGTATTTTCCCTTGTCTCCTGCTCGTGGTAACTCCAGCTTGGCAATATTTTTGACCCTTCTCGACAGATCAGCCCCTTTTCCATATTCAACACTAAATTCCATATGGTATTTAAAAGCATGTTTCAAAAACCCTCCAAAATTAAGAGCCCCCACAATCCCAAACATCTCACGGCCCATTGCCAGATTTGAAGAGTCCAAACATCCCAGCATAGGGGGGTCAATCCAGCCCCCCATTTCCAGGCCAAACCAAACTTTTTCTTTCCAAATCTGGCTTTTTCCAAGTTCATTTGTCAAATCCGAAAGCTAATATTCCTGTTGGGCCTGTTCTGTCAGGACACACTCCTGATTTAATTCCTGGGTGGGCTCCACATATTTTCCCACTGTCTGTTCAAAATTTCCCACTGCCTGTTCAAAGTTTCTAGTCGAAGTCGCCATCAAATTCATCTTCTCATGTAACTGCTCCAGTAGGGCATTTGTTTTATAGAAAGCACACAACAGAGCTTCTGAATACATTGTCCTGCAAGGTCAAATGTCTGTTCCCATGATTGTAATCTGTAACAGCTGCCGGCTCCCTGGAATTGGTTACAGTTTCACAGTCTCCCTCTAGGGGGAAAGCTTCTATTTGTTCTTGCAACAAAGTTTCCCTTTTTGAGATATTTTGTCCATATTTGTTCCTTTAAAATGCGGAGGGAAACAGTGGAATCACTATATTTCTCTTCTTTTAGCTTTCTGTCAAAAACGTTTGTCTCTGGTCAGTGAGCTTCAAACGTCAGTCCTGACACCCCGCTCCAAGATCAGGACGGAGGAGAGTTGCTTTACATTAAACTCACTTTAAACAGTCCGAAAAAGATTCCCCTTCTTCTCCTACTGTCGAAGGGGGGTTCCACAATTTTAAATGATGAAATCCAATCCTTTAAAGGCGATTTTCTAAGCTCTAGTTTACGTTGTCTTTGCTTTATTCTGTCTACAAAAGAACGGAAGGCTGACTTCCTGTTTAGACCTTCCCGTTCAGTACCAAATTGAAATAAATTTTAAAAATCCAATTCCTTTCTGATCGCAAGTCCTTATTTAAGGTCCAGTTGTTCAAAGTTTAAGTACTAACGGGTGCTTATTTTAGAGTCCAAATTGTCCCAGGAAAAAGGCAGCGCTCTCCGGCAACGGCTATGCGGCTTCGCTCCACGGAAATAGCAGTTGACTCACAGCACCGCGCCACTTCCCCCTCTTCACTTCGGAGCCCGTTAGTGGGTTCCTTTGCGAGTTGGGGGGGCGCTAAAGGTGCCCGCCGAGTCCCATAGTCACAGGCTTCATCCGCCTGTGATTTTTAAAAGGGTCCCCGCTTCGCCGTAGCGGAGAAGACCTGTTTCACGCGGAGCTAGTCCCTCCAGTTCAGAGGGAGTCCGCCATTGCCGATGGCGCCACCCCGGAAGTCCCCATGCTTTAGCCTTTTACTACAATTGCCTCTGGCCTTCAATCCCACTGGCATCCTGCAGCCCTTGGAAGGTGTTATGGGAGGGAATGTAGGCCGTAACCCCCAGCCAGCTTAGCCAACGGTCAATGGCACAATGGGAGTTGTAGTCCAACGACATCTGAGGACCAAATTTGAAGACCACTGCTCTAGATCCATCTACCTCTTTGTTCCAGGCAAACCTATTAGAGTTTTCTTCTTTAAAACCTCAGTGACCAGTCTTTTAGGTGCATTGGTAGGAACAAAGTAGGTAGCTGCCAGGAAACAGTAAGAGCATTAAAGGCAAATAAAAAATATGGACCCAAGGCAGGCACCACTGCCATGGTAGTGGAGGTTGACAGGTGCCCTGACTAGGGTTGGGCAAAATCTGGTTTTCAACATCGCAGTTTATCACCAGCGAAACATTGTGATATACTGTTAGGTCACAACAGTGCTTTTATCTAAAAAATGTTTAGGGGTACTCTCATTTTGACGATTCACCATGCTAGAGAAGAAACTAAAAATGTTAAAAAATTTAGTTTCTTCTCCCGTTAGATTCACAAAATGTTTAGGGGTACGCATACCCCTGCATCCCCCCAGAAAAACGCACTGGACCATGATGTCTGAAATAAGGATGGAGCTATGTTGAGGCATGTTGAGGGTTTTCCCAGCGCCCGCTCTTGTGATTCGCTGCCTTCTGCATGAGGCAGGGGGATGTTGAGACAGCAGAGTTAATAGGGGCTGCAGGAATCAAGAGACGCATTGGCTTAATGGTTTCCCCCATGTTGTGATTTTTGCATAGCACACACACACACACACACACACACACACACACACACACACACCATGATTTGCGATATATTGCCAGGTCAAAAATTATGGAACTGATATCACAATATAGACTTCAAACCGGTTTGGACAATATATAGATGTATCGTCCTGACCACATATATCCTGCTACCCACCTTGCCATGAGGATGATGATGATGATGAGTAATTATTTGTACCCCACCTATCTGGCTGGGTTTCCCCAGCCACTCTGGGCAGCTTCCAGAAAGACCAAAAATACACTAAGATGTCACACATTAAAAACTTCCCTGAACAGGGCTGCCTTCAGATGTCTTTTAAAGAGAAGATACCTGCTTATTTCCTTCACATCTGAAGGGAGGGCGTTCCACAGGGCGGGCGCCACTACCGAGAAGGCCCTCTGTCTGGTTCCCTGTAGCTTTGCTTCTCACAGTGAGGGAACCGCCAGAAGGCCCTCGGCGCTGGACCTCAGCGTCCAGGCAGAATGATGGGGGTGGAGACGCTCCTTCAGGTATGCTTCAGGTATACATGAATAGAATATGTGCTGTGAAACGTGGCAGAAGTGGCCCATCTTAGAAAACTGGCCAGCAACAGCCCAGATGCACACAGGTGAGAAAACCCAGGTGGGTGGAGACAGCAACATTTTCCAGAGCATCAGCCAAGCCGCCCAGCTCATGCGTTTCATTGGTGGGAACGAAACACTGGGCTGGATGAAGCTTGCTTAGGCCTGACCCAGCAGCAATGCTCTTCATACCATCCTTTTAAAAATACCATTTTTTGTGTGGTGGTGTGTGTTTTCTTTGCAGTGACTCCCTGCCACAGCTGTAAAAAGGCAAGGTTACAGCTTTATGCGCACATCAAAGGCTCGCAAAAGCCTACTGCCTTCGCCTCTGGCCACTGTGAGATGGATGCAGTTCTCCCTCGACCTCTTTACTACCTTCTATGGTAACAAGAAGGAATCTTCTGCGATGAGGAAATTCCTTACGAGGGAACCAAACCTCTTTACAGTAGCGGCAGATATGGATGTTTGTACCTTGTGTACAAGCAGCTCCTACAAGGAACAACAACAACAATGACTGTGTAGCAGTCACAGTAGTAGATACAATAAGCAGAAATAAGTAGTAAAACTTTGTGAGTTTCTATCACTTCAGCTGCTGGCTGAAGTTATATATTTGAATATTTTCCTTCACCCAACACTGGATGAAACGTCATTTTTTAGCATCTCAGAGAGGAAATGGCTTCATTTTGCTACCTTTCTGTCTGGAGGGGTATCTTCCCATGAGGGACTGTTTAAGGGTGTGGTTCCCCCACCTCCAGCATCTTAAATTTGTCTAAGAGGAAGTAAGTCCTAATAAATTCAAGTGAGGCAAGTGAGGTTAGGGTTCCTGCTTGCAGCTGCTTTTCTTCTCCATCCTCATCCCTTTTTCTTTTTGTGCTGTCTTTTACATTGGAAGCTTGAGGGCAGGTGCTGCCTAGTTTTTCATTGATCTTACGTAAGCGGCTGTGGGAGTCTTTTCAGCCTCAAAGGAAGACACAAACAAGCAAACACACATCTCATTCCTGTACTGCAGAAAGGGACAGAAAATCTCAGGGTGAGAGATCTTTCCCAACTATTACATTGCTATCCTGCCCTTCTTTTATGGAACTGTAATATGCATAGTTTTATCCTCACCATATCCCCATGCCAGGGCCAGCCCAAGACATTTTGGCCCCTGAAGCGAACCACAAAATGGCGCCCCCTCTCCCCACCAGGGATGAAGGTGTGAGTGAAGATCTACATCAGTAACAAGGGGGAAATAAAGATCTTCTTTGGGACTGCTGTCTCTGGATCCTGCCGCCTGAGGCAGTTGCCTCACCTTGCCTCATGGGTGGGCCGTGCAGTAGGTCGAGCTGAGAGATAGTGGCTGGTGTAAGGGGGCACAGCGAGCATCATCATGGCTGACACTGACCACCCTCTTCAGGGGCAAACAGGCTGAGATTTGAACCCAGGTGTCCTAGCTCAAAGCTCAATTTCTTCACTGCTTCTCTCCCCTCCAGTAGGACAATCTTGTCCTTCTTTGAAATGCTGGGATCCCCACACTTACAGCCTCCTCCCCACCTCACAATCCCTTGAGACTTTAAAGTTGCCATCCTGATTTCCAGGGCATGCAAAAGAGCTGAGAGCAACAGACATCTATACAGTCATACCTCGAGTTACAGACGCTTCAGGTTGCTTTTTTGGGGGGGTTACGGATGCGCCAAAACCCGGAAGTACAGTGGTACCTCAGGTTAAGTACTTAATTCGTTCCCTAGGTCCGTACTTAACCTGAAACTGTTCTTAACCTGAAGCACCACTTTAGCTAATGGGGCCTCCTGCTGCCGCCGCGCCGCCGGAGCACGATTTCTGTTCTCATCCTGAAACAAAGTTCTTAACCTGAAGCACTATTTCTGGGTTAGTGGAGTCTGTAACCTGCAGCTTACGTAACCTGAAGCGTATGTAACCTGAGGTACCACTGTACTGGAATGGGTTACTTCCAGGTTTTGGCTGTCGTGCATGTGCAGAAGTGCTAAATCGTGCTTTGCGCATGCGCAGAAGTGCTGAATCGCAACCTGCACATGCGCGCACGCGGTGCTGCGGGTTTTGTGAACGCTGCGGGTTGTGAACGTGTTTCCTGCACAGATCACGTTTGCAACCCGAGTGTCCACTGTACACTTCTGGCAAACAATAACACTAGCGAACCAAGACCTGCATTCTATGTGCTGAAATACACCGCCTCCCCCAGGAAGCAGTTCAGAGCTGAGAGTCAATCCCTCCGAAAGGACAATGCACCAGCACTGACCTCGGCCTTCCGTTCAGAGCGCCAGAACTCTGACATCTCTCTAATCCTCTCTCTTAGCAGCACACCAAACACAGCAGAGCAAACAATCCTTCGCAAAACCACAAACCAAACACGCTCTGCTACCAATGCAAGTCTTGTGCCGACCCAGACACTCCTTGTTGTTGATGTCATCACCTGAGAACAAGCCAATTGGGGTGGGTAGCAGAAAAATTATTGAGGTAATGGAAGGCAGCCAGGTAACATGAGTGGAGACCTTGCTCCCCTCACCTGCACACTCGGTTTAAAACGAAAATATACACGGCTATCTGGTCATGTCTAGTTGGGCCTTCCAGAATCTGTTCATCTCCAAAACAAGAAGCAGGTCTGTTAGCATCTTATCCGAGATGAACAAGATATGGGCGTGTGGCGACATTCCCATCTACTTCATCAGCTGCATCTTAGATGTAGGGTCAGTATAGCTGCTGCTCTCTAACGCAAGCCACTCGCAGTCATGAAAGAAGATACAAACCACAAAAGGAAGGGTGGAATTGCAAGCTAGGACACTAATATCAGAGGCCAGGAAGGTTAGCCTGGTTCCTTCCCACGTCATTCTCATAACATAGCAATTGGGTCTTGCAGTAAGCATGGAAAACGGACGAGAGGCCTTTTCACAACAATCTGAGTAATGCCTTGATGAGCAACGACTGAGCCCTTCTGCCCCATCGCTACATAAAACATGGAGCTGACTTCTTTGCCAGCCTGCTCAGCAATTTTAGAACAGTGAAGTATTTCCATCAGGCTTCAGAAGTTGGCTTCAGAGCTGCCCCACCCAAGCTGCTCTGGGACAATGAGGACCAGCTTGTCAAGTGGACTTTGAAGATCACATCACTGATATTAAAATAGTGGCAGAGCCACACACCACACAGCACACGTGACTTCACCCAAAGAATCCCTCATGGCAGAGCAATATTCCCAGCTCCCTTAACAAACTACAATTCCCAGGATTTTGTGATGTGCTTCAAGTGTCTGGTGTGTACTCAGTCTACACATAACATCTGTGCAGAGGGCAGAGAATACTTCCATTCCTAGCATTCCTGGTGCAGTATGAACCTAAGTGTGTGTGGAAAAGGATATCAATTCAGGGATGGGTTGTGGCTTCTGATTTTTATTTTATTTTTTCTATTCTGGTGTGAGGGTTTTTTCCCTTTCCCTTTTACTTGGGTAACTGATTTTATTTTGGATTATCGTGCACCGAATTCCTTGTAAAAGTGACTCATTTGTTGTGGTTTAGTCGTTTAGTCGTGTCCAACTCTTCGTGACCCCATGGACCAGAGCACGCCAGGCACTCCTGTCTTCCACTGCCTCCCGCAGTTTGGTCAAACTCATGCTGGTAGCTTCGAGAACACTGTCCAACCATCTCGTCCTCTGTCGTCCCCTTCTCCTTGTGCCCTCCATCTTTCCCAACATCAGGGTCTTTTCCAGGGAGTCTTCTCTTCTCATGAGGTGGCCAAAGTATTGGAGCCTCAGCTTGACGATCTGTCCTTCCAGTGAGCACTCAGGGCTGATTTCCTTCAGAATGGAGAGGTTTGACCTTCTTGCAGTCCATGGGACTCTCAAGAGTCTCCTCCAGCACCATAATTCAAAAGCATCAATTCTTCGGTGATCAGCCTTCTCATAAATTCGTAAATTTGTCCTACAATTCGTACAAAGTCACTCATAAATTCGTACAAAAATGAATGGTTAAGCACTGAAAAGTATATGAGCACCATTGTTGGTTTTTTACTGAGTGCACATACTGTTGCAGAGAAAGGAAGGAATATTTAGGGCAGGGATGGCCAAAGTCCGGCTGCTGCTCCACTTGCAGAGCAGATTGTGCGGTAAGTGGAGATAGGAGAGAGAGGGGGGAAGCCCTTTGCACAAAGGGAACTCTGCTCGCCGGCCCTTGGACTGTAGCAGCAGCTTCTCATTTGCTTTGTGCCTGTAGCCTAACACAGCAAAACCTATCCAGCTATATCAGAGAGTAGTATCCAGCAGTGTTTTTGTGCAATAGCTTCTGGGCAGGAGCTGTCCACCTAAGCAGTGAAGACTTGAGATTTCAGCAGCCATAATCCTGGCAGATTCACAGAGATTTAACTCACCTCAGTGGCACTTCTTAGAACCTTAGAATTGTAGAGTTGGAAGGGACCACGACGGTCATCTAGTCCAACAATCTGCAATGCAGGAATCGTTTGCCCAACATGGAGCTCAAACCCACAACCTAGAGATTGAGAGTACAGTGGTACCTCGGGTTCCATACGCTTCAGCTTACATATGCTTCAGGTTACAGACTCTGCTAACCCAGAAATAGTGCTTCAGATTAAGAACTTTGCTTCAGGATGAGAACAGAAATCATGCTCCGGCTGCGCAACAGCAGCAGGAGGCCCCATTAGCTAAAGTGGTGCTTCAGGTTAAGAACAGTTTCAGGTTAAGAATGGACCTCTGGAACGAATTAAGTACTTAACCCAGGGTACCACTGTATCTTGCTCTACCGACTGATCTATCCTGCAGAAGGAGATACAGGGGTGAGAGCTTGCCCTATGGGTAGAAGTGGCAGGTTATGGTGCTGAAGGGAATTCCTGAGCGAGATTCTGCCCATCTTTTCCTAGAAGGGCATGTGCCCACAAGCCAAAGCAGTCTGACAAAAATGCATTCAGTTGCCAAACCCAGCCAGCCCCCCCAAAACAGCTCCGCTTTAGTAATGACATAACCAGAAGCACGCTTTATTTTCACAGCCTAGTTTGTTGTCCCTCTGGGAGGGACGTGTTGTATTTCTCAGTGGAGCATATTTCAGGGTGCTCACAAGAGCACACCCAACAAGGAACTGTAGCTAATCAGAGATATCTGATTCATATACCTGCATGACACGTTTTCAAGTATGCGTTTGTCCTAATTCACATAGCAGCTGTATGCTTATATATATATTAGCATACTGAATATGCATTATTTATTGTTGTAGCAGCTGCTATCATATTTATTATATTTATATTGTATTTTATTGCCTACACTTCACCCTAAGGTCTGAGGGCGGGTTACAAAAAATTAATGCAATGTGTGAACTGTGCCTCTGAGATACTGTGGGAAGTTGCTGTGGATGCATAGCTGACAAGTTGATTTCTGCCCCCTCTTTATTGCCCTTGCAAACCTTTTACTGCCTGCACAGTGCATGATAAGCTGGCACCCATAATTGCAGCTCCCACTCTGCCCCCTGGTGCTCTTAACACGATCTGTGTCGGTCGCTGTGAGAGGCAAGCAGAAAGCAAAGTTTGCAGTTAGTTCAAGAGGAAGATTTGTTATCGGCATGGCGCACTGGGAAAGTACTGGTGGGCTAGCCACATCCTGGTTTAGCTTGGAAATATTGATGGCCAGATTAGGAAGGGAATTAATCTTATCCACAGTGCCGAAGCAGAACTATTTAGCATGCAAGGAAAGATTCAGAAGCATATAAAGGAGGGGAAGTAATCTACAGAGGAATGAAAAAGAAACATCTGGGTTTTCAGAACTTTCCCATTAGGCAGAATGGAGCCAGCTACCATTCCATTCTACCCGGTGCAGTCCACTGAGTTTATAGATCAGTAAAGGAACTTACGTCTGAGACAGTGAGAGGATGCAAAAGCTGCAAAAGCTGCCATCCAAAAATGGGGTCATTTGGTGCATGGGACAGATTTATGCCCCTAACCTAATGGTGTTGTTGAGTGCTCCCTTTTTACACTCTCACATGTTATCAATAGGGGTGTGGGTGGTGCTGTGGGTTAAACCACAGAGCCTAGGACTTGCCGATCAGAAGGTCAAAGGTTCGAATCCCTGCAACGGGGTGAGCTCCGGTTGCTCGGTCCCTGCTCCTGCCAACCTAGCAGTTTGAAAGCACGTCAAAGTGCAAGTAGATAAATAGGTACTGCTCCGGCGGGAAGGTAAACGGCGTTTCCATGCGCTGCTCTGGTTCGCCAGAAGTGGCTTAGTCATGCTGGCCACATGACCCAGAAGCTGTAGGCCGGCTCCCTCGGCCAATAAAACGAGTTGAGCGCCGCAACCCGAGTCAGCCACAACTGGACCTAATGGTCAGGGGTCCCTTTACCTTTATGTTATCAGTGATTCCCAGGATGACACAAATCTCCATGGGAAGAAGATCCTGTTATGCAAAATGCAAAGAGATGTTCTACACCCTCGAATGCCCTACGCACTCAAGTGTCCTTGCATTGCAGGCCCTCCCCACATACCAGAATGAGGAGCATTTTGCTAGCTAGACAGAAATGCTGGAAGAAGACAGGACACGGCTGTCAATAGGTGAGATTTTTGGCAGTTGCGTCCCAAAACTAAGGTAAGATCTTTAGTGCAATCCTGCCCTCGGAAATAAGGTTCGCCAAGTTTGGTGGCACTTGCTTCCAAGGTAAGTGTGTACACTTTGCACCCTAAATCAATGACGGAGCAAAGGGTTTTGGAGCCACGGAGCCAAGTGTAGGAAGGCTCACCCAGATCTTATCTGCCCTGCGCATTTCCTTTGTCTCCTGGAGGCAAAGCTTGGGCTCCGCGCTGCACAGTTGTCAAGTGGGAGTTCACTTCCTCGCGGAATGTCGAAAAGCAACTTTCCTCGCGCAGCTCAAGAAACAGCTTCCAGATTGCGGTGAAGGAGGGCGGCTTAGCATATCCCGCTGCTGTCAGCTTTGTGGCGCTGCATGCTCTAGGGTCTGGGGCAGGGCTCCCTGGCGCCTTTCCATGGGTGTACACAATAAAGGTTTTGCTGTGGGTTCTGTGAACATCCATCAAGTTCTGGTATTGATGGTTTCTGTCAGACCTGTTTGAGAGGCCGGCAGGCACTGTCACAATGCAACGAACGAGGTAAATAAATATGCTCTGCCATAATATAACATTGCTGTAGATATTTTGCTTTGAACAGCCCAGTGTGCAACACATTTTGATAATGACCTGTTGTAAATACAGCTGGTGGCATCAGAAGAACTTCCTTTTTGAGCAAAAACGAGGACAATGCTACAGTTCTGGAAGACTGATTGTGTGGGCCTCTTCCCACATAGCAAGATGGAAGACAAGTAGTGCCTGGTCCTTGTCAAACTGTAAACAGGACACAGCCAGTTTTCCTGATAAGGCAGGGTGATTCCAGAAGGGTGCTACCCAATCATTGCTCTTTGGCTGTAAGGAACAAGCAGAATCGCAATTGACTTCCCACACTATTAGGCTTACAGCTCTTTCCCTATGCATATATTCCATTATGCTCCACCATTACTAGTGGACGTGATACAACTGCTGTGGGTGGGCCGTATCAACCTCAGCACACATTCATTACAACACTTGCTGTGGTTTTGATATGAGCTGTGACATGAGAGGAGATGAACCCAGCACACTATCATTCCAATGTTTGTGGCAGGCGCCATTTTATGACCCTATAAAAAGGCACAAAATTTTAATTATATCTGAAATGCTTTTCCAGCTTTCTTTTCTTTAATGACATAGAGAAGCATCACATTACAACACCATAATTCTATGACGTTCATTTCTGTATTATGTCTTATGGGACTATCGATTCCGTTTTTCCCTTTTAGCACTATAGAAACCTGTTTGGTGCTTGGTTCATCTATGGTGGCCTGATATCGTGCAATTGGGATTGTTTGGTGGCAAAGGACTTACAACCCCATGAAATAGCTCTACACCTTAGGTGAACAGATTGGTTTGGCTATGATATCTGCCTCTTGGAGGTTATCCAAATTTACTTCTTGCCTTTTGCCCTGCTCTTTTCAGGCAGAGGTCCACAATTTATGTCTGAGCTTTGTTGTTGCTGCTTCTGGGGCTGGGCAATGTCTGGTTTTCAACATCAAGATGTATCACCAGCTAAACATTGTGATATACTGATATATCATGATGTCTGAAATAAGGAGGTAAGGAACAGCTGAGCCGGCAGAGTTAACAGGGGCTGCAAGAATCGGGAGAAGTATTGGCTGGTTTCAGTTTTTCTCGCATTGTGATTTTTGCATAGCACACACACACCGTGATTTGTGATAAATTGCCAGGTCAAAAATTAAGAAACCGCTATCGCGATATGGACATCAAACCCATTTTGGATGCTACATTGATATATTGCCCAGCCCTAATTGTTGCCCTGAGCTTTCCCTGAAAAACCCACTCTTTAACGCTGAATCGAAGCCCACGTCAATATGGGTTTTCTGCAGATTGACGTTTGTTCCGACTGAATGTTAAAGAGCAGGTTTTCAAAGTGAAAGCTCCGGAGCAAAAAAACACAAAAAATGGTGATTGGACATGGAGCTTTAAACTGCAGAGTGTACCTGGAAAGAGCGGAGGAAAGGTAAGTGTGGATAAACCCTTGAAACTATGCATATATCTTTTAAAAAACAAGGGTTAGCAACCCTATGCAAATTGCTTCCCATTTCCCCTGTTCAGCGTCAGGTCCATCTTTCTTTCATGGGCACACTAGTGCCCTGCATGTATATTGTGCTGTGGAATCTTTCAGTAATAGTTCTATCAAGGGAATGATATGGCTGTGCCTGGGCAGGGGGCCTTGAAAGAGCCAGGCTGCTTGTATCTGGGTGTAAGTTGCTTTTGCATTAGCTACCCTCTTCTTGACTTTTAGAAGGGGCGAGCGCCCCCTTGTGATTAAGCTCCATAAGTAATACTGAACAGGACAAGGGGCTCATTTCACTTTGATCCATGTTACGCTGGGTGTTTCAGAGCATGTTTTTATCTCCACCAAAATTTATTGTCTCTAAAAACTGGCTTCGCTGAAAATTAGATAGTCTAGTGAAGATGGACCGCACTAGCCTAGAATGCAGTAAGTGCTATCTGTATATGTAAAGCACTCTCAATAAATTAGGGTTGTAAGCAAATTGGGCTACAGAAATGAGACAACTTGCAAAATGCAATATACATGAGTTACAACTCAACAGTATTATCAGCAGCTCTCCCTCTCATTTATTCTATTCTACTGTACAATATGCTTTCTGCTGAATAGACATGCCCAAAAATGGGCTGTAAACCCCATTGCATGTGATAGAAGTGCAGCCTTATAGGACGAGTAATAAGCTGGAGACACAGCCACAAGACCAATAATAACAAACTATTGGCTTACTCCATAATCATGAACAAAAGTTTGTTTGCAAGTTTGCTAATAAATTATTACTGTTTTGTGCATCCCCTGTTTTATTCAAATGTGTAATTATTGCAGCAGAACAAGAACGGGAAGAAAGCCATTTGGAATTTGAATGTACGTTTCATGTTTTCATTTGAACTGAAGCAAGTGAAAACACTCAGAGACTATCAAATTGGGAACAGCTTTAAATATGAAAATGCAAAGTCCAGTGAGACTTTTGCATAAAGTCGTATTTTTAGAAAAGATACAGCTTAACCTTTTATGGTGGCCCAAAATAGGAAGAGAGTAACAATTAACCCCAGTAAGAGCCAGATTTGACATGGCTCCTCCCCACCCCTTAGGAGGTTAAAAAATAAAAATAAAAAGTCAGGAGACTGTTCACAGACTTCCCATGTTGAATTGCACTTAAGCTGGCACAATGAAAGTCAAGTAAATGGATTTTTGTGAAGTTCAGTATGTGTTTACAGAGTTTGGGTACGCTTGGGAGTGGGGTGGAAAAAATGCTTCAGACCAGAGGGTTACAGAACTACCACTACTTGCCCTTCAGACAGTCTTTCAAGACAGAGCTAGTCCCTCCCAAGATTCCTTCTTGGCCTTCCTCGCTTCCTTTGGCAGCTGACGAAGCCATGCTAGCAGCACACATTCTTTTCCTCTCCCTGAAGCCCTGTGAGTTCATGCATTCTTTGCTCAAGAAGGAACAACCCCTTAACCAGCGAATGATGTTGGCAGTCCCAAGTGGGCTCTTCCCACTGTGGCCACCCACCTGCATGTTCTACAACAGCTTCAAGTAGCCATGTGATTCCTGGGTGTTCAGCTTGCAACTCACCCCATGTTTATATGTAGAAGCTAAAATCACCGGGACATGGAACACAATAAAGAGAAGATGCAGAATCTCCAAAGATTGTAATTTATGGCTGCATCGCAACACACACACACACACGAAGCAACACACCTGTTTGTTCAACAGAACACCTGTATTAAACAAATTCAAAAGTTGGGTAGAGCAAACGAGTTTGTTTCTGTTGCAGCAGTTGGAAGGCACTTTTAAAATACGGTTTCAATTACTAAGCAGGCTACAGAGGTCTCTTTCTTGAAGCTTATCTCATGAGCATGATGTCTTATAGGCAATTTGTACACTTTTTTCATGTTCTCTGTAAGAGAATGCAAATAAAGGGAATGGCAAAGCATTAGTCATCTGCACTAAGCTACCTATAGAACTGTAATTGACTTGTCGTGTGTTTGTGTACAGGGGGGCGGAGAACAGCACTTAGCGTATTCCTCCTGCTACATTTCATCTGCACTAGAGTGCATGATAGACATTTGGGCGGGAAAAGGACAATTTTGAGCATGCAATTTCTCCAATTTTGTATCAGCATGTAAAGTGCTTTGTATTTAGGAGATTTTACCCAATAATTGCTACAAAGTGTTTTATAACTAAGCAATTTGTTTACAAAAAAATAAAATAAATCAATTTGGTGTGCTAATCTGGTGACTGGAAAGGCAGTGTATTTTTTAAAAAGTAAATTTAAAGTGCTATTAATATTTAAATAAAAAATGTGTGAAAAAGCATTTTAGAGCAAATGAAAAAAATATATTTTTAACAACCACAATGACAAAATGGCACTAACAGAAAAAGTAGTTGTTTCGTTGTATACTGTGTTGGTATTATTTTAATGAGAAATAGTAAATACGTATATTGAATAAATAAATAATAATGAAGGTTTACAAAAGCAAATGCATAGTAATAAGCTCAGTGACCCAATGTGTCACTGCAGTCATCAAATGGCATGTCTTTTTTCAAAAAGGAAAGCAGCCTTAAAGAGATCTAAACCTCTTGGAGACAGTGCTTCTTTCCCATTTTTCCAAAACCAAGCCCAATTTTCTAAAATCTGAAAAGAGACCCAAGAACCGGGGGTGCGGTGGAGAGACACAAGAGAATAACTGTTTGATTACAACATTATGTAGATGCTTCATAAACAGGGATTGAATAAAATCCTAGCTATTCCAAGGAATGTACCTAGTGTGGAAACAGCCAGACTCCCATCTCAAGAGAAAAAAAACATTTTTGCAAGGATCCTCATCCAGGTATTATTGTAGTAGTGTTATAGGCCTCACAAGGAAACAAGGGAATGTTGAGGGATAAAAACTCACTTCCTCAAGGAAATGAAACAGTAGAAAGATGATGGAACATTTTAAGTGCAGCGAAGGTGGCAGAAAAGCACCTGTTTTCCTATAGAGCCCATTCTGCTAACGTGTAGCTGAGGTTATGTTCTATAAGCCTCACACTCTGCTGACATTAGGACCAGAGACAAGGGTGAGGCGAACGGCAATTGCAGCCTCTTGCTGCTCCCCTCTGCCACATCTCCCTCTGTACCACTTCATGGGTGGGCCTGCTCTGGCCAGAGACATACTTATGGTGCAGCTAGAAGCCATGGCATGGAGGTGAAGACAATTAAGTTTCCTCTGGGATAACTCCACATCTGGATCCACTGGCTGACATACTTGGAATAGAAAATTAATGACTTGGGGGCTCAAAGACCTACTACTTCCTTCCCAATGAAGAGCTTTTATGCTAGCAAGACAAAACGCTTTCCCCTCCGCAGTGACCACAGGTGACCACTTGCAAATTCCTTATCAAGTCCGCCTGTGTGCCTGTAATCAGGGAGTACCAGATTCACTGGACCATATTCTTTTGGACAGCCCTTTGCACAGCAGACTCCTCAAACAGATGCTGAGCAAGATATTGGATCTGCAACCCAAGGGTCTGAGAGAAAGCCAAATGAGGTTCTTCCTAGCGGATAGGGACAAGGATGTTACTGCCCCGTGGTTTCCTTTTTAATCTCCATCTAACCTGAAAGGGTTCTTAATGAATCATCCCTCTAGGGAATAGACAGGGTGAAGCAGAACAATCAAGTACCTTGTGACCCTCAACAGCCTCACTCCTGTCCCTTTTAAATTTATCCTAGTGTTTTGAAATGTTTTAACTCGTAATGCCAATGAAGGTGTTTGTATTTTATTGTATTGTTACCAAGTCACCATCCTGAGGTTCAAGGTGAGGAGTGTCACCTCCCTCCACTTTGTATCACTCGAAACCTGATCACTATAACTGTGTATCATGGGGTTGTGCAGCAAGGTGTTCAGGTGAAGTGGTACAGTGTTGGAAAGGAGTTTAACCTCGCTCACCATCTGGGTAGCTGAGAATTTGCAAATGATGTTCTGCAAGACGAACAGTCCTTCATGAACCTAAGCACTGCAGTGCTGTAAATCAGTGGAGATCCTCCAGGTCCAATCACCCATCCCTCTTTTCACTGCTGTAGGATTTAATTTTTTCTCACGTTCCATTCCTATACGATGGTGTTATATGTATGCAGCTCTTCTTATTCATTCTTCCAAGTATGCAGAAACCCCTCCCCTGCCTGTTAGTTGGCACAGGGCCACCAAGTTTGCTATTAAAATGACCTGGAAGCACCTTGTTTGTTTTTCAAGCTTTCCTTCCACCTGCAGTGTGGGGATTGACTTGATGTTTAAGATTCCCATGGACCTCCGAATCTCTTCTGTAGTGCATGTACACCATTTCTGAAACACTATAATTTGAATTGTGTATTTTGAACTGGGAATGTACACAGGGGAATGTACCAAGTGGTCTTTTGTCTCTTTCAGCGCCATGGTTTTCTGAAGCTTCCCATCTACTTCTCAGAGAATGGTTAACTCTGCAGAGAGGATCCTGGCGTAAAGAGATGGTCCATTTAATCAAGTATGAAAGTTCTGAAGACTTCTTACCAATAGCTTCAAAAGTATGAATTAACTAAAAGCCCAGGTTGACTATCTGTAAACCTAAGACTTCTGCAGCCAGAATCAGTTAGTTTCTAGTTACCTGTTTGCAGCACAAAGCATACACTCATTTGCGTAAGTTTCTCCATCAGTCCCACAAACAGGATTAAAGTTCCTTGGGCATCCAGGTAGAGAATATAAGTCGCATCTGGGCTGAGAATGAACAGATTTACAGTACTGATGTTTACTCAAATTGTATTTTTTGAAATATTTATTCAGAGTAGCATTTCTTCAAGTCTCAAAAATCCCAATTTTCATGAAGCAAGCCTACACACAGGATCAGTTTACACAGATAAAGTAGCATGATAAAAACGTGTGGCTGTGAGGAGTGATAGGTATGGTGAAAGTTGAGTTCACAACTCCATCCACATAAAATTCCATTAAATTCACATTTGACAACTTTGTAGGAATGCAATTATTGCAAACGTAACTCCACACCATGCATGCAGCTGGGGGCAGGGGCGGGCAAGGGGCTATCTGACAAGCTAGGTGGTACCCATAACTGCATGCTGAGCTTCGGTGTGGTTGAATCACTTGCATCAGTTTTCTAATTTGCATCAGTTTTGTACGTGTTAATTCATATGTCTGTTCCCTTCTGTTTCTTCATTAATGTGTTTTTAAAAGCTATACAAAAATTCATATATATTGATATACAGGTAACTTACAATTTACATGCATTTAGCTTGCGCAATTTCAACTTTATGTGGTTCAAATCACGCAAATTAAATGTGCAGAAGGTGGAGAGCTTAAAAGCTCTTTTTGCACAGGGTTTTCCTGGTGCAGAAAACTTGCTTACTGGGCACTGGGAGGTTCTAGCAAAATCTTGTACGGCCCTGCAAGATCCCACAAGCCTTCCAGAGCCTTGGGGGGTGGGGTACAACCTGTTCAGCATGCTGGGCCCAGAAGGAAAGATTGCTCACACAGAGGCACTTCCAAGGAGGTGGTTTGACGTATATGTGCCATCCCCAGAACTTAACTCCTGCACAAGTTTTAAGTTATCTGTATTTAAGTAGATTAAACATTATTTTTCTCTCAATGTGCATAGTTCAACTTCTAAATATATTTTATCCTAAAACACCTTTTAAGAAACCCACTTGGGGGTGTTTTTTGAGCAAGCGACTGTACTGAAAAATTAGCAAGCGTGAAATGCAGAGGATAATTTATGTTCCTATCCATGTTTTAGCCAAGGGATGTGAATTAGTTCCACTTATGAATGCAGACTGAACAAAATCCACTGCACCATATGTGTGTGTGTGTGTGTGAGAGAGAGAGAGAGAGAGAGAGAGAGAGAGAGAGAGAGACTAGAACAGAGAGACTAGAACAACCTTCCTCAGTCTGCTGCCCTCCAGATGTTCCGGACGATAACATCCATCAGTCGATGAGAGTTGTCCAAAAATCATCTGGAGGGCAGCAGGTTGGGGAAGATGACACAAGAAGATGGGGATGGTGGGACACCGATGGGAGTCCTTCTTGTTACTCCCCACTTTCCCCGCTATCCCTAAACTTACCTCGGAGAGGCCTTCCCCAGAAGGAGGCATCAACAGGAGTCCTGAGGGAAAAGAGCAGCCACGGGTTATGAGAGCAGCACGCCATTCCTACACCTGCCATGAACACACCTCTCTCCTCCTTCTCCCCTTCCCTAAACCCTGTTGCCAACTGATACAGAAAACTGATCCAACCCCCCCCCCCCAAATTCTGGATCCACTACCCCACCATTTGCAAGAAGTAACACGAGCCATTTGCTCGCATGCATCGCAGCCAGTGCTGGATTTACGTATAAGCTAAACAAGCTATAGCTTAGGGCCCCACTCTCTTGGGGCCCCCCAAAAAATTCAAAGGAAAAAAACACCTGGATGTACATTTCCAAAATATAAGATAAAAAACAAATAAAATAAAACCTACATACAGCAATGGTGTTTTGTGTTGTGTAGGCTCCTATGATGTAAGGCTAGTAAGCCTGCTAGCCTGCTCCCTAAAATATCACTGGTTTGCTCATTTCTATATACAGGGTGCCTACATTCTGCATGGACTGGTTGTAACAATTACTTTCATAAAATACATATTTTGTTATGTGCAAATGGCTTTAGATACATAAAGGTAAAGGGACCCTGATGATTAGGTTCAGTCGTGGCCGACTCTGGGGTTGCGGCACTCATCTCGCTTTACTGGCCAAGGGAGCCGGCGTACAGCTTCCGGGTCATGTGGCCAGCATGACTAAGCCGCTTCTGACGAACCACGGAAACGCCATTTACCTTCCTGCCAGAGCGGTACCTATTTATCTACTTGCACTTTGACGTGCTTTCAAACTGCTAGGTTGGCAGGAGCAGGGACCGAGCAACGGGAGCTCACCCCGTCACGGGGATTCGAACTGCCGACCTTCTGATCAGCAAGTCCTAGGCTCTGTAGTTTAACCCACAGTGCCACCCGCTTCCCATTTTAGATACATATGGTGTCCATAAATTACTATATAGCATATATTCAACACAAAAAACAGCGGCAATTTGTTGTTGACAAAGGACAGCTGGACATATAAAGGGCCCAATAATAATAATAATAATAATAATAATAATAATAATAATATTTATACCCCGCCCATCTGGCTGAATTTCCCCAGCCACTCTGGGCGGCTTCCAATCAAGTGTTAAAAACAATACAGCATTAAATATTAAAAACTTCCCTAAACACGGCTGCCTTCGGATGTCTTTTAAAGAGCAGATAGCTGCTTATTTCCTTCAAATCTGAAGGGAGGGCGTTCCACAGGGTGGGCGCCACTATCGAGAAGGCCCTGTGCCTGGTTCCCTGTAACCTCACTTCTCGCAGTGAGGGAACCGCCAGAAAGCCCCCGGTGCTGGACCTAAGTGTCTGGGCAGAACGATGGGGGTGGAGACGCTCCTTCAGGTATACTGGACCGAGGCCGTTTATTGCTTTAAAGGTCAGCACCAACACTTTGAATTGTGCTCAGAAACGTACTGGGAGCCAATGCAGATCTCTCAGGACAGGTGTTATGTGGTCCCGGTGGCCACTCCCAGTCACCAGTCACATTACCTCCAGCAGCTTAGGGCCTCATCAAACCTAAATCCGACCCTGCCCTGTTGCCAACTGATCTAGAAAACTGATCCACACACTCCCCCCAATTCTGGATCCACCCCCCCCCCCATTCTCAAGAAGGGACACGAGTCAAGGCGAGCGTTGCCATTTGCTCACGTGCGCCGCAGCCCGACCTTTCCCAGAAGGAGCAGAGGAGCAGGGGCTACTTGAAGAAGGTGGCAACCCAACCCTCCCCTGGTTACCGTGGCAACGCGGCCTCACTCCTCCCCCCCCCCGGTACCTCAAGAGTGTGTGTATGTGAGGAGGGGAGTGAAGGGTGGAATAAGGGGGCAGAGGGCGAGGGGCGCTCGCGGCGGGGGTACCTGCCACGAACCACCACAGCAGCAGCAGCGCCGGCGGCGGCGGGAAGCCCGACCGTCGCATCCCGGCGGCGGCGGCGGACGGACCGGAGGGACCACGGAGCTCCTCCCCCTCAAGGGCTTTCGCGGCTCCGCCTATAGCGCCCGCGAGAGAGAGAGAGGGGGGGAGGCCCCGCCTTCCTCCACGCCACGCCCCCTTCGCCTCGCGCCCCTCGGCGTGCTCGAGCAACTGACTGCCCTGCCCACGTGACCTGCCCCGAGCGCTGAGGGCGCCGGTTGGCAAAAGGGCCGTGAGGGGAGAGGGCGGCGGCGGCGGCGGAGGTATCGCTGCTGGACTGTGGTGTTTCTCTCCCGCCTTTTTTTTTTTAAGAAAAAAATGAATAAAACATTTCAGTTAAACAAGTTCAAGGAAAAAATAATAATGAAGTAAAACGTGCAGTTTTTTTTAAAAAACCACAACACCCCTCCATTATAATGGTATACATACTTGTCTAATACAAATATAAATGAAAATATTATTCTAAGACGTATACATTTATTTATAACCTTTTAAATATATAAATGCTTTTCAAATATGCCTACACACAATCTATAAATTACCCGTTCCTACTTTTCAAGAGCTGTCATGACTTCTACTCGCTGAAGGGGACTATCTTCCCAGTGGATTTATTTATTTATCTTCCCAGTGGATCAGTATCAGCAATATTTATCAAAAGCTACAGGATACATTGTGGCTTCAAACACTAGCAATTGGGAGCGCACCGGAGCTGGAATAAACTCTAAAAAATTATTAATTTTATTTCCTGTTGCAGAACACCTCAAAGTGGTTTAATGGGTACACAGCCTTACATATCAGAATCCATGGCAGTAACACAGATGTTTAGAAACCCATTTAGGGCAGTACATATTAGGGCTGGGTATGTTTTTTCTAGAAGAGACTGAGAGGAGATAAGCTAGCCGTCTTCAAATATCTCAAGGGCTGTCACATGGAAGATGGAGCTAGGTTGTCTTCTCCTGGTCTGGAGTGTAGGACTGGACTGGAACTAATGGATTTGAGTTACAAGTTACACCCGGAGGAATTTTCTGACAGTAAGAAGTGTTAAAGACAGTAAGACAGTGGAACGGGTGCTCTATTGGAGGTGGTGGACTCTTCGCCTTCCTTGGTTGTTTGCAGCGGAGGTTGGATGGCGATCTGTCATGGATGCTCTAGTTGAAATTCCTGCACTGCAGGGGGCTTGACTAGATGACCCTCGGATCCCTTTCCAACGCTACAATTCTATGATTCTATGAATCCCTTCGATAGGCCAACTGGCTCCATTAACTTCCTAGCATTAACCAGGGATAGATATAAGATATATGTTCAGAAATACGGTAAAGGTTCACTATCTATGCTAGCATTCGATTGACGTCAGAGAAATATTGAGTTGAGAAATAAGATTAAGGGTACATATTGATATAGGAATGTATTAGATAAAATGTAAAGAAATATACAATAATAAGAGTACATTCATTAGTAAAAAAGGAATATACAACGTGATTGACAGGAAGTCTGTAGTGTTGGTACATATACGATTTTGGAATAGTTTTTTTGTCTTTTTTCTTTAGGTATATAAAGTTTGTATATAAACTTTGTATACATGTTGAAATTTATATTATAATACACCATGTAATGTAATATGACAATGTATACACATGTAACACAAGAACGTTAAAAAAAAACAACAACTTCCTAGCACCAATTGAGAAAGCACAAAACTGTGAAGCATTCGAGGGAAGAATACCAGAGGGGAATCCTGTCTCAGCTATTTGACAGCTGTAGCTCTCTATGGCTGGTAACACATTTTTCACCAGACTAAAAGGGTCCTCAGTATTGGCTCTGGTCACCTGCTTGCTTCCACATGAGCCAATATAGGCAAAGAGCATATTGGTCTCAACGGAGTTTCCATCTGAAAATTAGATCCTGTAAAGTAATTTTGCCTAACTGACACTATTTTGGGCTTTATTGGGGCATGGGAATTACTTGTGTAGCAGCACTTATTTGGAACTGCATAGAAAGGAGTTCAGTGGAACAAGGGACAGTGCCAAGCTGATGCCGATGTAGCTCTTGTTCACTGAAATCATTCAGATTACTAGCACATGTGCAGTTTTGCTGTGCTGAAAATTGCACTGGACCGAAGCGGCATGTTCCTTACTATATAAATCCTGTAAAAGCTGTTAGGAATGTGTATGAATTGAGTCTCAGGTGTGCCTGTTGTTATCTCCTCCCTATCTGAGGATTTATTCAGATACAACTTTATTAAAATATATTACAAAATATATTTAAAAAGCATCGAAGAACTGGTTGACTTAATTATGGCACATGCTTATTAGTACAAGTACTTCCAGCAGAAAATGAACTTATTTGGAATTTCCGGTCTTGAGAATCTTACAGTCTGTGTCCATGTAAGATTTGTTTCTTATTTAAACACATTGTCTGCAGAAAAAAAGAGATAGAAATACTGTTCCTGATATGTCTGATATACCCTGTAGCTTTACATCACTAGCTAGAAAATTAACTTGTACTGTGTTCCAGCTCTTATCTATGTGCTAAAATGGTCCAGGTGTTCACTGTCCACCTTCCAATAAGCCATTCATCCCAGAGTCCAACAAAGCCTCTTTGTAAAAAGTCATCAGGGAATGCCTTGCAGATATTTTAGTTCTTTGGGCCCTTAATCTCAGCAAACTTAGACTTCCAGTCCTACATAAAGGCAGTTTTTTTTCTGTTTAAACGTAAAAAGAATCCAAATCATTTAACAAAATGCTGCCCAGAGTGGCTGGGGCAGCCCAGTCAGATGTTGGGGGCGAGGTACAAATATAATGATAACAACAATAACAGCAGCAGCAGCAGCAGCCAAGGGATTTACTGTGATGTGAGCTTTCACAAACTAGAGTCCTGTTCATCAGATGCACAAAGTATTATCCTGGCTGGCATATAGGAAAGGTTTTTTAAACAGCTTGACCAAATGAACAGGAAAATCAAAAAGTACTGTTTGCAACAATTCTATGTAAAGCTTAAGGGCCAAACTACATGCCAGGATAAATATGCTTCACAAAGAGTGTATTTAAATGGGCCTCTTTTAATCTTGAAGAAAATACAACCCCGAGGGTCTGGTCTACACGGGGTTCCCTATGTGAGCTGGGATCCCACATCAGTTTTCTGCTGAAAATCCCCTCAAGTCAGCTCTTTTTGATCCCAAATTTATTTGATCCTAAAGGGGCTTATTTGCAGTAACTGGCACAGGAGTGGGGGTGGGAATAGGAGCTGTTTTTTGGCAAGAAAATGACAGCTTTCAGAATAGGGTGTGTATTTAAGCACATTTTTACAAAGTCACGTTTATCTTAAATAGCAGTTTGACCCTAAGATAAGCAAAGTTACTATTCACAACCATAGCATTTGGCACTGCAGAGTGATACAGGATACCACTTTCTCCATCTTTGCCTAAAGAAGCGAAATAGGCTTCCTGTCAAGTTCTTCTTCAACAATTTCATGTTGCAATTTCCCCTTGAAATTCCTTTGTTGAAGAATAGCAATTTTCAGGGCAGCAGCAAAGTGTCCAAGGAGACTGAAAAGTTCTTGCCCTAGTTTCTGAATGTTGCAATTTCTGGTTTTTATTCTGTATTCTTTTGTGCACCTGATTCTTCTGCATGGAGTGCAAAGCAAGCATTGTTGGAATATATCACCTATATATGCTGGAATATATCACATTCCAATATATCACATTGGAAGATGAACATGTGAATGAGCCCTGTGTTCGCATCATAACATGTTGTTCCACCCCAGTGAGATTATGGAAAAGCATAAGCTTCACTGTCAAACATATATTTTACTCTTGGCATGGTGAGGCAGACCAACAACGCTTTAACAGCATCCCAAAATGTGATACCTGATCATGACATTTTGGGATACAGTTAAAGCACAATTGATTGTTTATCGTTTTATTTTAAACCACCAGCTTCAAACGCCAAAATATTTTTGATAATGTTAGCCACTAGAGGGCACATCAGCGTTAAAAAAAATATGCTGGTATGAGAATGATATTCTAACCTGGAACAAACTAGAGGAAGCAAAGGGATAGGTTGTTGTTGTTGTTGTTAAAAGAAAGGAGACATGCAGCCTGCTTCACTTTGGCCAGACTGATTTTGAATGGTGGAGCAAGGGATCCTTTAGATACAGTGCTGCTTTCCTTAGATTATTCAGCCAGGGAATTCTCAAACTAGAAATATCATTCTCTTAGCTGTAGGCTCAGTAACTCCCAGACTAGATACTATAGCATATTAGTGTACTACACTTGACACACACTTGATCTTAGCTAAAAGGCCGAGACAAAATGACCTGGATTGTTGCCAGATTCTGTGCACAGATCTGTAGGCGCAGACCATCCCCCGATTCAATCTAGTTTGTTAAGAAAATTCCCAAACTCGGATCCATGGGCGGCTCGGAGTCATTTCTCTAAGGTAGTCTATCTTAGATCACTGCAGATGGTGACAGCAGTCACGAAATTAAAAGACGCCTGCTCCTTGGGAGAAAGGCGATGACAAACCTTAAAAAGCAGAGACATCACCTTGCCAACAAAGGTCTGTATAGTTAAAGCTATGGTTTTCCCAGTAGTGATGTATGGAAGTGAGAGCTGGACCATCAAGAAGGCTGATTGCCGAAGAATGGATGCTTTTGAATTATGGTGCTAGAGGAGACTCCCATGGACTGCAAGA
This sequence comes from Podarcis pityusensis, assembly GCF_964106645.2. Lineage (NCBI taxonomy): Eukaryota > Metazoa > Chordata > Lepidosauria > Squamata > Lacertidae > Podarcis > Podarcis pityusensis. Next base: position 33,745,509 of record NC_138042.1, read on the forward strand.
AGATCAAACCTATCCATTCTGAAGGAAATCAGCCCTGAGCACTTACTGGAAGGACAGATCGTGAAGCTGAGGCTCCAATACTTTGGCCACCTCATGAGAAGAGAAGACTCCCTGGAAAAGACCCTGATGCTGGGAAAGATGGAGGGCACAAGGAGAAGGGGACGACAGAGGACGAGATGGTTGGACAGTGTTCTCGAAGCTACGAACATGAGTTTGACCAAACTGCGGGAGCCAGTGGAAGACAGGAGTGCCTGGCGTGCTCTGGTCCAGGGGGTCACGAAGAGTCGGACATGACTAAACGACTAAACAACAACAACAAGCTGCAGCAGAGGAGAACTAGCCTGTAGGGAAATGTTGAAGCAGCCTTCTCTTACCCATTGCACCAGTCCTTCAACTGCACCCTCAACCTCCACATTAGCATTACAAAAAAAAAGGTGGGGAAACAAAGGGGTTCAACTTTACACCAACATCCACATCTGCCCTGAACCACAATAAACAAAGAGAATATACTCTGTTCATCTTTAAAATAATGTAAAGGTAAAGGTACCCCTGACCATTAGGTCCAGTCGCGGACGCCTCTGGGGTTGTGCGCTCATCTCGCTCACCCCATCGTGGGGATTCAAACCACCAACCTTCTGATCAGCAAGCCCTCGGTTCTGTGGTTTAGACCACAGCGCCACCCGCATCCCTTAAAATAACATACCCTCCAACATTTCCCTGATGAAAATAGGGACGTCCTATTTAATAACAACAACAATAATTTTACTATTTATACTCTGCCCATCTGACTGGGCTGCCCCAGCCACTCTGGGCAGGTTCCAGTATATTTAAAAGAACATAATAAAACATTAAATATTTTTTTTAAAACTTCACTCTCCAGGACTGCCTTCAGATGGTTTGGGAACTGGATAACTCCATACCCTTTGACATTTCTCTGATGAAAATTGGGACGTCCTAAGGAAAAGTGCGGCATTCCAGGATCAAATAAAAAATGGACGGCTTCTGTACATCCCAGACTGTCCCTGGAAAATAGGGACACTTGGAGGGTCTGAAATAAAAAATTGCTCATTACCTGTCTTGGGCTGGTCATCAAACTCTCAACCAAACCTACCTCACATGAATGTTGAATATGACATGGCTGCGAAATGAGACTTAATGTTTATATCTTAGGTATCAAAAGGATGCTTCTTTGTGATAAAGAGACATGTTTTTCCTCACCTCTCACCACACAAATTAGTACATCTCCAAGGCTTCAACCAATCTTTGCGTGTTTCAGATGCATAAGTCCTGTGTGTTCAACTGAGATCAGGTTAGCATGCAAAGCCCAGTGATTCCTTCAAAGAGAGGAAAGTGTTTGCTTTTCAGGATACCAATTTAAGCCCTGCAGCACCTGACACTAGCTTGTGCAGGGGAAGATCCTAGCTGATGGCCCCTTTGGTGTTTCTGTACATACTGTACTTATTTAGGGCAACAGCTAAAGCCCATCAGACATAGGATATACACTGTCCTCTTTCCTCCCACAGCACTGGCCGTGAGTCACATTATCCAGATGACTGGGAATAAGTTAGAGAGCAGTATCTTATTCACTGCAGACACACATTTTCCCCTCTTACTGACACTTAATTTATCTCATTATTAATCTGCGGAGCCTTCTAGGCATGAGAGAGAGAAAAAAAACACAGCAGCTCTTTTTCTGAAATTTCTCATTCCCAGCTGACCGCCTTCGGTGCTGACTTTGGTCTTTTGTGAGACATTAAAAATAGAAATGCGTAAAGAGATTTAAGCACACAGCATGAATGAATACCAGGGTCTGACTTCAGCACAGGGAGATGGGCTTCAAGGAGAGAGCGACAATGAAACCAAACCACCCTGCATAGGCTGTATCGTTAACTTTAGCAAGCAAAAACAACATCATATAGGCGGGTACCAGGCTCCAGTGCATTTCAAACCGGGTGATTCTGTATCTCTGTTCTGCTGCTTCTAGTTGTTGAGCAGCAGCTGTACCATGTGGGAAAACACCTTCTTAAGTTCTAGCATAGCTCCCCACCCTGCAGAGAGCCTATTGGTTCCTAGGGCAACCAGATGAAAAAGAAGGCACAACTCCCGCATCATGAACAGTTGTGCTGTAATGCAAGACACACCTGCTAAAATTTCCTACGCACAGCTACTAAAGCTGCAAGAGCATTTTGCCTCTGTACACACTATTGGCTCCTACAGTCATGGCCCATATATAAATAATTTCAGGCCAGGCTTGGGCCATTGCTTGAGCAGCAATTCATGTGGCTTTATGGGCCACCTCTTGCTAGACCAGGGTTTCCCACACTTGTGTCTCCAGCTGTTTTTGGACTACAATTCCCATCATGCCTGACCACTGGCCCTGCTAGCTAGGGATGATGGGAGTTGTAGTCTAAAAACAGCTGGAGACCCAAGCTTTGGAAATCCTGTGCTAGACTTTGGTTCTAGCCTATGGTTCCCTTTGCTTTCCCTTTTGATGGATTACCTGCACCTGACCCTCCTGAATGCGTCTTGTCCTCTGTAGTGACATTTAAAGCACACTCAATGCACATTTAAAGCACACAATGCTGCCCAAACTGGGAAGTGCCATTTCACCCTCACAGAGCTACAGTTTAAAGCACCCTTAACAAACTACAGGTCCCAAGGTTATTCAGGAGAAGCCACACACTTGAAATGTGTTTTGAAGGGTGTGGCTCTGCTCTTCATTCCAGACCCTGCCTCAAAGATCTCTACCTAGGAGATTCACATTGTTAATGCACCATGCAGTTGTGCCCTAAGTCCCTTGGACATTCTGCTGCCTTAGTCAAATGCACAAAAGATGAGCTCCTTTATAATTAGAAAGCGGGCTAGTTTCTTACCCAGCTCTACCTGGGTAAGGTAGAGGCGCAGGTTACAACAACAGCCAAGGTGACATTTTTCCACCTTTGCCGCATCAAGCAGTTGGTCCCTTACCTTTCCCGCCCTGACCTGGCCACAGTGATCTATGCAATGATCACCTCCAGGCTTGACTACTGTATTTCGCTCTACGCGGGGCTGCCCTTGAAGCTGTCCCAGAAACTCCAGCGGGTGCAGAATGCTGCAGCAAGGCTCCTCACTGGGTCTCTGCCATGGGAGCATATTCACCCAGTGCTTTTCCAGCTGCACTGGCTCCTGGTGGAGTACAGGATCAGATTTAAGGTGCTGGTTTTGACCTTTAAAGCCCTTCACGGCCTAGAACCCTCATACCTACGGGACCGCCTCTCCTGGTATGCCCCACGGAGGACCTTAAGGACCATATATAGCAACACCTAGTGGTCCCGGGCCCTAAGGAAATTAGATTAGCCTCAACCAGAGCCAGGGCCTTCTCAACACTGGCTCCAGCCTGGTGGAATGCTCTGTCTCATGAGACCAGGGCCTTGCGGGATCTGATTTCTTTCCACAGCGCCTGTAAGACAGAGTTGTTCTACCTGGCCTTTGGCTTAGAATCAGTTTGATTCCCTCCCCCTCTTTCTTTTTCCTTTCTCCTCCTATGAAGAGACTGCATCCTAATGTTTTAATGTTGTATCTTAATCTTTAATTTGTATTTTAATCAACTTGTTTTTATTATTGGTTGTTAGCTGCCCTGAGCCTGGTCTTGGCTGGGGAGGGTGGGGTATAAATAAAAATTTATTATTATTATTATTATTATTATTACCAGACAGATAGCAGCCTGTCCTTTCCTCTGGCAGGGTAGAGTCAGGGTTGCAATGGGGGAGCACAAGTACATTTGAGCTAGATCCTCTCCTGCCCCCCAAGTCATTTGTGTTCTGGAAGCATTTTTTATCCCCTGACCATGGAGATGTCGTTTGTAGATGTGTTTGACCCAAGCAAGCACGGTAACGTACTTCAGAGGCAATTAATTACAGGCATGCTAGAATAAATAAGAACAGAGGATTAGATTTTAATATGGTTGGATCACCCCCACTCCAATCTCATGTGTACATATGCACAGTGATAGCCAAACATTTTCTATTAAAAGCTACTGAAGCATCACCATTTGCTTCCTAGGTACCAGATTAGAATTCTATTATTAGGGGAAATCAATTAGCAGTTTGAACAGCAACAAAATCCCTCTGTGCACAAATGGAGGCTCAAGTTTGTGTTTACATGCACAGATTGAAAGCAAACATTCCTCCCACCAACACCTCACTGAACTATATACAGCAGTTAAAAACTTACTGCTGCACAACTGGGCGGATTTTAGTGGCTTTCATAATTATACGAGTGCAAGGTGTAGCAGAAGGGCACCAACTGCTCTGACGCCAACCCTGTAGGGTAGCCTGGTAGCAAAGGATGTCCTACCTGGTTTCTCTCTCTCTGCTGCCACCACCCATTTATGTGCCACTTGGGGTATAGGGTCCCCATTGCCTTAGGACGGTCACTCCATGAGTTAGGAAATAGCTGGCTGAATATCAAATATCCTGCCGGGCAACTTCAGCCCATCTCTCCCAGGCCCTTTAAGAACCACTAAAAGGTAAAGGTAAAGGGACCCCTGACCATTAGGTCCAGTCGTGACAGACTCTGGGGTTGCGGCACTCATCTCGCTTTATTGGCCAAGGGAGCCGGCGTTCAGCTTCCGGGTCATGTGGCCAGCATGACTAAGCTGCTTCTGGCGAACCAGAGCAGCGCACGGAAACGCCGTTTACCTTCCCGCTGGAGCAGTACCTATTTATCTACTTGCACTTTGACATGCTTTTGAACTGCTAGGTTGGCAGGAGCAGGGACCGAGCAACGGGAGCTCACCCCGTCGCGGGGATTCGAACCGCAACCTTCTGATCAGCAAGTCCTAGGCTCTGTGGTTTAACCCACAGCACCACCCGGGTCCACTAATTGAGTCCAAACAAGGGGGTGGGATTTCACCCCCCCCCCCGTGGAATCTGCCCCAACCATTCTGTTGCTGGGGCCCACTCCCAGGCAGCCCCAATCCTCTCCCCTTAAGAACAAAATATAAATTATATAATACACCAATAAAACAGTATAAACAAAAAACTAAAATGAAACTAATCTCCAGCCCCAACTAAACATTAATCCCACCCCAATATAGCAAAAAGCAAAACGAAAACCAAAAAACCCAACATTTCAGACACCAGAGATTAAAACTATTTTAAAACATTTAAAAACATTTGTGATTGCTGCGATCTTCCCTCCACACTCACAGCAGCAGCAACAGTGTCCAAATGGCCCCCTGGAGCCTTTTGGCTGTTCAGGCAAGTGTGGGCCCCATCCCCTAGGCTAGATGGATTAAATCTCTAGACCGTGTTTACACATCAGCAAGCACTGGTGGACCAGAAGTATTTGAACAACAAACTTGGGTGTGTGTGCAGAAATCAATATACAGTGGTACCTCGGGTTACATACGCTTCAGGTTACATATGCTTCAGGTTACAGACTCCACAAACCCAGAAATAATACCTCAGGTTAAGAACTTTGCTTCAGGATGAGAACAGAAATTGTGCTCTGGCGGCACGGCAGCAGCAGGAGGCCCCATTAGCTAAAGTGGTGCTTCAGGTTAAGAACAATTTCAGGTTAAGAACGGACCTCTGGAATGAATTAAGTACGGTACATAACCAGAGGTACCACTGTACAAGTTTGACTTCTCTGCTGTTTTGGAACATTACTGGAGACAAACAAAAATACTTTCCCAAAATACTCCAAACGCATGGAAACAACTCTTGAAAGTTCCATGTGAAAGAAGAAATATGTAACCCAGTTACAGAATCTCTTTTGAAAACAATTTTCTGAATGACTCAGAGGAAAGAACTGGAGCTTCCCTGAGGAAAGAAATTATTTCTACCCCCCTCCTCTGCTGAGTTGGATTATTCACCACACTGAAGTACGTCACTAGGATCGAGAAGTTTCTTCTGACTGGGATTCGTCTTAACTTTTATACTTTCTGAAGAATTTCCATAGCTTGACTCACTGACGTTTCCCACAGAGTATTCATGAAATACAGAGTATTCAGGAAATTCCTCTGACCAGGATCCTGGAAAAAAGAAAACTTCAGAATTCCAGTTGCTGAATATGGATTGGGGCAGACGTAGCCGGTGCAATGCCCTCCAAATGTTGTTGGAGCCTCACTCCCATCAGCCCCAAACAGCATGGCGTGATGGGAATTGTAGTCCGGCAACTTTTTGCTACCCCTGGATTAGGCAGCAGATGGAAAGCTTGGGATAGTACAGAGGAAGATAGATCCTGACAACAGGCAAATCCATATACAGAATTCATATACAGGCTATATACAGAGAATTCATATATAGGCTATATACAGAATTCATATATAGGCTAGTATTACTGCTGACATCTCAAAATAAAGTTTTATCATTTAAAAAATGGCAGCTACTCAAATCAGGTTGGCCAATGCAAGCCCAGTTCATCACCTTTATAAGGCATGGAATCAAATATTAAAGCGGTGTGGTTATGAACTCTAAACTAGAGTTTAAAGGTAAAGGTAAAGGGACCCCTGATCATTAGGTCCAGTCACGGCCGACTCTGGGGTTGCGGCGCTCATCTCGCTTTATTGGCCAAGGGAGCCGGCATACAGCTTCTGGGTCATGTGGCCAGCATGACTAAGCCGCTTCTGGCGAACCAGAGCAGCACACGAAAACGCCGTTTACCTTCCTGCTGGTACCTATTTATCTACTTGCACTTTGACGTGCTTTGGAACTGCTAGGTTGGCAGGAGCAGGGACCGAGCAACGGGAACTCACCCTGTCGCGGGGATTCAAACTGCCGACCTTCTGATTGGCAAGTCCTAGGCTCTGTGGTTTAACCCACAGCGCCACCCGCGTCCCTAAAAACTAGAGTTTAGGCTGCCTTAAAAAAGGATTAGCCAAAATCACAAAGGATGAGTGTATCAGTGGCTGGTAAGCATGAGAGCTAATAGACCTTCCATATTCAGAGGATAGATATCTCTGGGTACAGATGAAGAGGTTTTTTTAAAAAAGAGAGAGGGTGCCTATTTTAATTTTGCTCCCGCTAGGGACTTCCTGGAGACATTTGGCTGGGTGCTGAAATCAGAATGCAGGACCAGAGGGATATTTTATCTAACCCAGCAAGGCAGGTTTTAGGTTCTTACATTTCGAAGTTCATTCATGTAGATATTATTAGAATATGAATGATCAGCCTTGCAGAGAAGAGATTTATGGTGCCATGGCAACCGTCGCTATAGCAACCAGTAATGAATTGCCTGCCAAAGGAGCACAGATATGAAATCTGTTTTCAGTGAAAAGCATGATGCAGTAATTGCAGGAATTTCTTTTGCCGAGCCCGTGTGGCAGGCCAGAGATACACGCATCACTCCGAGGAGTCTGGTGGCTCCGTCAGACATGAAAGAAAACCTCGTGGTGCCAAAGCAACGCAAGTTTCTGCACAAAGGAATCCCATTATTGAGTGAGGCAAATCCCCCACCCAGTTGAGACAGGAAGAGGGTATCGTCGTTTGAATGTTTCACAAATAGCAAGGAAGCAGCACTCATTTCAGAGAGTAATTAGTGGAGCTCTCTTTCTGTGGTGAATGTTCCAATCCTGCAGAGTAGTTAACGATGTGATGGGTAGCTTGCATTCCCGCTGAATTTCACGCAAAGAAAACTAGGTGGCTCCTCCATCCCACCCAAATCCAGCCAACTTTACTTATTAAGCTTCTCAGGCACAGAATGTACCGTATTTTTTGCTCTATAAGACGCACCAGACCACAAGATGCACCTAGTTTTTGGAGGAAGAAAACAAGAAAAAAAATATTCTGAATCTCAGAAGCCAGAACAGCAAGAGGGATTGCTGCGCAGTGAAAGCAGCAATCCCTCTTGCTGTTCTGGCTTCTGTGATAGCTGCGCTGCCTGCATTCACTCCATTTCCCCTTACTTTTTAGGAGGGAAAAAGTGAGTCTTATAGAGCAAAAAATACAGTATTTCTTCGCTTTCCTTCCACCTTGCGATGGCATCGTCTTACCTAACCTAGCCTCGCTCCAACCACCTTGCCACTTGGCAAAAACTGAACTCTAGACGTTTGTTGACCCTGAAAAAGAACTGTTCTCTTCAGATTAAATTATACAACAGAAAAAATGTATTTAAAATAAAAATAAAGAACCAAACTTTTCTGCTTTACTGTCAACTCTCCTTTGCCAAAATGAACTATGCATTCCTGGCATACCCTTTTGCCTTCCTGGAGCTATCCCTGGTGCTGACCGGTTGCTAGAATTGATGGAAATGAGCAGACCAAATCATTTCCCCTCTGGCTTCAAGTATATGGGTAATGCTGTTGCTAGAGGACTGTTCAGTGTGCTATTATTATGCTGAAATGTGTGACTTCCAGGCAATCTCAAGTCCTTCCTTCTTTCCTTCCTTCCTGTAATAAATAATATTATTATTCTTCCTTCCTTCTCTTTTCTTCATATCCTGTGCTGCCTTTTTTGTTTTCTCTTCTTCCCCCAATGATTCCAGAAGGTACAGAACTCCCCTTTAAGCTTATCTAAGACTGATCCTTTTCTTCCTGGAAAAGGACACAGTTAAAGTTCAAGAGCTTTGCAACAGGTGGAGAGATATTTAACAAGTGCAGCCTTTTCCGTCCTCCGAACTCCATGAGTCACTCTATCAGTTTCTACCTGTGGTTCGGCATCTTTCAGAAAAATTGACACTGATGCTTAAAGGTTGGTGGCAGCCCTAACTTTATCCATCTTTAATCAGATTGTTTAGCATTCTCACATCAAGGGTGCACGTCTGAGCTAGTATTTTCCTGCATAGCTTGCTTGGAAGAGCTTTCTCTCCCAACCACAAGGGGGCATGACTGGCTTTTCATAATTATTCTTTCCACTAAGATTCCCCATCAAAAACAAGGCCTTCAGGAAAGTACCTACAAGTGAATACCACTTAAGAGGGCTGGTGCCATTGTTCAGAAAAATAAACGTTACACTTATTATTATATGTTATTTTCCAAGGAGATGTAGAGAGACATACCCAGTGCTTTTTTCCCCAGCTGGAGAAAAGGTTCTAGCACCTCTCAGGTGGGTGCCATTGTGGGCCATCACTCCCCCCCCCCCACTTCTTGCCTTTGTGAGAGCCAGCGTGGTGGAGTGGTTAAGAGCGGTAGTCTCGTAATCTGGGGAACCGGGTTCGCGTCTCCGCTCCTCCAGATGCAGCTGCTGGGTGACCTTGGGCTAGTCACACTTCTCTGAAGTCTCTCAGCCCCAATCACCTCACAGAGTGTTTGTTGTGGGGGAGGAAGGGAAAGGAGAATGTTAGCTGCTTTGGGACTCCTTAGGGTAGTGATAAAGCGGGATATCAAATCCAAACTCCTCCTCCTCCTTGACGTCCTTCTGAGAAGCCCCAAATGAACATTTCAAGTCAAAACAGAAGCTGGCCAGCTTGTGCGAGTCAGCACGTTTTTTAGATCTATGACTCCACCTAGCCGCTCCAACTGCGATTGGTCAAGCCACAGGGTGCGGCCAATTCATATTTCCTTTTCTTCAATCTGTCTCTCATGTAGCGGAGGCAGGCTTTAAGCCAAGCATGGCCAAACTTGGCCCTCCAGCTGTTTTGGGACTACAACTCCCATCATCCCTAGCTAACCGGACCAGTGGTCAGGGATGATGGGAATTGTAGTCTCAAAACAGCTGGAGGGCCAAGTTGAGCCATGCCTGCTTTAAGCTTTCCAGCCAGGTCTCTACCATTCCAGCCAGACCTCTACCGTTTGTGTGAGGACCCTTCCAAGGTGCCCTAGTCATCTGCCTGAATCTAAGAGAACGAGGGAGGCAGGGGCACATTTATTTGACCTGCAGCAGAACTAGGGCGACCCCTAAATCAGCTAGTGAGGCAGCTTGCCATAGTTTTCAGCACCTCCGTGGGCTGTTGTCAAACCAACATCTGTTCAGGGCTGCCCAGAATCGCCTGGTGACTTACTGTAACAATTTCATGGTGAGTTCCGGTACCTATTTTTTTTGGGGGGGGGGGAGGAAGATGCACTGGACATACCAAATATGAAGCTGCTTCTAGTCCATGGTATTGGAGGAATATACAGTGGTACCTCTGGTTGCATACTTAATTCATTCTGGAGGTCTGTTCTTAACCTGAAACTGTTCTTAACCTGAAGCACCACTTTAGCTAATGGGGCCTCCCGCTGCCGCCAGAGCACGATTTCTGTTCTCATCCTGAAGCAAAGTTCTTAACCCAAGATACTATTTCTGGGTTAGCGGAGTCTGTAACCTGAAGCGTATGTAACCTGAAGCGTATGTAACCCGAGGTACCACTGTACTGCACGTTCTGAGATATCTGTTCATAACTGTAAGACAGAAGGAGGTCTTGAAGCAGGAATTCTGGCTGCCTGACCCAGACATCTGACCCTTTGGGCCACGTTTGGTTTGCCACAAAAGGCAGAGGGTGTTACTGTAGCTTATCTTAGCTTCTCTGTAGCTTCTGGTTCAGCAGTTATGAGGTGACTCAGTAAGGACAATATGACTCCTCTTCGTGCTGTGTACTCCAACATGGCTCTTGAACTACAACTCCCATAATCTCTGACCACTGGCTATGCTGGCTGAGGCTGATGGGAGTTGGGGTCCAACAAAATCTGGGGCTCACCCTGCTGGCTGTCCCTAAATTAGCCTTGTATTCTTGCTTGGCACCTCAATCTGATCAGCTTGCGGGAAGATTACATGCACTTGGGAGTGTCTGCCTGCCAGAGCTGACCTATGACAGCTTCCAACATAAGAAAGCTTGGAACTTAGATCTGGGCAAATGTGATTCACTCTATGCCAGGGATAAGCAACCTAAGGCCCATGGGCTGGATGCGGCCTAATCGCCTTCTCAATCCGGCCCATGGACAGTCCAGGAATCAGCATGTTTTTACATAAGTAGAATGTGTCCTTTTCTTTAAAATGCATCTCTGGGTTATTTGTGGGGCATAGGAATTCGTTCATTCTCTCCCCCCCCCAAAAAAAATATATAATCCGGCCCACCACAAGGTCTGAGGGACAGTGGACTGGCTCACGGCTGAAAAAGGTTGCTGACCCCTGCTCTATGCCAATTAAATCGCTACATAGTGATGTCTGCCCCTTTGGGGCAGGTGCTGCAGATTCTATCCAAAATAAATGTTGGAGTTGTTCCCAGAAAATGGGCGACTTCTGAATGTGATGCAAACTTTGGAATGTGTGTGGGGGTGGGGGGAGAAAGTAACTTACAATGGGGCTTTTCCTGAAGCCCTAGATGAGAAATGGATTATGTCATTGTTTATGTTGGGCCAAGTTCATGGTGATACTATTAGCATACAAAGTCCTTAACAACTTGGGACCAGTGAGATCGTCTTACCCCGTCCACACGACCACTTCGATTGGTGGATTTGGCACCACTGCAGGTGATGCATAATACTCTTTCCATATTTGTAATAACTTTGGAACTCCCTGCCTCTTGAGATTAAGCAGGCACCTTCACTGCTCTTTTCGGTGCCTGCTTAAAACATTCCCATTTAGACAAGCCTACCTGGATGCTTAGAAAATTGAGTTCCCTTCATGGATTACTGCCTTGCCGTGGCGAAGGGGCTTGAATAACTCAGAGAAGCTATGAGCTATGCTGTGCAGGGCCACCCAAGATGGACAGGTCATAGTGGAGAGTTTTGACCAAACGTGATCCACCTGGAGCAGGAACCAGCAAGCCACTCCAGTATCCCTGCCAAGAAAACTCCATGGACAAAGACTGTTAAAGCTATAGTTTTCCCAGTAGTGATGTATGGAAGTGAGAGCTGGACCATCAAGAAGGCTGATCGCTGAAGAATTGATGCTTTTGAATTATGGTGCTGGAGGAGACTCTTGAGAGTCCCATGGACTGCAAGAAGATCAAACCTATCCATTCTTAAGGAAATCAGCCCTGAGCGCTCACTGGAAGGACAGATCGTCAAGCTGAGGCTCCAATACTTTGGCCACCTCATGAGAAGAGAAGACTCCCTGGAAAAGACCCTGATGTTGGGAAAGATGGAGGGCACAAGGAGAAGGGGACGACAGAGGATGAGATGGTTGGACAGTGTTCTCGAAGCTACCAGCATGAGTTTGACCAAACTGTGGGAGGCAGTGGAAGACAGGAGTGCCTGGCGTGCTGTGGTCCATGGGGTCATGAAAAGTCGGACACGACTAAACGACTAAACAACAACAACAACAACCTGGATGCTTAGAAAATTGAGTTAATTTTAAACTCTCTTAGTATTTTAACTTTTGTATATTTTGAAGTATAGTTGTATTTCCCCCCTTAATTTCACTGTTTTATCTTTTGTAAACTGCTTGGAGGATTTAAAAACAACAACAGTCAAGTGGTGTGTAAAATTTATGCAATTAATAATGATAAATAAATGTCAGTCAGCCATACCAGCTCATGTGCTTCCCAGGTGTAACATGGGATCTAAACAAACCAAAGCAGTTTCTATATGACCACTGGTGGCTGAGCCAAGGGGTCCATCCAGTGTGGCTCATGAAAGTGAGATAAGGAAATAACCAAATTATCCCCCATGGGGTGCTTACATACAGATATTTCCAGTTCAGTGTGGCATCTGACAATGTGACTGAGCCAAAGGTTAGGAGTGCTTATCACTAAGCTTTCAGGGGGTGTAAAAAACACCCCTTTGTCAATGATTTTTTTAGGGAGACCCTGCAGACAGTAAAAAGCGTTTTCCTATCAAGAGTAAGGGCAGGAAACATTGTCCTCACTCTTAATTATCTTCATTATTTTGTCATGCTGATGAAGGTGATGAACAGTTTGAAGGTCCCTGTGTGAGAGACAGGGAAGGGGAAATCTCTCAGGATGAGAGCCTGGGAGAAGGGAGGGGCGCTCCCAGGTGAGACATACCGTTTTCTGTATGGGACAAAAGTTAAGATACATTTATCTTCTATCCTTTGCTTTCTTCTTTTATTTTCTTTTTCTAAAAATATATATTTGTGCTTAACTAGCTTGTATTTTATTGTACTGTGAAAAGTGTTAATAAAACTATATCTGTATCTATCTATAATTTTGTCACATAGCCAGAGGGGACTGGCTGCGTCGCATCATGAAAGTGGTCCTCAAAAGGCTGGGATCATGTAATAATTTGGGTTGTTGTTGTTGTTGTTGTTTTAGAAGTGCTAAAGGAAATAGCATAGGACGGTGCAAGGGGCAAGCAAAGGAGACTTCAGAGAATGTTGGGGGAAGTGTCAAAGTCTGGGGGCAAACACCTTGCATGTCCTTACATGAAAATGACTCCAGTAGCTACAACAGTAATGTACAAAATTACAATGGCTGGAGTGGGGGGGGGGGGATAAAATAGCAACCCACACCATACACTTAAAGGACACAGCAACACCCCCAAAGACTGGGAACTGTAGGTTGCTTCTGAAAGAGCTACAATTCCCAAGGAAACTATAGTTCCCAGGATTCTTTGAGGGAAAGCCACGTACCTTAAATGTGTGGTATAAAAGGTAAAGGTAAAGGGACCCCTGACCATTAGGTCCAGTCATGACTGACTCTGGGGTTGCGGTGCTCATCTCGCTTTATTGGCCGAGGGAGCCGGCGTACAGCTTCCGGGTCATGTGGCCAGCATGACTAAGCCGCTTCTGGCGAACCAGAGCAGCGCACGGAAACGCCGTTTACCTTCCCGCCACAGGGGTACCTATTTATCTACTTGCACTTTGACGTGCTTTCAAACTGCTAGGTTGGCAGTAGCAAGGACTGAGGAACAGGAGCTCACTCCGTCGCGAGGATTCGAACCGCCGACCTTCTGATCGGCAAGTCCTAGGCTCTGTGGTTTAACCCACAGCACCACACACGTCCCTTAATGTGTGGTATAGATTTGACCAAATACACCCACAGACACACACACTTTGCATTAGGAAAGAAGTTAAAGCGATGAGTCTCAATGGGACATCTGTCTTCCCATCTCTCAGGATTTTGGCCATCTCCCTCCCTCTCTCATTGGAAGCAGGTGCCAAGTCCCGAACCACGTGGCACAGGCAAAATGAACCCTGCCAGCCTCCACAGTTACTTGTCATGATGAAACAACTGTTTTACGTGGAAATTGGAAACCCTCCAGTGCATGTCATCATCTTCCTCCTCCTCCTCAGCACTGCCCTGATATTTCAATATTTGGCTAACCGATCCCACCTTTCTGTTGAACTCAGTTCTCCCCCCCTCCTTTACTGGTTTTTTTTTTTTTTTTACTTCCTATTTTAGGACTTTAATGGATAACTGTTAAAAGCCACTCTCTTCCAAGGGCAAGTTTTAAAGACGTCATTTGACAAGGTTGCTCTCTGCAGTGTATGGAGACATTGGGGGGAGGAATTGTGGCCCCAAAGAGACTATGAGGTTGTGATTCATTTGAGAAAGCCTGGTGACATCATAAACCCCAAGGACATTTGTGTGAGCGGCAGCCGCTGAGGCTCAGAGAGGGAACAGAATGTGCTGTTTGTTTCAGGGCCACCGTGTGCACGTTCTGTGGCAAAACACGGTGACATTTTTAACAGCGGTGGAAGCAGAAACAAAGATCTCTTGCAGGAACAGCTGGCCTTGTTGTTTCACTGTCACCCTTCAAATATGGCCCTCCTGTGTCATCTCCCACTTCCTCCCTGAAAGAAATAAATGCAAATAGGAGCTGCCTTAAACGGAACAAGGTGAAGGAAAAAAAGCTTAAGGACCCCTGGATGGTTAAATCCAGTCAAAGGCAACTATGGGGTTGCGGCGCTCATCTCACTTTCAGACTGAGGGAGCTGGCGTTTGTCCACAGTTTTCCGGGTCATGTTGCCAGCAAGACTAAACCACTTCTGGTTCAATGCAACACCGTGACAGAAACCTGAGCGCACGGAAACATCGTTTACCTTCCCATCGCAGCGGTACCTATTTATCTACTTGCACTGGTGTGCTTTCGAACTGCTAGGTTGGCAGGAGCTGGGACAGAGCAACGGGAGCTCACTCCGCCGCGGGGATTTGAACTGCCAACCTTCTGATCAGCAAGCCCAAGAGCCTCAGTGGTTTAGACTACAGCGCCACCCGTGTCCCTTCTAAATGGAACAAGACCATTGGTCCATCTAATTCAGCACTATTATATAAGAAGAGCACCTCTGAGCATGTACAGATTGCTCCCGCCTCATATAAACAGACAAGGTCTTTGCATCTCTAATAATAATACTGAGCACTTATATAAATTTTACATAATATCTTAAATCAGGGGAAGCCAGTGTGATGCCTTCTGAGTGTGATTGGGCTACAACTGCTCTCAGCCATCAGCTGACAGGGAAGATTTACACAACACCACACTGGCTACCCCTGCCTTACTACGTTCTAAGTGCATGATTTCAAATTAATTGCACAGACACTGTATATTCACATACCGGTACCTTATTTCTCCAGGAGTACAAAAATTGTCCCCCTGAAGTATGCTGCGAAAGTTAGTGGCAATCACAGTGACTTTGTTGTTGTTTAGTCGTTGGTCCTGAGTGTTGAGGTTTGGGACTTGTTGTTTAGTCGTTTAGTCATTTCCGACTCTTCGTGACCCCATGGACCAGAGCATGCCAGGCACTCCTGTCTTCCACTCCCTCCCGCAGTTTCGTCAAACTCATGCTGGTAGCTTCGAGAACACTGTCCGGCCATCTCGTCCTCTGTCGTCCCCTTCTCCTTGTGCCCTTCATCTTTCCCAACATCAGGGTCTTTTCCAGGGAGTCTTCTCTTCTCATGAGGTAGCCAAAGTATTGGAGCCTCAGCCTCAGGATCTGTCCTTCCAGTGAGCACTCAGGGCTGATTTCCTTAAGAATGGATAGGTTTGATCTTCTTGCAGTCCATGGGACTCTCAAGAGTCTCCTCCAGCACCATAATTCAAAAGCATCAATTCTTCAGCGATCAGCCTTCTTTATGGTCCAACTCTCACTTCCATACATCACTTTGTTGGGAAGGTGATGTCTCTGCTTTTTAATGTCCTCCGCTCTTCCTCAGTAGCATGTTGGATGCCTTCCAACTTGAGGGGCTCATCTTCCAGCGTCATAACTTTTATATGCCTGTTGTCTTTGTCCATGGAGTTTTCTTGGCAGGGATACTGAAGGTTCCTGCTCCAGGTGGATCACATTTGGTCAAAACTCAACACTATGACCTGTCCATCTTGGGTGCCCTGCACGGCATAGTTCATAGCTTTTCTGAGTTATTCAAGCCCCTTCGCCATGGCAAGACAGTGATCCATGAAGGGGCACAGTGACTTTATTCCTCTTCAATGAAGCACATTCAGTGGCACAAAAGATGGTGCAAGTTACTGTCTCCAGCACCCTGAAACATGGGAAAGAGAAGACCATTTGAAAAGGAGGATTTACTTTATGCCACATGCTGACTCAAACTATGCTACAAACCTATATCAATTTCCTTTCGGTTTAACTGCTATGGCTCCCCCTCGCACCAGACTTCTGAGAACAGGAGCGTCATGAGAGGCCTTCTACTGTCATGGACTGGTTGGACACAGAGGAATGGTGGGAGGAACCAGGTGGGGAATCCCCAAGGGAAGAAGACTCAGAGCCCAGTGGTGATGGGGCGATGATGGATGGACTTAGTGAGCTGGGAGAGTCAGTGTCAGAGAGAAGTCTAGAAGCAGAAGCAGAGGCAGAAGCAGAAGCAGGAGAGGAGGGAGGCCAAGAGGCAGAGATTAACCAGGCTGGCAAACATTCACTGGCGTCTCCCCCTCCTGCTGTGTCAAGCTCCTCTCCCCCCTGACTCCCAGAAGCAAGAGAGGTATGAAGAGGGAGGAGCAAAGGTAGGCTGCGCGTGGACGCAGTCTCCAATTGCTTGGGAAAAGCCCTGGCAAGGAGAAGACATTGTCGGCTGTGGGGAGATGGGGGAACTTTAGTCTCAGCAACTGATTTAATGGAGTAAGACCTACAGGGCATGAGCTACTGTGACACTCAGCCAAGTCTGTGGAGATCATGTTTCACTAAAGAAGAGGCACAATGTATATTTCTAGGTGGGTGAGTTGTGTCCTAGATGTTAAGGTAAAGGTAAAGGGACCCCTGACCATTAGGTCCAGTCGTGGCTGACTCTGGGGTTGCGGCACTCATCTCGCTTTATTGGCCGAGGGAGCCGGCGTACAGCTTCCAGGTAATGTGGCCAGCATGACTAAGCCACTTCTGGCGAACCAGAGCAGAGCACGGAAACGCCGTTTACCTTCCCGCCAGAACGGTACCTATTTATCTACTTGCACTTTGACATGCTTTCGAATTGCTAGGTTGGCAGGAGCAGGGACCCAACAACAGGAGCTCACCCCGTCGCGGGGATTCGAACCGCCGACCTTCTGATCGGCAAGTCCTAGGCTCTGTGGTTTAACCCACAACGCCACCCGCGTCCCTTCCTAGATGTTAAGAACATCAATGGGGCAATGGGGGTGAGTCCCACAAAATCATAATTTTTTTGTATACTACTACTACTACTAGTAGTAGTAATAATAATAATAAGCAGAAGCAGTAAACCTTTATCCAGGAACACATGGGCTTGTTCTTTTAGGAACTCCCTCACACAATATTTCAGGTGTGTGAAGCACCAAAATGCTCAGAGTTTGCTGTACGAAATGCTCTTCCTTTGTCTAGTATAGTTAAGAGGACGGCCGTCTCATGATGGATGCGCTTATGAACACCTGCGCATGTGTGTAATTTATCGCCAGTGACATACGGCCAGGCAAAGTGCTGCTTGCTGCCCTTGTGTTAACCTTCTACCCACGGGGACCTTGAGCTCAATTAGTTTTGCTGTTAAGAGTCTCAGCTTTTTAATGGAGAAATTGATTAAATGAATGCGCAAGATAAATGATTGCCTGCCCTGGTTATGGCAATGGAATCATTTACCCCATTTTCTCTGTTACACTGTTTTCTGCCCTCACTCTTTCTGCCTGGTATGAACATTGCTGACAGGGTAACTCTGAAAGACCATTAGCCTTTTATCTGTGTCAAAAGAAAGCTCTTTCCAAGGCAAACCTGGGGAACTGTTAAGGGGTCATTGTGGAGTAGAAATCATACTGGTGACACCATGGAGAGAGAAGACTCTGGCCTCTTATTTGTCAAGTGAGGTCTGTGGATGAAGGCTGCAAAGGTGCTAAAGCAAGGTCCAGGGAAAATACCTCAATTAATATAAATCTGAAGCCATTCAAGCAGCTCCTATGTCATCAGGGGATAATGTAGTTAGCTTAATCCATCTGCATGGGCCTGACAGAAATAGCCGCTTGCCATACCCTCCAAGCGCCCCTATTTTCCAGGGACAGTTCCAGAATTACGAAAGCCATTGCAGTTTCTGATTTGATCCCAGAATGTCACTATGTCTGCCACCAGGGTTGCCACTGCCAAGCTCAGGGTGGGTATCTATATCTATCTATCTATCTATCTATCTATCTATCTATCTATCTATCTATCTATTTATCTATCATCTATCTATCTATCATCTATCTATCTATCTATCTATCTATCTATCTATCTATCATCATCATCTATATATCATCTATCATCTATCTATCATCTATCTATCTATCTATCTATCTATCTATCCAGTGTTTGTTTTTCTAAAATAATGTTTAGGGGGTACTCTCATTTTCCTACTCATATTGAAATACTGCCCCTCAATGAGGGCAAACTTAGATTCACAAAATGTTTAGGGGTATGCGTACCCCTAGAAAAAGCACTCTATCTGTCTATCTATCTATCTATCTATCTATCTATCTATCTATCTATGCAAGTAGAAAGCTAGCACAGCAGGCAGCCTGGAGTGTGAGCTTTTTCTTTGCAGGGATTTTTTTAAAAAAGCAAAACACACACAGGGGACATTCATAAATGGTGTCCCCAACCTCCAACCTGCAGTACAATCCACTCTGCCATTTCCTGACACTTATCTCCTCATTCTGCTGCATGCCTAGATCCAGCTTAAGTTAATCTTGTGGCAATGCATTCCATAAGTTTCATTGTGCATTATGTGAAGGATTTCCATACTTCTTACTGCCCATCAATTTCATTACGGACACAATGAGTTCTTGCAAAAGGCGGGAAAGAGAGAGAAAATATCTCTGTTCGTAATGTCATCGTGCCCATCTCTCCCGCCATCTTTGTTCTAAACTAAACATCTTCTTCAAGCTCTCCTCAGCTGGAAAGGTGTTCCAGCCAGTCAGTCGTATCCAGCAATTCCAGGGATCTCTTAATTGGGAGGACCATATTGCTTATGATGATGGAGATTCCATTTTTACCATCATGCCTTTCCATGGACTAATCAAAGGCTTCTGAAATTTCTTTTCTTTGCTGTGCCCCTTCTTGAATCTTTCTATGCTACTGAGTAATTTCCACTTAGTGAATTAACACTCATATTTGTGCAAAGGGACAAAATCCATTCCATTGATGATCACCCAGGAAGTCATTAAGAGCTCAGGGGCTGAATCCATTATCACTGGCTGACATCCCCCTTGTTACAAATCAACCCTGTGCAGCTGCAGGATTAAAGTGACCTTGAGTCACTCGGAAAGGTTAGGCGGTACATGGCTTTTAAGCTGCCCTTTCTAATGGATGCTTTCTGTTGGCATCATTTCGCCATTGTTTTTGTTTATCTTCCACAGCATTGTGAGCCAAGATCTCTTCTTGCAAAGACTTATTGACCCCTTCTTTAGTTATACACCAGGGGTCAGCAAACTTTTTCAGCAGGGGGCCGGTCCACTGTCCCTCAGACCTTGTGGGAGGCAGGACTATATTTTTTTTTGGGGGGGGGGAATGAACAAATTCCTATGCCCCACAAATAACCCAGAGAAGCATTTTAAATAAAAGGACACATTCTACTCATGTAAAAACACCAGGCAGGCCCCACAAATAACCCAGAGATGCATTTTTTTAAAAAGCACACATTCCACTCATGTAAAAACACACTGATTCCTGGACCGTCCGCGGGCCAGATTTAGAAGGCGATTGGGCCGGATCTGGCCCCCGGGCCTTAGTTTGCCTACCCATGTTACACACACACACACACACACACAGAGTTTTCCATTTCGTGTATGCTTTTTTAAAAAAATGGTAAGTTGCTGTGAGACAATTTCCTCCCTCACAGAGTGGTTCAATTCAGGGAACTCTGGCAATTATAGCACTGAGAGGGGAATGGGGGGGGGGGGGTCTCCTAACAAATCTCAGGACTCTTAACCAACGACAGCTCCCATGATTCTTTGAAGGAAGCTGTGACTGTTTCAAGCGGTGCAATACTTTTGTTTCAATAATAATAATAATGATAATGATAATAATAATTTATTATTTGTACCCAGGCACTCTGGGCGGCTTCCACAGAGACCAAAAATACACTAAAATGTCACACGTTAAAAACTTCCCTGAACAGGGCTGCCTTAAGATGTCTTCTGAATGTCAGGTAGTTGTTTATCGCTTTGACATCTGATGGGAGGGCGTTCCAAAGGGCGGGCACCACTACCGAGAAGGCCCTCTGCCTGGTTCCCTGTAGCCTCACTTCTCGCAATGAGGGAACCGCCAGAAGGCCCTTGGCGCTGGACCTCAGTGTCCGGACAGAACGATGGGGGTGGAGACGCTCCTTCAGGTGGTGCAATACAAATGCAAAGTACAGGCTGGGAACTAAGAGAGAGGCAAGAAAGAGAAAGATGAACATGTTGTGAGGTCTGAGCACATACCCTCCAAGAGTCCCGATTTTCCAGGAACGGTTCTGGAATTACAAAAGCCATCCCAGCTTCTGATTGGATCCCAGAATGTCCCTATTTTCCTTGCCATCGCCACCACCAGGCTCAGGGAGGAGGATGAGCTAGAATTTGTCCCAAGTCGTGCCAGCAGCAAGGGAGCACCCCATTGCCTCTCCATGGCCAAGTGCTGCTGGCCTCCTCCCTTGAGTAGCTCGTAGCAGTTGCTGGAGAGCGGACAAGGAAGGGAAGAGGCTGACACTACCGAGGCCCAATCCTGTTTGACGCTCTGGCTCTGAGGGGCAGGAGGGGGGCAGGGCTGCCCTGGAAGAAAGTGAGAACAGAGCAGAGTTCAAAGAGTCTAGATTTTTAAAAAAAATGCTTTCTGCATCCGTGTCTGTCAGGGAACTGGCATCGGCTCAGGGACAAGAGGGGAAGGAGTGGATGGATTACAGAAAGCCCCCAGGGAATAGCTGTCAACTTACAGATTTGAAAATAAGGGACCAGAAGCCAGAATAAGGGACCTGCAGCCTCACCTGTTCCAGGCACTCCAGTCTTCCTGTCCTCCTGCAGTCTGGTCAAACTCATGCTGGTAGCTTCGAGAACACTGTCTAACCAACTTTGTAACCAGAGGTTCAGCTGAATAGAATCTGAATCACATGCACCACAAGGCCTATGCAGCCTCAACTTAAGATGGCTCCCCGGCCTGGCTTTGCACTGCAAAGTTTGCAGCAGCACATGCAACAAAATGGCGTCCAACATTCAAAAAACTCCTCAGCTTGCATTAACTAGCCACACACAAGGCACGCAAGCTCCACCCCCCAGTCATTCTTAGACTTCTTATTGGGTAAGCAACACAGCCAAGCAACACAGTTGGAGCCTCCCTTCTCCCTGGCCGGCAGGGAGGGAGGGAGAGGAGCTGCTTCCTTTGAAATTTAAGGGACATCATTTAAGGGACATTTAAGGGACATCTATCAATAAGGGACAGCAGCGGGACATGGCGCTGGAATAAGGGACTGTCCCTTCAAATAAGGGACACTTGACAGCTATGCCCCAGGGATCGTGGGAAGCAGCACCTCCTCAGCAGAGGAAAGAAGCCACACCTCTAGTGAGGAGGAGATGCAGGGCTTGGAGGCTGCAAGGCAGTGCCAGGACACCTTGCCTGAAGAAAGCGGGGAGGAGGGAGGTCCCCCGTTGCCCACGCCATTCGTGCACAGTAGGCTAACATGCTGAGAAGGGAGGCGTAGACTGGGGGTCAAGAGATTACTCTGCTGGGGAAGATTCAAGGGCCGCCCACTTTCAGATTCTGCCAGTGAATGAGCCAGCCACGGAAGAGTGGGGCTCTGCATGGTGAAAGTTTATTTTGGCACCAAAAACAAGGCTTTACAGCCGACCAGGGAGGCATTTGCCTGATTGCTCTCGAGCAGCCCCCTGATACTTTTACAATGTCTAATCTTGCCCCTTTCTAAAATTTATTTATGGGTGCGTGTCTTTCTTTTTGTAAATCTACCAAAGAATAAAATAACATAAAATCGGGATTACGGGGTTTTCAGAATGGTGGAGGGTGTGTGCATTGGGGAGGGGCAAGAAAAAGTGGGGGTTGAGGAGGGTCCATTGGGGTGGGAGTGAGAAATATCTCTATTTTCATCTGAGGAATGGTGGAGGGTATTTGAGCGCACATGAGGCCACTGGCTTTCTGAAGCTAGGGAGTTTCAGTTTGGTTTATCCCAGATGGGATAATGTATACCAGGCATAGGCAAACTCAGCCCTCCAGATATTTGGAGACTACAACTCCCATCATCCCTTGCTAACATGAGCAGTGGTCAGGGGTGATGGGATTTGTAGTCCCGAAACATCTGGAGGGCCGAGTTTGCCTATGCCTGATGTATACACTGGATTGTATGTTGGAAGAAAGGCATGATATGAATGCAAGAGAATAAATATCTGAATTACTTCATGTTGCAGGCTGGAGTTATGAATGAGTCTTTGGGTTGAAAAGGCACAACCAAAGAAGCAGCGATATAAGAACTGAATTCAAATCAAAAACAAAACACACACAGCCACAAAGAGATAAGAGGAAACCTCTGAGCTATTCCAAGGAGCTGATTAATGAAGGCAGGTGTTGCTTGTGAGAAAACAATTCCAATGATACAATGCAATGTTCTCCTTCCAGCCACAGGGGAGGCAGAAGGGCAGCTGGCAAGGGGCACATAGAGTCTCCCAGGATGAGCGGGGTGAAATCACCCAGAGAGGAAATGAAAGGACCCATCAATTTCAAGACAGGCATATTTCATGCTTAGATGGACAGTCCCAAACTGGACTAATAAACCAAAACAGGAAAATATGTACCTTTTATTGGGGAGGGGGGAGGCCTGAAATATAACTGGGGTTGCCATATTTTCAAAAAGTAAAAATAAGGACACAAAAGTTAAGCTTTTTTTTTTTTTTAAAGGAACTTTGCCAAAATCTACACTTCCAACATGGGTTGCGATACACCTGGATTTTCCCGGACATGAAAGCCTTTTTGCCCGTGTACTGTTTCCGATGGCCTAATCCAGACTATGTTTGGGAAATTCTGCACGTATGGCAGCCCTAGCCGGTACGTTGGACTAGGGGGTGGAAATTCCAATAGGGAGAGCAGTTTATTATGCAGAGGAGGCAAAGCCTTTTTGAGCCAGCACAATCTTCATACAGCCTGAAATATACTCAGAGTCGAGAGTGGATTTCATGCTCTTTATTCAGCTCATAGTGGTGAGGAGGAATGAAAGTCCCCCCCAAAGTATCTGCTTTATATACATTATTTACACAATGGGCTGCACGTGATTGGCTAATTCCGGAATTCTCTTGTAGGCCAATCAGGTTGTGGATTCACTTCCATCTGGAGCTGGATTGGGTGGCTCCTGCGGACCAATCATACTGCTGCATTGTTCTAGGACCAATCAGACTGCTGCATTCTGAATCCTATTGTTCTAGGACCAATCAGACTGCTGCATTTTGGATCCTATTCAACTCAGTACATAACACAGCCCTTTCTTCCTGGAGTGTTAAAGGTCAGAATTTGTCAAGATGGAAGCAGCTTCCCAACATAAAAAAAACCCCTAACTACTGAAAGGTATCTGCAGAGAGTGGGTGCATGCAGATTTTATTTAAGCAGCAAGGGGAGAGAAATGCTTAATCATTCTCCCCTCCCTCCGGAAGTTTTCAAACTCGCATGCATACGTACTCCAGGCTGCTTCCCTGGCACTACCTCAGTATATCTCTGCATCTTTCCCTGCCCAGCAGATGGAAAAGCAGCCTGGCAACAGCAGCTTGGATGGGATAAAGCAGTGCCCACACCCAGCTGCTCTGATCAAACCTTCAGACCCCACTCCTATGGCTGTGTTTCAATGAAGCGAGAGCAAGGAATATCCTGTCCAGAGATGGCTCATGGTTCTCCAATGTCCCATCTGGTCTGAGTCACGAATGCTCAGCTATGCATCAAGCCCAATTTGTCACCCAGGAAATTGAAGCACATCCCTAGAATGTGAAAATTCAAACAAAAAACCCCATGTCAATGGTTTTGCATCTTAAAGAGCAACCCTACTTGTTTCGTAAGGTAACATCAAATCTGAACATTTCCTCTTGGGATAAGCCTTTTATTAAGAAAAGATTTGCAAAAGCTGGAGCAAGTTGAATATTTCATGGTTAGGGAAAACGTCTTCCGTTAAAAATTAATGTAATACCACGTGGGCCAAGAAGCTACAGTTAGAACTGGATATGGAACAACTGATTGGTTCAAAATTGAGAAAGGAGTACGACAAGGCTGCATATTGTCTCCCTGTTTATTTAACTTATATGCAGAATTCATCATGCGAAAGGCTGGGCTGGATGAATCCCAAGCCGGAATTAAGATTGCTGGAAGAAATATCAACAACCTCAGATATGCAGATGACACAACATTGATGGCAGAAATTGAGGAGGAATTAAAGAACCCTTTAATGAGGGTGAAAGAGGAGAGCGCAAAATATGGTTTGAAGCTCAACATCAAAAAAACAAAGATCATGGCCACTGGTCCCATCACCTCCTGGTAAATAGAAGGGGAAGAAATGGAGGCAGTGAGAGATTTTACTTTCTCGGGCTCCATGATCACTGCAGATGGTGACAGCAGCCACGAAATTAAAAGACGCCTGCTTCTTGGGAGAAAAGCAGTGACAAACCTAGACAGCATCTTAAAAAGCAGAGACATCACCTTGCCGACAAAGGTCTGTATAGTTAAAGCTATGGTTTTCCCAGTAGTGATGTATGGAAGTGAGAGCTGGACCATCAAGAAGGCTGATCGCCGGGGAATTGATGCTTCTGAATTATGGTGCTGGAGGAGACTCTTGAGAGTCCCATGGACTGCAAGAAGATCAAACCTATCCATTCTTAAGGAAATCAGCCCTGAATGCTCACTGGAAGGACAGATCGTGAAGCTGAGGCTCCAAGACTTTGGCCACCTCATGAGAAGAGAAGACTCCCTGGAAAAGACCCTGATGTTGGGAAAGATGGAGGGCACAAGGAGAAGGAGACAACAGAGGACGAGATGGTTGGACAATGTTCTCGAAGCTACCAGCATGAGGTTGACCAAACTGCAGGAGGCAGTGGAAGGCAGGAGTGCCTGGCGTGCTCTGGTCCAGGGGGTCACAAAGAGTCAGACACAACTAAACGACTAAACAACAACAACAACAACATTTACTTGTTTTGGTCATTTCCCGTACCAATTGTGGCTAAAACAATTCAAAACAGTTCCCCTTGGGCCACCCTCTGGCACAGACAGTTTTCTGCGTAGTATTTATTGTGGGAAAACAAAATAGTCGAAAAGATGGCAAGCTGGGAAATATACGACTAGCCATGGAATCTGTGAAAGATGCAGAATCAGCTATCCTTCCCCTCACCCTGCCCCAGGATTCTCTTAGCTTCATTGAAAAGAAAAAGAAAACCCACAAGCTTTCTAACCCCCATGGATGAATGGAAAAACAATGACCCCTAAAGCCACACTTGTTTCGTATCAATGTGTGAAATTCTGATTTCTTGGTTTCCTGACATCCCCACACTCTGAGGAGAACGGGTTATGAATATGGAAGCAGCAGAGAATTTCTTCCAGAATATGAATTAGGTGACCCACGGCACAACTCCAGTTGAGGAGTGGGGTCCTGGAAGTCCTCAAGCTCTATTGCGGGGTATAAGGGCTCCCCTTCACCTGTGCAGTCCATTAGAGCCATATTTACCTGGAAAGCTCTCGTGGGCGACTTCCCTGGGCCCTGTAATGTCTGTTACGGCCTGCTTGTACCAACTGAAGCCTGTATTTTGAGCTACTAGAACCATCAAGCACCATTCAGTGTTGCCACAGGATACAGGCCAAAGCCAGAGCGTGGCCCCTTTAATTTCCCTGTAGTATCACTTGAGGGGCAGAACAGTCCCCAGTCTTTGCTTGAGAAAATAAGGATGCGGCTGACCTTTGCACTTTCGCTGTGTATATGCCATACGTTTAAAGCACATTCACACACAACCCCATCATCCTGGGAGATATAGTTTATACCCCTTTCAAAACTACAATTCCAAAGCGCCCTTAATAAACCACAGTTCCCATGGCCTTTCCGGGGGGGGGGGAGTCTTGTGCTTTAAATGTGCATTAAATGTACCGTGTTTTTCGCTCTATAAGACACACTTTTCCCCTCCTAAAAAGTAAGGGGAAATGTGTGTGCGTCTTATGGAGTAAATGCAGGTTGTGTGGCTATCCCAGAAGCCAGAATAGCGAGAGGGAACGCCTCACAGCACTCCCTCTTGCTGTTCTAGCTTCTGGCTTAGCCCCTCTGTCTCTTCCCCCACCTCCTGGAAAAGACTGCAAGCGCCACACACATGTTCCACGCGGCTCGTTAAAGGGAACGCTGAGCAGAGCCTGGGATGCATACAGGCTCTGCTCACCTCTCCCTTTAAAGAATATTTTTTTCCTTGCCTTCCCCCTCTAAAAGCTAGGTGCATCTTATGGTCAGGTGCGTCTTATGGAGCGAAAAATACGGTCTGTTATGTACACAGTCCTAGTCAGCCGTTGACGTTTGGAGCTCTCCCAGGTCCTGCAGAGTTTTATTCTGACCAGCTGCCTGCAAAAGCCTCTCCCGGCTCTCTCCTTCTTGCTTCTTGCTGCTGATCCCAGTTCTCTTCCGCTCCCACCCTGCCAGAAAGAGGACTTAAGCAAACATCGCCTAGTGTTTCTCTCCCATGTCATCTACAGTGTGAATAAGCCTTCTGTTCCTTTGGGCCTCTGACATTTGTAAATGCTGACTAATTTTGCCGTGGCCGCTTATCGACAAGTCAACATGCTACTTGCACCTGTTTGGCCGCCGCGATTTCCCTGTTTACAAACACGTGTCTGAAGTGGATCCAGAAAGCTTAACAATGAACCTCAGCGAGATCCCTTAGCTTGTCTTGACAAGCTCATCCTGCAATAAAGCCAACCTTGCCCAAAATAATAAGTTGAGATCTGGGGCATTCGTATGCCGTAACCTGATAGAGAAATGAGGACAACCCCTTGCTGCATTTGGAAGGCCAGAGAGGAAAAATGCCTCTATATAGCGAAGACCCTCTAATAGTTTACAAAGAGTTAAGGCCTAACTTCCTCTGTTGTGCCCTTTTGAGGTAAGATGACTCATAGGCAGCTGCTATGGTAACCATGACATAAGTAAACTGGAGGTGGGGAAGAGATAGAGTCCCTTTTAACGCCTAACATTATATGTATCCTATAAGATTGGCACTGAATGCAGAACGTCTACATCTGCAAGCCTCGCATTCAGGAGATAGTCCTAAGGGCCAGATTGAAAGGTGTGGAGGGCCACATTTAGGATCCAGATTTGAGGCTCCTCCCTCCTGTGCTATGCCATTTCAGGCATGATTCCTGACTTCGTCTATCCCACTTCTCCCACCTCAACTGTGGTCTCCCATCCAAGTACTAACCAGGCCTGACCCTGCTTAGCTTCCGAGATCAGACGAGATCAGACGTGTTCAGGGTAGTATGGCCGTAGACTCACCACCTCAACTGTGATGTCATTTGAAGAAAGCAAGTCGCTTCCCTGTGCTATACAGCAAGGCTGGCCCTGTCCCCATTGGATTCAGCCACACAAATGTTACCATAGGCGGCTGTTACTCAAGAGTTTCTCTGAGAGCACTGAAAGGCTTGTGAACAGACTGTGCCTCTTGCAAAACCTAAAAAGAATCCATTTCTCCTCTGCCTACACACCTGTCTAAATGAAGATGCTTCCAGGAAGTCCAGATCTTGAGCTCTGGGAGAACCAGTGTGGTGTAGTGGTTAAGAGTGGTAGACTCGTAATCTGGGGAACCGGGTTCGCGTCTCCGCTCCTCCACATGCAGCTGCTGGGTGACCTTGGGCTAGTCACACTTCTTTGAAGTCTCTCAGCCCCCCACTCACCTCACAGAGTGTTTGTTGTGGGGGAGGAAGGGAAAGGAGATTGTTAGCCACTTTGAGACTCCTTCGGGTAGTGATAAAGTGGGATATCAAATCCAAACCCTTCTTCTTCTTCTTCTTCTTCTTCTTCTTCTTCTTCTTCTTCTTCTTCTTCTTCTTCTCCTCCTCCTCCTCCTCCTCCTCCTCCTCCTCCTTGGAGAAAAAGTGAGGCGGTAATGTAAAAACAGGGTTGCGGGTGGCGCTGTGGGTTAAACCACAGAGCCTAGGGCTTGCTGATCAGAAGGTTGGCAGTTCGAATCCCCGCAACGGGGTGAGCTCCCGTTGCTCGGTCCCTGCTCCTGCCAACCTAGCAGTTTGAAAGCACCTCAAAGTGCAAGTAGATAAATAGGTACCACTCCAGCGGGAAGGTAAACGGCGTTTCCGTGCGCTGCTCTGGTTCGCCAGAAGCGGCTTGACCCGGAAGCTGTACGCCTGCTCCCTCGGCTAATAAAGCGAGATGAGCGCCGCAACCCCAGAGTCGGCCACGACTGGACCTAATGGTCAGGGGTCCCTTTAATGTAAAAACAACAAAAACACAGAATGTGGAGAAACTGATTAGTTCTCTAAATCCTGAACAAGAGTACCTTAGCCTGAAATCTATTTGGATCCAATATTGAAGCCTTTCAATATCCCTTTTGAAAAGAATTAAAACAGTGGAAATTGAAGGTAAGGACCAATTCATACATTTACAGCTGTGGCATAGAAGTTGCTTCCCCATGGTTCAGCCATCCCATTATAAAGACAAACTATGTGGATACTGGGTGTTACTTGAGTGATGTTGTTTTGGGACAAGTGCTGCCTCTGGGCATGTTTGTTTTCCATCTACTCAAGTTGTGCATTCTGCAAAATAAAAAGATATACTGTGCTGGGGTTTTTTTATATCACAAGAAACAGACTCTTCCAAGTTGCTCATCCATTGCAGGAAGTGGGGAGCAGAAAATAATATTCTGCCTACATTGAGTATTCCAGCCTACAGCTCATATTTTTCTATCTGATGTTGATAAGAACAGTAGCTAGGCAACTGTCACAGCTTTCCTCGAATCTGTTTCTCTGCATGCCCAGTGGAGCTCAGGCTTAGAGCTGCGTACATACATTGTAGGAGTAAATCTCTCAAACCTATCGGGAAGGAGGAACTTTTCAAAATGTAGGAACAAATTTGCATTCCCCCCTAGGAGCCCTGTGGTATAGAGGACAGCATTTCTTAGCAAACTCTTAAATGTTATTTTGCTTGGAGCTGTCTATGTTTTGGTACAGGATCACATCACTTTTTTAAAAATATCCAGGCTTTCTGGCCAGCTTCAGTTTGGTTAAGCAGCAACTAAAGGGTATAACAATATGACGCTTAAGTATTTTGATTGGAATGTGTCTGTTTTGGTGGTAATACGTACAGTTCAGGTGCAAGAACAGATAGAAGCTTTGTTGGGGAGTTGGGGATTAAGGTCATGATCCTGACCTACTGCGTAGGCAACCCAGTCAGGTGCGTGGGGTATAAATAATAAAAGCATTGTTATTATTATTAATATTAATATTGTAAAGGTAAAGGGACCATTAGGTCCAGTTGTGACCCACTCTTGGGTTGCGGCGCTCATCTCGCTTTATTGGCTGAGGGAGCCGGCATACAGCTTCCGGGTATGTGGCCAGCATGACAAAGCCGCTTCTGGCAAACCAGAGCAGCGCACGGAAACGCCATTTACCTTCCCGCCGGAGCAGTACCTATTTATCTACTTACACTTCGTGCTTTCAAACTGCTAGGTTGGCAGGAGAAGGGACCGAGCAACGGGAGCTCACCCCGTTGCGGGGATTCAAACCGCCGACCTGATCGGCAAGTCCTAGGCTCTGTGGTTTAACCACAGCGCCACCCGCGTCCCTATTATTATATAGGATGTCCCTATTTTCATCAAATAAATGTTGGAGGGTATGGACTTTGGCCCTGAGGGTTCTGACTTCCTTTCTTTTAAAATGTTACAAGCTGCTCAGGTAAGCAACTGGAACCTGCAGTTCTGTTGCCTCTTAAAGACTCTTCCCTCCCTATGAACTCCAACAGAGGGCATACCAGAGTAGAAAGCAAATTATTATCTAGCTTCCTGATGTTATCGCAGAGGAGCCTGGTAGTGCCTTGACTCAGACCACCAACCAAGTTACGTAATGCAGAGCCAAGGGTTGAAGCTGGGACTTCCTGGATGACTGCTTAGTTTATGCTACTGTAGCTCTCATTATGGCCTAATCAATCTTTTTTACATGTGGCTGGTAAAATCTATTAGAGCAATCAATATCTATTAGGGAAACAAAAAGTCTAGCCTGAAATCAATAACATTTTTTGCTGAGGAACTGGCTGGTTTTAGGAGATGTTCCACTACTGGTAATTGCTTTGTGCTCTTTTCACATTTAGTTCACTGGTAGTTTGCTAGTATTCACATAAACATGGAATTCGCTTTTTCTTTCTTTTTTAAGTGTTGTAACCTTAAATTCAACACCTTCCCCTTTCAGTAGAGATAATTTTGGAATGAAATTGCTAAGGCTTGATCTTAATCACCAATATACCAAGGCAAAAATCAGACTAAGGATAGGGTGCTCCAACTACAAAATAGGGCAGAATAAGTGTGTGTGTGTGTGTGTGTGTGTGTGTGTACACACACAATACTTGTTCTGCGCAACAGACAATTATATCTCCAACATGGAAATTGCCTTCACGTGTTCTAATAACTTGAAATGTATAGACAGTTTTGGTGGACATACAAGACAACGTTAAATAGTTAATGTATGGCATTTACCTTACAGAGCTGATCACACCTATACCAAAACATCTCTCCAAAAGGACTTATGTGTTCTTGAAGGATATACAGTACCCATATTAGCACAGGTTATAAATGGGCACCATGTCTCCTGCCTGTAACCCCATGTTCACAGACATACTGCCTCCGATAGTGGAGTTAGAACATACTCAGTATGGTTAGCAGCCACCAATACACCTCTTCTCCATGAATTTGTCTAATTCTCAACGCTCAGCAGTGTTCCCCTGGCTTTGCAGCCCCTCCAACTATTTGACGATCGATCCTTCTTCATGTAATGCAACTTGTTTCTTTTGCTTGTTTTATTAAATTTATATAACACCCTTCCACAAGAGATCCCAGGGCAGCTCACAGAATAAAATACAAGATAAGACACAAGTAAATAAATAAACCAAAACAAAAGCCCCATTTTCGCACAGATGAATTTAAAAGGCTGTACAGTGGTACCGCGGGATGCGAACGGGATCTGTTCCGGAGCCCCGTTTGCATCCTGAACAGAATGTAAGACGTGACTGCACGTCTGTGCATGCGTGGGTCACGTTATGCCGCTTCTGCGCATGAGCGTGACGTCATTTGGACCATCTGCGCATGCGCGAGCAGCGAAACCCGGAAGTAATCCGCTCCGTTACCTCTGGGTCGCCGCGGAGCACAACCCAAAAATACTTATCCTGAAGCGTATTTATCCTGAGGTATGACTGTAGTATATTAATCAGCCAAAGGCCTGGTTGAAGAGGAACATTTTCGTCTGGCACCTAAAATATATATAATGAAGGCGCCAGGCAAACCTCCCTGGGGAGAGCATTCCACACATGGGGAGCCACTGCAGGAAAGGCCCCTTCTTGTGCAGATACCTTCCAGACCTCTTGTGGAGGAGGCACACAAAGAAGGGTCTCAGAGGATGAATGCAGAGTCCGGGACAGTTTATATGGGGAGAGGCAGTCCTTGAGGTATTGTGGTCCTAAGCTGTTAAAGGCTTTGTAGTTCAAAACCAGAACACTGAATTGGGCACAGAAGCTAAATGGCAGGCAGTGCAGTTGGACCAGGATCAGTGTGATATGCTCAAACCATCTTGTCCCATTGAGCAACCAGGCCACTGAATTCTGCACCAGTTGAAGCTTCTGAACCGTCTTCAAAGGCAGCCCTACGTGTAACGCATGGCAGTCAGTGCTGGATTTACATATTAGCTAAACAAGCTATAGCTTAGGGCCCCAGTCTCTTGGGGGCCCCCCAAAAAAATTAAAGGGGGAAAAACCTGGATGTACATTTTCAGAATATAAGATAAAAAATAGCTTCTTCTTAACTGTATTTCAGTTCAGCAATTACTTTGATAAAACACATATTTTGTTATGTGCAAATGGCTTTAGATAGGTCCATAAATTACCATATAGCATGTATTCAACACAAAAAAACAGTGACAGTTTGTTGTTGACAAAGGACAGCTGGACATATAAAGGGCCCCATTCCCTTCAGTAGCTAAGGGCCTCATCAAATCTAAATCCGGCCCTGATTGCAGTAATCCAGCTTCACTGGTGTGAAGTGTCCGTGATACACCAGCTTCAGAATTAGCTCCTTCATGGCAGCCAAAATGGCTTTAAGCAGGGCTTCCTCCATAATGCCTCCCATTCTCCATTAGTTACGTCTTTTACTCAAGTCAGGTCTGGACAGTGCTGCTTGCAGATTCCTTTCTTTTAATTTTATTTTACAGAAACAACATAGTGACCGAATTCAAGAAGTTCAGGTTATTTTGTCACCTCTTTAAGGGCTTATTTCCCAGTAGGTTAAATGAATAATAATAATGCCTCATAATACGAACTTTGGACCACCCACTCAAAGCTATTATGGGAAGAGGAGGTACTCCATAAAATTAACAGTGGACTTATGGCATTCACTGCCAAAATATTTATCCATTTATTTACTGAATTTGTCTCCTGCCCATCCTCCTAAAGTCATCCAGAGTGATAAAACAAATTTTAAAAAAATTAAAAATATCTTCCATATTGTTATTTATTCATTTAGATGTTGTGAGGGGCAGATTAGTAGACAAATTTATGGAGCTGAGGCTTAACAGCAGCTACTAACCACCCTGGCTAAATTGAACCTCCATGTTCAGATGCAAAATACCTCTGAAAAGCAGGTGTTGAAGCCAGAAAAGGAGGCCTGTCGCATTCATCTGACTGGCCAGTCTCCAGTGGCTAGAATTTGTTTGGTATTCCCCACTCTGTTGTTTGGTATTCCCCCAGTTCCCTGAACGTCTTTGGTAATCCCCTCTTTTTTATTTGGCATTCCCTACTTCTCTGGTTGATAAATTCTAAGCTAGCCAGGGGACTACTAGTCATCTTCTAGTTCAGTGCATTTCCTTGTGAGAAAAGGGTAACTAACATTTTAATTTTTTTGCAATATCAATTTTGGGGCTAGAGAGCAATTTTGATCACTGCAGATGGTGACAGCAGCCACGAAATTAAAAGACGCCTGCTTCTTGGGAGAAAAGCAAAGACAAACCTAGACAGCATCTTAAAAAGCAGAGACATCACCTTGTCAACAAAGGTCCGTATAGTTAAAGCTATGGTTTTCCCAGTAGTGATGTATGGAAGGCTGATCGCCGAAGAATGGATGCTTTTGAATTCTGGTGCTGGAGGAGACTCTTGAGAGTCCCATGGACTGCAAGAAGATCCAACCTATCCATTCTTAAGGAAATCCGCCCTGAGTGCTCACTGGAAGGACAGATCCTGAAGCTGAGACTCCAATACTTTGGCCACCTCATGAGAAGAAAAGACTCGCTGGAAAAGACCCTGATGTTGGGAAAGATGGAGGGCACAAGGAGAAGGGGATGACAGAAGATGAGGTGGTTGGATAGTGTTCTTGAAGCTACCAGCATGAGTTTGACCAAACTGCGGGAGGCAGTGGAAGATAGGAGTGCCTGGCGTGCTCTGGTCCAGGGGGTCACGAAGAATCGGACACGACTAAACGACTAAACAACAACAACAACTTCTTTGGTTGATAAATTCTAAGCCAAGTCGGAGGAGTCACCTTCTAGTCCAGTGCATATCCTTATGAGAAAAGGGTAACACAGAGCATTTTAATTTTTTGCAATACAGTGGTACCTCAGGTTACATACGCTTCAGGTTACATACGCTTCAGGTTACAGACTCCACTAACCCAGAAATAGTACCTCGGGTTAGGAACTTTGCTTCAGAATCAGAACAGAAATCGTGCTGCAGCAGTGCGGCGGCAGCGGGAGGCCCCATTAGCTAAAGTGGTGCTTCAAGGTTAATAACAGTTTCAGGTTAAGAACGGACCTCCAGAAGGAATTAAGTACGTAACCCAAGGTACCACTGTATCAATTTTGGGGCTAGAGAGCAATTTTGTACCCATCTAAGTCCCAAACCTCAACACTCAGGGTCAGCGGTGTAGCGTTGGTGCCTAGTGGGCAGCCCAGCTGGCTGACACGGCCTTGGTGGGTGGAGAGGAACACCGGGCCGGGCCATGCTGGGGTCACCTGTTTGGGGGTGCCTGGTTCGCACCCCCTCAAAAATTGTGCACCTAGGACCAGAGCACCCCTGGCACTGCAAAGCTCAGTCACAGATGGAAAGCAAAAGCTGAGAAAGCCACGCTTCTCACTTCTGTTCACCCGGGGAATACTTTTAATTGTCTGAGGTGAACCAGTGAACTGTATTATTTTCCTCAGTTTCTGTATCCATCTCTCTCTCACGAGCCGCGCCAAATTTCTATCCACTTTAGCGTATACTTTGTTGAGGTTTAAATGATGACTCAGAGAATAATGCTGCTTAAAACCCCATCTCCGTGCAGGCCTTTCCTACTTTATATGCAACGTTATCTCCTTTTTGTTAAGAAAGTGACTGGAGGCGTAATTAAGAATAATGATCCCTTTGTTCACCAGTAATTGGTTCATACGCACATTTAGTAAGATATTAGCGAGATTCTATAGTGTTGGGGAAGAACATTATGTTTCTGCAGCGCATAAGCATTATCTGGGAAGTGGGTCACTTTGTCTACCATTGTTCCTCCTGCATTCTGATTTTCCTTATTGATTCCCTCTCTTCCTTAAGAGTACAAGCGCCGTCTTACAAGTCCAAGGCCTTTGGCTAGTAGCCTGCTACCCAGTGTCAGAAGGGTGGCGACTCCCAGCTTGCTTGGTGGCAGCACTGGCGGGCGAAATAGGGACATTCTAGAATCAAATCGGGATGCGGGTGGCGCTGTGGGTTAAACCACAGAGCCTAGGACTTGCCGATCAGAAGGTCGGCGGTTCGAATCCCCACAACGGGGTGAGCTCCCATTGCTTGGTCCCTGCTCCTGCCAACCTAGCAGTTCGAAAGCACACAGTGCAAGTAGATAAATAGGTACCACTCCAGCGGGAAGGTAAACGGCGTTTCTGTGCGCTGCTCTGGTTCATCAGAAGCGGCTTAGTCATGCTGGCCACATGTCCCGGAAGCTGTACGCCGACTCCCTCGGCCAATAAAGCGAGATGAGCGCGCAACCCCAGAGTCGGTCACGACTGGACCTAATGGTCAGGAGTCCCTTTACCTTTAGAATCAAATCAGAAGCTAGGCGGCTTTTGACTGACCCTTAGAAATCAGGACACCAGGAGGGTATGCAGACCAGTTGCATTAGTATTTCCAAGTGATCCCTGGTGGGACGTCTTTTTATATATATAATTTTTTTATTAGTTTTTTAACATATCATTTTCAACAGTAATTAAACATACTTTTACATCTTATTCAAAAAATTTTTAACTTCCATCAATCCTGTCTAAAAAATTTCCAATCTAATCTCTTAGTATGCATTTCTTATCTTCCCTATTACATTTCAAACTCATAACCAATATCTCTATCTTTTTCTACTTTGTAACACTTCGTATATTTCTCCTTACAAAACTTCTTGTAGTCCTACTAGCGGAATTTGTTGATTACAGTTGCTCTTCAAATAATTCATATATTTCTTCCAATCTTCTGTAAATCTCTGGTCCCGCAGGTTTCGAATCCTTGCTGTCATTTTGTCCAATTCTGCATAGTCCATTAATTTTGTCTGCCATTCTTCTTTCGTCAGAATTTTTTCTTGTTTCTGGGCTAACAATACTCTTGCCGCAATTGTTGCATATAAAAACAATTTAACATCTTGCCTAGTAATGTCGTGACCTATAATACCAAGTAAAAATGCTTCTGTTTTTTAAAAAATGTATATTTCAACATCTTTTTCATCTCATTATATATCATTTCCCAGAAGTTCTTTACTTTTTTTACATTCCCACCACATATGATAAAATGTTCCTTCTTTTTCTTTACATTTCCAACATTTATTGTTTGTTTTATACATTTTAGCTAATTTCACTGTGTAATATACCATCTATACATCATTTTCATCATTCTCTTTCAAAGCATTACAGGCTGTAAATTTTATCCTTTCATTCCACAACCTTCCCTGGTGGGACGTCTTGTGGGTGGGGAAAAGGAATGTAATCAGGTCCTATCACAGGGTCATGCTAGTCATGCTATGCAGATATCACGTCATGCAGAAAAAGAACCAAGAGTAACCACTACCGAGCGAGCAAGAGCCCGGCCATGGCGTACGGTGGCCTCGCAGTGCCCACCACCGTCATGAGCATGTTCTGGACAGTGGTCGTCTTTGGCGTGCTGTGGTTTGTGCCCAAGGGGCCTAACCGGGGTGTTATTAACACAATGTTGGTGACATGTGCTGTCTGCTGCTATCTCTTCTGACTGATTGCAATCCTGGCTCAGCTGAACCCTCTCTTCGGACCACAGTTAAAAAGTGAAGTAATTACATATCTAAAGTACCACTGGCCTTAACCAATGTGCTTTTCTATTGCAGTTTGTGGACTGGGATACGAAGAGATTTTCTTTATGTAAAGCCCTGTTGATCCAGATGCCTTCTAGCGTACTTTGAATCCGACCACATCTGCTCAATGCCTTACTGTTTGTTCTATTACAAGAAATGTTTGCCTACTCTTGTTGTTTTTTCACCTTTGAAAGTGCCTAATAGATACCTATATTTCTACTCAGTACAATGTTGTGCTTGAATTTCAAGTATTATAAATAATATTCCATCCCTCTTCTCTGCACTGGCAGTGGCTAGATGGAACTGAGAATTGCCTCTGAGCATTTATTTGCCTTACCAATTTTTATACTAGACTGTCTACTGATCCAGTTCACAAGCACAGTCTGAATGCTGTGTCTGATAACTTTAAGAAACAACCAAATACATTTCCTGCTTTCTTGTATTCCTACCTTCTTCTGTTCTGAAGCTTACAGACACTGCAAAGAGAGACTCTCCACACCGGAATTTGATATCTCTACCTTAGGTTCTTTCTGAGATCCTTCAATTGTTTCTTTTCTCTTTCTAGGTGACCATTCTCTCCTTAGCATGCTACCCTCTCAGGTGTTTTCCTTGTGGGCTATAGATGTTCCCCCAAATCTTGGAAGAGCCAGTTTGGAATGACATGTGCTGTAAATCTTAAGAGAATTGGAAGGATGTGTTTCCAACCTCTCCCCCACTTCCTTGCCACAAGTTGCCCAGGTTGCCAATACCCAGCCTTAGGCACTCAAAGATCAAGGCAAACCTGACAACAAAGATTGACAGGAACTCAGTAGAAAGTCAGCAGGAGGGAATGTGGTGGGTGATCAACCCCTGAGTAACCTGTTTGGTATGAAGGTGTAGCAAAATGTGAGCCCAGCTTTGGTTATAACTTGGAGGACTTCCATGCCCCTGGGTACATGATTCAATGCCTGCTCATTGGCAGATCCATTTATAGACCAGAGCCACAGTAAGCAGAAATCTATGCTGGCAACCACAGGAAATTGTAGAGAAGTTAGTAAAATGGAGTAATAAGGTGTCAGGAGGTGAGCGTGTCAGAGGTTACGAGGTGCAAGTTTGGGTTCAAAACTGATTGCAAAGGATCATCAAAAATATCCCCCATACGGGCACAAGATGTTGGACATAACATAATGATGGCTGACTGGGAACAGTTATGGACCACAGGTATGAAGTTTACGGCATACAATGCCTTAAGAGAGAATATTATGAAAATGATATACAGGTGGTACATGACCCCAGTCAAGCTTGCAAAAATCTATCATTTGCCCGATAATAAATGTTGGAAATGTAAAGAAACTGAAGGTACATTCTTTCACCTTTGGTGGACGTGCCCAAGGATTAAGGCTTTCTGGGAGATGATCTATAATGAATTGAAAAAGGTATTTAAATATACCTTCTTGAAGAAACCAGAGGCCTTTCTCCTGGGCATAGTCGGCCAACTGGTGCTAAAGAAGGATAGAACTTTCTTTATGTATGCCACAACAGCAGCAAGAATACTTATTGCAAAGTATTGGAAGACACAAGACCTACCCACTCTGGAAGAATGGCAGATGAAGGTGATGGACTACATGGAATTGGCGGAAATGACTGGCAGAATCCGAGACCAGGGAGAAGAGTTGGTGAAAGAAGATTGGAAGAAATTTAAAGATTACCTACAGAAATATTGTAAAATTAATGAATGTTAGAATGATGTTAGAATGAAGTTAAGTGGTTTAAGCAGTAATGCTATAAAGGTGTATGTAAAAATGGATTGATAACAGGTGAAAATTTAAAGTTATACTATATTAAGTTAAAGGATTAGGAGAAAATAAAGAGGGAAAGAAATTGCTGAATTAACTAATTGAATTGGAACACAAAAAAGGGAGGTATGAGGAGGTCAGGGAAACAAGGATATGAATGTAAGGCATGGAAAGATTGATTCATTTTTTTTCTTTTTTCTTTTCCTTTTTAAGTGTTTTTATTTTTTCTATTCTGGATTTTGTATTTTATATTTTTCTTGTATTTTTATTTTTGTCTTTTATTTTTGTATTTCTTGTTTTTATGTAATTCTTTTCTCTGAAATTTTAATAAATATCATTTTAAAAAAACCACAAAAATATCCCCCATAATCTGCACCATTTCATACCCTGTGGGTTCTAATGCAGGGCAGGGTCATTCATAGACTCTCACTTCCAAAATCCCTGACTGTTGACTACGCTGGCTGGGGTGAAGCTAACTGGGGTCCAACAATACAGTATATACAGATCTAACAACATCTGTATCCCTACCCTATCTAATATAAAGGGGTTTACTGCTCTACAGTGTTTCAGCTCACTGTTGTCTTGGCATGCGGTTGCTTTTTGAAAATTTGGTGGTTTCACTGACACGTCAATTTGAAGTGAAGCAAAGCACGTCGGAGGAACTGGTGCCTAACTCTATTGCGCTGTTTCAGTAATTTAATCTGTGCTGGATCCAGGAATTAGAAGGGGACTGTCCTGGACTGGCTGGGTGCAAAGGAGTGGTGGGAGGCACCAGCTGGGGAATCCCCAGCGGAAGAAGGCTCTGAGCCAGGGGATTGGTGGTGGGATGACAAGGAGTGGTCAGACGGAGAAGAGAGAGCAGTCTGAGAGGCAGAGGTGTCGGAAGCTGAAGAGGTGACAAGGTTTAGTGAGCAGGAAGAGGCTGTGGCAGAAAGCAGTCAAGAATTGGAGGCAGAAGTGGAGGGGGCCAGGAGACAGAGATGAGGCAGGCTTTGGAAGAATCCAGGCAGTCTCCCCCCTCCTGCTGCGAGCAGCTCCCCTCCCGCTTGGTATTCCCAGAATACGCAGAGAAATGAAGAGGGAGGAGCAGTGAGAGACAAGACGATGGAGCCTTAGGCTGCTGAGGAATGAACCAGGAGAGGAGCCTAAGAGTGCAGAGAGAAGGCAAGGGACCTTCAGTCCTTGCAACTGCCTCATTGGGGCAAGATCTACTGGGAAGGGTTGCTGAGCTTTGTTTGTTTCTTTGAATAAAGAGAAATCACATCAGATGCTTTATTGTGTTATTGCCGACTTATGCCTAACTCCATCTCTTGATAGGGGCCTTCCCCCCAACTCAGTAT
The DNA here is from genome assembly GCF_964106645.2 of Podarcis pityusensis. Classification (NCBI taxonomy): domain Eukaryota; kingdom Metazoa; phylum Chordata; class Lepidosauria; order Squamata; family Lacertidae; genus Podarcis; species Podarcis pityusensis. The sequence continues at coordinate 33,785,348 of NC_138042.1, forward strand.
TTAAGAACAGGACTTTTGAGCTTTCTTCATCCCCTCCTTCCTCCCTACCCCTATGAAATACCTTCCCCCATTCCAAATGAGGCAACTACTACTTTACCACGATGGGGGGGAAACCCAAATGTTTATGAACCACCTCCCCTCCCTGCAACCAAGTGTTTCCATAGATTCTAGTGACACAACCCAATTCCAGCAAAAGTTACTCAGGACAAAGCCCTATGGATAACAGTGAAAGAAGGATTAATCATAACTAAGTTGAAGTCTCCTTGAATCTTGTTTGGTTGTACCCAGTCCCTGTCAGCTCTAGATAAAAAACGAGGAGCCTGTGGGTCTTCAGATGTTACCAGACTACAACTTCCACCATCCCTGACCATTGAGCCTGCTTGCTGCGGTGGATGGGTGCTGGAGAATCACAGAATCATAGAGTTGGAAGACACACAGAGGGTCGTCTAGTCCAGCTCTCTGCAATGCAGGAATCAACAGCTAAAGAATCCATGGAGTTTTATCTCTCAAGCAGTATAAAGATAACAGCAAACCATTCCCATAGCCAGGCGATTCATAGGGTTCCTTCTATAGGGAAGAAAGAAACCACAGCTTGTCAGTATGGCCCCTGGGACCACACAGGCGTGTCAGAACCCATCAGCTCAGCAGTGTCAGGCCTGGGTGGAAGCTGAATAAGATTTCCAAAGCAAATCCACACAGCGCAGGAAGGAGTAAAATTAAGGCAAATCTCCAGAGATCTGTTTTAATGAGGATGAGCAATGTTTGCTGGAAGCCCATTGACTCAGCATAATTAAGGTGAAAGGAAGCGTCATTGTCATTTATGTTAAAATACTGTAGTGATATTTGCTCCGACTCTGGTAAAACTCTTCTGCGATTTCAAAATCCTGACTAAAATTTCCTAGAATTTGTAATAACCATCCTGATTGGATGGTTTGGGCTCTTTTCCTTAAACCAACATCCAAGTTGGCTCAAAGTTTTTTTTTGTTTTTGCAAAGTGTAGAATGATCTGCAGACCCAACTATTGTGCATGCAAAACTAGGAAAATATTGTTGCACGCCACCCCAATCTAAGAGGGGTGCAAGTTTCCAGGGGTTCCAGGCACTTACCCAGGGTTTGTTTTTCCTTTTGGGAAGGAGGCATAGTGGAGACTGTGGTGTCTTTATGATATATGGTTTATTTACACATATACACAGCCTGAGCCTAAGATGGAGGGGCTCACAACATACCCAAAAAAGTCTTGCTTCTTGCATAGTCATAGCCTTTGGCATCAAGCATGGGCCTGACTCTGCTTCTCTTTTGCTGCCTGCCCCCTGTGCTCAGCCTTACCTCACACTGCCCTGGCTTTTGTATTTCTAACCACCAGTCAGGCAATGGTGTGCGGGCAGTGAACTAGGGGGACTAGGCTAGTCCCCTAATTGTTCCTGGTACATTAGAGTATTAAAGTATTAAAACTTGGTGCCTCCTTCCCAAAGCCCAGGATGCTTCTACCCAGCTGAGGGAGGAGGTACAGTGCTCCAATGGGTCCAAGAGCCCTCCCGCCACCTTCCCAAAGCCCAGCTGGCTTTGGGAAGGACGAAGGAGGGCTTCAGCATCCTGTCATAGGCCTGGAGCCTCCTTCCGAAAGCCTGGGAAACATCTGCCCAGCTTAGGGAGGGACATGCGATACTCACAAATGTGATGTCAGGAAGTTTTGACATCACACACACGTGTCTCCCCCCTGAAAAAAACTATCAGCCTCACAGCTAGTGCTTCTGGTGCTAACTATTCCCCCATGAAAAATTTCACGCTACACCACTGTAGCCAGGTGAGGAGGGGCCAGGAAGGCCCATTCATTTGCCCTCTGGCACAGAGCTTTTGTTGTTGTTATACAAACGTTTGGTGGTCAGGTGGCAACTACAGTCATTCTCTCACAAAGAAACTTGCCCGACTAGTTCGACAATGGAATCCTCCGTTCGATTTTAGCCCTTGCTGAATCTAGGATCCCAGGAATTAGAAGGGACTCAGGCATCATACAGGCTGACCACCCCCCAAATTGACAACAATACTTTTGGCTTTTTTAAAAAAATACAACTTACCATTTCTGAAATATCTAGTCAACTAGTCAGGGTTTGTTGTATATACCCAAGGGCCATTGCATATATTTTATACTGTAATTTAGACAGTTAGTCCAGGGAAAAGTCAACAATACTGCAAATACTGCCATTTAATTTTGTTTTGATTACCCCAATCAATCAGGGAGCAGGTTGTTGTTTTTTTAATAATGCAGCCCAAAAAAAGGCTTACTGATCCCTCAGACAGAGGCAAATGAAAATGCCAACATGAATTTGCACTCCTCAAGAAAGAGGCTGTAGGGAAGGGCTTAGAAGAGTATTATTATGTTCCTTCGGGAGGTTCAGTTGCTGAGGTAACCAGGTTAATGCTACCTGTCTTGCTGCCCTGTGCTGTGGCAGTTTCACGCTTGTCCTTGTATCACTTTTATGTTCATGTCTCTGGAATGAATAGGCCAACATACTCTACTTTTTCATGCTGCATAGTTGAGAGTAGACAGTGAAATGACCACAGCATGAGAAGGCAAGAGCACTGGCCCTCTTGCCTCGACTCTTGGGACGTATCTCCCCCTTATTCCCGCCAGTTCAGAGGGCAAAATACTTCATTTGTCCTTTCCAACATGATCAAGTAATCAAATGTGATCATCCCTGCTGGTCGGTGATAAGAGGAACAACTCTAAATGGCTTTACTACACTTACACGGAAACAAGAGTTGTCACCCATCTCTATAAAAATGGGGACACCGCTGTTTTGGGTCAAAAACAGGATCAAGATTCTGGAGCGCTAAGCACCACCAGATATCAGAATTATAGTCTATCTGTGTAAAAATTCTACATTCCTTATGCATCCGTTTAAATAAATATCAGTAGCTAATTCGATGACTCGCCTGTGCGTGGTTGAGACATTATGTCTTTAGATATGGTCCTGTGAGTACCATTAGCCGTTCCTATTGCTTGCTGGGTAATTAATATAGCTAAATGAATTGTTCTGAAAGCTCAATTAGCCATTCTTCACTGAGAGATGATAATAAATGGTTCTCTGGGACTCCACAGGGGATCCAGTTGTTACATATACACACCTAACAAGGCTGATTTCAGAACTACAAGTAGAAATTGTCTTATTTTACAAGGAGAAGATAGCAACAGAGGTTGCTGCCTTATGAGGGTGATACCCTCCAACATTCCTCAGGTGCAAATAGGGACATTTCTCACTCCTCCCCCACAACTGACCCTGGGAACACTCAGACATGGAGGAGGAGGAGGAGGAGGAGGAGGAGGAGGAGGAAGAAGAAGAAGAAGAAGAAGAAGAAGAAGAAGAAGAAGAAGAGCCCGTCCATCTGACTGGGTTTCCCCAGCCACTCTGGGCGACTTTCAACAAATCGAAAAGCATAATAAAACATCAAACTTTAATAACTTCCCTCTACAGGGCTGCCTTCTGCTGTCATCTAAAAGTCAGATAGTTGTTTATTTCCTTCACATCTGATGGGTGGACGTTCCGCGGGGTGGGCTCCACTACCGAGAAGGTCCTCTGCCTGGTTCCCTGTAGCTTTACTTCTCTCAGTGAGGGAACCACCAGAAGGCCCTCAAAGCTGGACCTCAGTGTCCAGGATGGACAATAGGGGTGGGGACGTTCCTTCAGGTATCCAGGACTGAGGCCATTTAGGGCTTTAAAGGCAGCACCAACACTTTGAATTGCGCTCAGAAATGTACTGGGAGCCAATGAAGGCCTTTCAGAACCACTGTTATATGGTCCCGACGGCTGCTCCTAGTCACCAGTCTGGCAGTTGCATTCTGGATTAGTTGTAGTTTCCAAGTCACCTTCAAAGGGAGCTCCATGTAGAGCGCATTGCAGTAGTCCAAGTGGGAGATAACCAGAGCATGTACCACTCTAGTGAGAAAGTTAAAGCATGGACCATACCTGGAAAGCACAGGGGGAAAGTAAGTGTGAATAATCCCTGACAGAGAGTTTTGTTTTTTTCCCTCCTCGCCCCACTGCCACCAAATCCCTTATTTTGCAGGTTTTTCTGTATTGGGCCTTGCAAAAGAAAACAACTCTGGAGTGACAATGAGGGGAGCTCTTTCTGTTCTAGTTCACTGTCTCACTGGGTATTCATGAAAGTAGCTTTCCCAATATAAGGATGAACAATTACGTCAGCAGTTGGAAGTGTGCAATGTCTCAGTCTGAACAGGGAGCTGGCCTGGAGCTTGGAAGATCACAGTCTACTGTTGCCAGGATGCTCCCTAGCCCTCTTGTGATGTCTAAACAGTCCTGAAACCTAATGGTTTCTTTGTTTTGCTGTTCTTAGAGGCCAAGACGCTGCCTGACATTTCTTTCTTTTCTTTCAAAGCATGCTGTTGGGGCAAGTCCAACGTAAGCCAGAGGAGCTTACAGAAGCAGATCAATTCGAGGATTATAGTTTCAGTGTTAAGCAAGGCGACCGTATGAAAACTGTGCCCTAGTTAACAAGACTCCAGGCATTACCTAATCACTTGCATTGGCAAAGATTATGGACGGGAGCAGACACTGCTACCAGAGCAAAAGTCATGCTCAAATGATAGAGTTATGGGGCTTGTTTTGTTCTGTTTTTTATGGTATAATGCAGGGGTTTTCAACTTGTGTGTTGTGGCACCCTGGGGTGCCTTGAATGAGGGTCAGGGGTCCCATGAGCAACACTGGCCTCTGTCCTTCCTTCCTTCCTTCCTTCCTTCCTTCCTTCCCTCCCTCCCTCCCTCCCTCCCTCCTCTGATGCCCTCTCTTGTCTCTGCCTCCCAAAGGCTTGCCCAGATGTTTGTTGCATCAGCCCTGGCTCCAAGCTTCCCAGGTGAATGGTGCCTCTGGGGCTGGTCAGGGGGTGCTGGTTGCCAGGAGCTGAGGTGGCCTTGGAGTAAGCTAGCAAGTGGTAGAGGGAGCCCACTCAGCCAGTCCTTGCTGTTGGGAATGGAGTATGGACAGACAAGTCCCAGGCCCCTGTGGGGCTGTGTGAGGAGACACCTCTCTTTGGGGTGGGGTGGGGCAGCTCAGAGACCAGGGGCAGCAGCAGCGGCTGCCCGGATGACCCCAAGGAGAGGGGAGAGGAGAGGAGGCTGAGGGAACACTCCACAAGGGAGGGTGTTTGAAAAAGGGCGAGAGGCTGCCAGCTCTGCAGGCAAGGGGTGACATAACTGGGCTTCTGAGCCCCACAGGGGTGCCGCAGAAAGAATGTAGTTGGTCAAGGGAGCCATGGACTCAAAAAGGTTGAAAACCTTTGGTATAATGTTTTGTTACAAAGGTTGTGTGTCACTCACACTCTCTGCAAGATCCCCAAGGGGTTCCCAGGGTCTGTGTTCCTTTGGAGAATTGAGACATGATGGGGACTGCCGTAGCTTTAAGAAATATGGAACACACTCCTATGTTTTACTTTATCCATAACACAGCCTGATGGGAGTAGTAGCTGGAAACATCTGGAAGGCAGCAAGTTGTGAAGGATGAGGGAAGAGGACAAA
>NC_138042.1:33791077-33921505 GCF_964106645.2 Podarcis pityusensis
AAAATGATTAACAATACAAATGTATACACACTTATAAACACTCCCCAACGAAAGCCCCTGAACAGTTCTCCAGTCCACAAATCCAAATCCAAAAATCCAAATTAACATGTAACATTTAACAACAATTTTAAACTACCCAACCCTCCAAATAAAACAGCACCCACCCAAGTTAAAAAAATTCCCATCTCCGTTAAGACAATAATTTTAACACAAGGGGGTTGTCCCATGCCCTTGTTCCACTCCCGAAGTGCCTCCACCAAAGGGACAACACCCCTTTGGTGTTGTCCTTTGCGGGTAGCGCTGCCCCAGCAGCTGCTGCGTGCCAACTGGGGCAGCAGATGTCCCCAATGCTGTCTGCCTGGTGTTCTCAGGCTGAAAACCTTACTGACAAACACACCTGCACACAGAAAACAGTAGCTGTGGGGGCCACCACAAAAGGTAAAGGGGCTGGGCCCCTTCTGTCATTTAAACCCCACTCCAACAGACAGTTTGGGAGCATGTTTTAATGTTTCCTTATCCGATTTCCATATATGTGCATCCTGTTTTCCCTTTCTGGAATAGAACTTGCTTCCAAAGTTACGTTAAAGTTACAAGTATTACGTACTAAAAACCCCAAAACAATGAGTCGTACTGTCATTACATCTATGACGAAAAGGAAACAGGAAATATAGCTATCCTGAAACTGATTTATTTTTTTAAAAATACACTGCTGCCTGTTCCATTTTTCTCCTAAGTAACCTTTCTTTCCCCTGCTTAAAAGGTCACCCAAAACTGCAGCAGGAACTATTGCTTAACGCAATCTGCACTGCAAGAAGAAACCAGTTAATGCAGTATGAGCTTGTCTCTCGGGACTGACGGCTGCCAACAACGGCTTGTGACGGCACACCACTCAGTAGCACTGCCATTGTTGAGTCCGTGCGTATCACAGAAGCGATCTTCGTTGGATTACTGTGGTGAGGGAGGCCACAATCAATGCCTGGAGAAGTGCCACAGGTTCATTCGTACCTACTTAAGCATGTCAGAATGAGACCTGTGAGGGGGCAGGTGTGGGAAAAACTGGGTGGCAGCAGGATTCCTCTCCCTGGGAACTTTGATGGGGGGGGGATGAGGTGAGAGCATGACTCTCTGTTTAGACACCACTCTGTGCTCATCTCTCTGATGACCCCTATTACTTATAACCTAGCTAGGCATAAACACATTCTGCAAACTTAAAAAAGAAGATTTCTGTTAATAATGAACATTTATAGTATTCAGGTTTGAGGCGTGTGTGTCCCTGCCCCCCCATGCATGCTGCTGAGGCAAGCAAAACGGTTCAAATTGCTTTCGTTTTCTCAGACAGCCTTACCACAGCCCTGTAAAATAGGCCAGTACAGTGGTACCTCGGGTTACATACGCTTCAGGTTACACACTCCACTAAGCCAGAAATAGTGCTTCAGGTTAAGAACTTTGCTTCAGGATAAGAACAGAAATCGTGCTCCGGCGGCACGGCAGCAGCAGGAGGCCCCATTAGCTAAAGTGGTGCTTCAGGTTAAGAACAGTTTCAGGTTAAGAACAGACCTCTGGAACTAATTAAGTACTTAACCCGAGGTACCACTGTACTCTTATTGGTATTTTGCCAGAGTGGGGACATTTCTGAGGCATAGAAACGGCAAGCATAGCTAAAGCCCGCTAGAGAATTCATGGCCGAGGTAAAATTTAAAGCAAAGCCTTCCCAGCGCATATCTTAATCTTCACTTATACACCAGTGTTTCTGTTTTGCAGGGTATTGACACCTGAGGCATCCAATGTTTTCTGAATTAAAATTAGAGGCACATTTCACCAATGGGATTTACTTTTAGAGAGGCCCAGTGGTCAAGAATATGAACAGGACCATACCAGCTGGGTCACAGATTCCAGAGCTAGCAGCCACCCATTCTAGAACCAGGTCTAATTCTAGAACCAGATCGAAAAACAAGCAGCCAACACTTAACCAGCAATCTAGTCATACAAAAATGGTGCCATTTATTCACTTGCATGACAGCACAACATCCCCATTGCAATGGTTTTTATTTTATGGTTGAAAAGATGCTGAAGGTAGCTCAAGCTTTGTTGCCTGAAAGACAAAATCCATCCCATTAAATTTAAGACACTGTTGAGGCTTGGTTGGGGATGAACACTTGCCTCCGTATTCCAAGTTGTTCATTTCCTTGGCCTTTGGTGTTTTGTAGCTTTCAATACACCTCAAGGAAATGAGAGCAATAAAGGAACGTCATAAACCTTCCAACAAGCTGCTAAGAATCAGGTGCTAGTGGGCTTCCTCCCCTCCCTTGAGATGACCTTTTGGTGGCCAGAGCACAGATGCCTCCCAGGAAGGACATCTTTTCCACCCTCCCCCTTCCAAGCCCAGCGTGCTCCAACCACCAACAGCACACCATTGCATACGGAAATTTGCTTCTGCTGGGCAGTGGGGATGAGTGGGCACCTCTACAAAGAAGGAAATCATGTCCTCATTCATGCATCAGCTGATGCTTTGATTTCCCTAAAAAGGTAAAGGTAAAGGACCCCTGACAGTTAAGTCCAGTCGCGAACAACTCTGGGGTTGCAGAACTCATCTCGCTTTACTGGCCAAGGGAGCCGGCGTTTGTCCACAGACAATTTTTCTGGGTCATGTGGCCAGCATGACTAAGCCGCTTCTGGTGAAACCAGAGCAGCGCACAGAAATATCATTTACCTTCCTGCTGGAGCGGTACCTATTTATCTACTTGCACTTTGACGTGCTTTCAAACTGCTAGGTTGGCAGGAGCCGGACCAAGCAATGGAAGCTCACCCCGTCGCAGGGATTCGAACCGCTGACCTTCCGATTGGCAAGCCTTAGGCTCAGTGGTTTAGACCACAGCGCCACCCTGCGTCCCATTGATTTCCCTACCTGAGGACAAAAGGCTACATAGCTTGTAGGTTATGGAACTGACCCTGAAACTGACCCCAGAAACCCTTAACAAACTGCAGTGTCCAGAATCGATTGAGGGAAATAATATGTTTGAATGTCCTGTAAAGGTAGAGGGTGAGAGTCACCTAATGAGTCCTTTCAGCAGAAACCCTGCATATGGAGATTTGCTTGTGAAATGGAGTGTCCTCCCTTCTCTTCTCCGCTGTCCCCTGCCTGTGTGTTCCCCCAAAATGGCTCTGGGAGGGTCAGGAGAACCCCCAGAAAAGCATGCTGGGATGTAGTCTCAGAGAGGAGGGACTGTTCCATCTGGCAAGTTGAACCACTTGCGCTGACAGAACATTCAATAATAACACAACACTGAATTGCTCCCATAGGGTGTGCACAATCTCAAAAAGCACTTTTCAGACAAAAGATGTGCAATAGCTCTAGACCGTGTGGATTACAGGCAACTACCCATTTGCATGGGGGTTGCGTTCTGGGTCTTCATGCCTGTTGGCGGACCCTGTTCCCCTCACCCCACCCCCCGCCCTGCCCCCATCTTGTTCCACCCCCTTTATGGGCCACTTCCAGCTCCACAGAGATGAGTCTGTGACAGTCACACCTCAGTCAGATGTACGTAAAATAGTCGCTACCTGTACATTTAAAAACACACACCAGCATTCAGACTCCATTGATTCTAGACTAAAATGTGTGTATGCAGAATCAAGTGTCTGGAGTGAGAAGCAACTGCTGTCCTTTTCAGCTGTGCCCCAGATTGCAGCCTGTTTATTTTGTTCCATAGAATTCAATGGGGGCCACTGAGTCCCAGGCATGGGCGTAGCCAGGATTTTTGTGGGGGGGGGGGGGCCCATGGTCCCAAGCCAGCCCCCCTTCCCATAGCTTTTCCCTCAGCCCTTTTTCACCACAGTGGTCACTTGAGAGTGCGATGGGTTAATGAATGCCAAGAAGTGATGAGCATGCCTCCCCAGTCCAACATCTTCCGCTGCAATCCTAAAAACATGAAGGGGTAAGCCCCATAGAATATATCAGGTCTAATTTCTGAGTAAACACACATCTGTTTGCAGGTTTATTCAAGTGTGGGTCAAAATGAAATGGTGAAGGAGGTACCTTAATAATAAGATGATGAAAGGAACAGTGTGAAACACACTTATTTATTTCCAGAATGTATGAATGTGGGAAGAAAATACTAATTCCTCACCAAAGCCTTGCAATCATTAAATGCTGAAAATGAAGATATTTACACCCACTGTATTAATGCTGCAAGGGACTTTTTTATGTGTCATTATGACAGGTGGTGGAGGGAGCGAGCCGCATTCCAGTGAGTGAGCCTGTCCCTGGCTATAGTACTGGTGTTAGCCCTCTCACTGGTCAAAGCTGAAGGAGTTAAGGGGCAGAGGGATTAGGAGAGAGACCCGGCTGGGGAAGATGAAACAGGTTTGTAAACACAACTGAAACCAGTTTAGGTTACATTTTTTAAGTAAACAAAGGGATTTTACTCTACTGAAACATTACTGTTTACAACTTCAAAAAGAGGTACACGTAATTTTCACCTGTGAGCTGATTATATATATATATATATATATATATATCTGTCTAAAAAGTGTTAGGAGAGGCAATAATTTTGAAATCAAACAGAAACTGACTTAGTATTGACATTACAGGAGCCAGAATCTAGTACTAAAAGGGTTTTGGAACTGATTCAATAATTTGGTCAGGTTGCAGGATTTAAACTGAATAAGTTAAAAACAAAGGTTTTAGAGAAAAATTTAACAGCGATTGAGAGAGAGAGGTTTCAGAATGAGACAGGTTTAACAGTGGTTAAGAAAGTGAAATACCTGGGGATTAACATGACAGCAAAAAATGGGAATCTATTCAAAGACAATTATGAAAAATGCTGGGCTGAAGTGAAAAAAGATTTAGAAATTTGGTCAAATTTGAAGCTTTCACTGCTAGGCCGTATTGCTGCGATAAAAATGAATGTATTGCCTAGAATGTTGTTTCTGTTTCAAACATTGCAAATTTTGGACAAAATGGACTGCTTCAAGAAGTGGCAGAGAGATATCTCTAGATTTGTCTGGCAGGGCAAGAAACCTAGAATAAAATTTTAAATACTAACGGATGTAAAGGAAAGAGGTGGATTTGCCCTGCCAGACTTTAAACTTTATTATGAATCAGCAGCTTTTTGCTGGCTGAAAGAATGGCTGCTTCTTGAAAACACAGACATTTTGGATTTAGAAGGTTTTAATAATGTATTTGGATGGCATGCATATTTGTCGTATGATAAGGTCAAAGCACATAAAGCATTTAAAAATCATATTGTCAGGAAAGCATTGTTTAATGTCTGGATTAGATATAAGGACCTACTGGAAAACAAAACCCCAAGGTGGCTGTCACCGATGGAAGCGAAAGCTCTGAAAAAGCTCAATATGGAGGCCAAATGGCCGAAATATTGGGAAATTCTGGAACAAGAGGGAGATAGACTGAAACTGCAGAGTTTTGAGAAACTAAAAAACAAAGTGCGAGACTGGCTTCATTATTATCAGATAATGGAGGCATATAATTTGGACAAGAAAATTGGCTTCCAGGTGGAAAAATCAAAATTAGAAACAGAACTGTTTGAACCCAAAACTAAGATTTTGTCAAACATGTATAACTTGCTGTTGAAATGGAATACTCAGGACGAAACGGTGAAATCTGTTATGATTAAATGGGCACAAGATGTTGGACATAACATAATGATGGCTGACTGGGAACAGTTATGGACCACAGGTATGAAGTTTACGGCATGTAATGCCTTAAGAGAGAATATTATGAAAATGATATACAGGTGGTACATGACCCCAGTCAAGCTTGCAAAAATCTATCATCTGCCCGATAATAAATGTTGGAAATGTAAAGAAACCGAAGGTACATTCTTTCACCTTTGGTGGACATGCCCAAGGATTAAGGCTTTCTGGGAGATGATTTATAATGAAATGAAAAGGGTATTTAAATATACCTTTCTGAAGAAACCAGAGGCCTTTCTCCTGGGCATGGTCGGCCAATTGGTGCCAAAGAAGGACAGAACTTTCTTTATGTATGCCACAACAGCAGCAAGAATACTTATTGCAAAGTATTGGAAGACACAAGATTTACCCACTCTGGAAAAATGGCAGATGACGGTGATGGACTATATGGAACTGGCGGAAATGACTGGCAGAATCCGAGACCAGGGAGAAGAGTCGGTGGAAGAAGATTGGAAGAAATTTAAAGACTATTTACAGAAATACTGCAAAATTAATGAATGTTAGAATGATGTCAGAATGAAGTTAAGTGGTTTTAGCAGCAATGTTATAAAGGTGTATGTAAAAATGGATTGTTAACAAGTGAAAATTCAAAGTTATAATATATTAAGTTAAAGGATTAAGACAAAAACAAAGAGGGAAAGGAATTGCTGAATTAACCAATAGAATTGGAATACAAAAAAGGGAGGTGTGAGGAGGTCAGGGAAGCAAGGAAACGAAATGTAAGGCATGGAAAGACTGATGTGTTTTTTAAAGTGTTTTTTATCTTTTTTCTGTATTTTGGTTTTTTTTTTTCTTTTTTTTCTTTCTTTTTTTCTTCCTTTTTTATTTATGTAATCTTTTCTTTGAAACTTTACTAAATATCATTTTTTAAAAAATGAAATCAAACAGAAACAGAAAGAAACTAGAAGACCAAAGAAGAATTAATCATAATCAAAGAGGGACAGTCATTTGTGGACAAAAGATGGACTTTGAGAAAGTCCCCAAAAGAAAGCTTAGCCAAGCAAAATCTAAACTGAAAACTCAGAAAAATACCAAGATGAAGATTTTAAGGATAATCACCAAAACAAAAAACACCACATGACAACTAGAGAAGCCAAGAGAAAATGAAGGAATAGGAAGGGAATAAATCAAGTTTTGCTTACTTTTCAAACTAACTAGTCTTTGGATGTAAAAAGGAGCACATGAAAGCACATAGATGGGTATGAAGTTTGCTTGAAGCACAGTGAAAAATAGGTAGCAGAAATGGAAAGTTTTTCTTTTAAAAGGCAACTAGAGAAGCCATCTGATGTTAGGAAAAGTGTGAAGTTTTCATTGCTGAAGCTAGAAAAGCCAAGATTGGAAAGACTTTAGCAGAGGAAAGACTTAGAAGCAAGAAGTGTTGGTGGATCTAGGCTGATGAAGGGTAGCTGGTAACAAAATAACTGAAAGCCCTCTGCAATGTTCTTAGTACATGTAATACTTGGATAATAAGTTTTTTACTGAAGCCAGAAATAGGAGAGATGAGAAGGGAGGGATTTTGGGAGCATACTGACTTCTTGTCTCTTTCTAGAAAGTCTGGAAAGTCCTTGTGTGTGCCACCTTCCTGAGGTTATTATAATAATATTATAATAATTTATTATTTATACCCTGCCCATCTGGCTGGGTTTCCCCAGCCACTCTGGGCTGCTCCCAAATATTTAATATTTAATTTTTTTAAAAAAAGACTATAAGTTCTTTGTTTTTCATCTAGCCCTGAGAGTGGCATCTAGCATCTGTAACCCTCCCTTAGAATGCGTGTGCCAAGATTTCGGTGGATAGCAAGTGCCGCAGGTAGCAGCAGCAGCAGAAGCAGCAGCAGCAAAACACACTTGTCACGGGTCAGAATATTTTACCTAATTGGAATCTATGGGGTGATGTGTTGATTCCAGTGTGGAAAAGCAAAGAAGGCATTTTGAGGATGAAGCTGCTGGGAGAGGGGGAGATAAGGTAGAAAAGGCATTTATCCTGCAATATCAGGTGTAATTTGGACCATAATTTGGATCTGGAAAGAGTCAAAGGCCGATTTCAGGTCCATAAAGGCCACAAATAGTTTTCCCTATAGAGGTCTAGTCTACTTCTCAGCTAGGAGGGACAGCGCTAGGCAATGGTCGGATGTTGAGTGATTCTTGTCAAAGGCGGCCTGAGCTTCAGATATTATGTCATTCAGAAAAGTTGTCAGTTTGATACAGAGAAAGCGGGCATACAGCTTTCCTATTATAGAGAGCAAACTGATATGCCTATAATTAGAAGGCATGTTTGACTGGCCTTTCTTAAAAATTGGGACAACTATTGCATGTTTCCAACTGATCAGTACTTTGCCTGAATTGTTAACTGCTGTAAAAAGTGCCGCAAGAAGAGGGGCCCACCAGTGCTGGTTTGATGTAATCAACTCAGCTGGAATAAAGTCGTTTCCCGGGTCCTTGCCACTCTTCAGATTCCTAATTAATGTATAGGCGTCCATCAACCGGGTTCCATCATGGCAGCAATGACATTTCTGCGGAATCCTCATCATAAAAGCAGGGGGAGGAGTTCAAATTGTCTGTAAATATTTTTCTGAAATGGTTTTCCCATACTTGGGCTGGGATGGCACAGCTAGGGGCTGGGGAACTGTTACTTAGCATACTGGATACCAATTGCCAGAAGAGTTTGACTTCGTTATTGTCAGGGAACTGCCATCAGTGCCGGAGGGAGAGAGCAAAAGCCAGAGGGATTCCAGAGAGCAGGGATCGGGAGGAGCAGCCCATCTTCTGGGGAAGAGAATCAGCGTAGCACCAGTGGAGAAGGGGGGCAGATGGGGGAAGCGGCGAGGCGGTCCCATGACTCCTTGCCTGGGACCAGCGGGGAGAGTAGGGGTCCTCCGCTGCCCACGCCCTCCTTGCGCAGAAGGCTTTCGCGCAGAGAGAGTAGGAGGAGACTAGGCGTCAAAGAGCTTCTTTGCTGGAAGAAATTTAAGAAACGCCCACTGACGGATTCTGCCAGCGATTGAGTCAGCCATGGGTGAGTGGCTGTCCGAACAGAAAAGGTTCACTTAGGCAACCCAGCCAGGTGTTTGCACCCAGCCGGGGAGATAAGCACCGGCTTACGCACAAGCAACCCCTACAACCACTACAGTTATTTAGCAAAGCATTCAGTAACAGGGACCAGGAATTTTGTTCAAACTGGCTTTTTTTGTGGCCAAAAGGGTTTTGTACTCTTTTTTGATATTTAAACAAGTTGGAGGTAGATCATTTAAACCAGTGTTTCTATAAGCCAAATAAGAGTCCCTTAAGGCTTTCTTCTTCATGTGGCACTCTTGGTCAAACCAGTTGCTCCCTTTAACAATGTGGGGCTTGCTGGCTAGATTTGTGTTCGCTGAGACCACATCCTGCAAGTACTCAATGAGATTTTCGTAAGCCGCCAGGGAAGAATCTGTTGAAAGAGCATTAATTATAGTTGGTCTTAAACTAATTGCAGTTTGTGAATTCAGTCTGGTCTTGGCTAAGATAGCTAGCTCAGGGGTCCATTTTTTCCTATGCTTTGCTGACCCTTTAGCTTGACCGTTTATCTCTTGTTCTATGTGTGACCTTTGAGTTTTGGCCTGAGATGGAGAGAATCAGAGGGAGACAATCACTCTCGGTTCTGTTATCAATACTAAAGTTTTTGATTGATTTAAAGGTCTTTTTGTGAGACAATAGTCTACTGTGCTGGCTCCATTAATATTTATAAATGTAAACTCTCCTTCGCTGCCCAAAGGAAACACCCATTTATAATCGTAAGGTAAAGACTTACTGTATCTGTAAAGAGGCCAGGCAAAAGCCAGCGTAGTTGGTTATGCAGTCTTTGGAGGACCTGTGAGGGAGGGAGCGTAAGGAGGAAGGACTATTTTCCTTGAGTTCTGTTAGCATACGGAATTTAGCTTCCAGGCAGTTGTCGTTGGGGCCTATTCTGCAGTTCAGGTCTCCCATTATATAGAGTGGCGCATCAGGGCACTTGGAGTATATTTTTGGAAATTGCCCCATGTACTCTCAATATGTACTTGCGGTTTGTATGGCGGGATATAAGCTGAAACAAGAATGATACTTTGGGGCCCAGAATGCAAGATGATCCCCAGCACCAAGTGCTTTGAATCTTTAAATTCAATAATCTGTGTTGTCAAGGAAGTGGATACCAGTATTACAAGGCCCCCCTTTCTCATACAGTTTAGTGGCCTTAATTTCGTGGGCAAAGTAACCTTCCAGGATTATACTGAAAGTTGCCCAGGTTTCCAGCAACATTATCACATTGAAATGCGTTATATACTCTTGAAATGACTCATCCCCTACTTTGTTGGCCCAACCTGCTATGTTCCATAAAATAATATTTAGGCTACTCTCGTCCCCGGCGATTTGGCTTCATTGTGGAGGGCAGATTGTAGTCAGCTCTCCCTCTGTCTCAGTTATAACACAACCATTCTTGAGGTGTTTGAAGTGTTGTTCTTTCTGGGGTTGTTTGACAGACTTGTCCAGATTGCCAGCGATCAGCAGTAGTGTTCAGTTGTTTGTGGCTTTTGGGGGATCGGAGTCAAAAGTAATTAAGTCTGTCTCTGGCAGTCTTGGTGTAATGCTTTCCTCGGGTGGGGCAATGCCTGGCAATGGATGATCTGTTTTCTGTGACGATGGTGAGATGGTGATTTTGAGATCTACCAAAGTCCTGGTGGAAGAACTGTTTTTTGGCACAGGGGAGTTGGGCAAGCATTATTTGTGTGCTTGGCCATTAAACTCAGAAGGTTTTCTGTCCTGGGGGATGTTTCGGCCAAATTCTCCACCCGGAACCTGCCTTAGTGGCACTGGGGTTTGTGCCTTAAACCTTTGGCAAATGCCCGCTGATGATGAGGGCTTGGATTGATTGAAGTCGGTCCGACTGCACAGACAATTCGGCAGCAAAGGCTTTAATTCTGTGTCTTCAAAAACATGCCTCAAGATAATTATATAATCCTGTAGGCAGGTCTTGTATTTCAGAAGTAGTTTTGGAATAACTGAATCAGTGAATGATAATAAAAGTCTAGAATGCTGAGAGTCCGATGAAAGCAGGTTTACCGTGGTAAGATTGTCGCGCTGGATGTTTAGCAACAGTTTGAAATTTCGCTTTGCACTTGCGATTGAATTCCAGAAAGGGAGCAGACCATTAAAAGGGTAACCATCGAGAACTACTTGAGAGCTTTGTAGGATTAGTTTGCTGTTTCCATGTTTGTTATTCTTTCTGTAAGAGGTTTTACGGGTTCTGGCACAAGAACAGCTACACCCCTGAGTTTGAAGATCTTGTTAAGAGCGCTGTGGCCAGACTCTTGGGTGGCAATAGGACTGTTCCGGGTTGCCAACAGCGCCAACTCAGCCAGGAGGGACACTACCTTTTCTAATTTGAGGTTAATTTCCTCTACCATTCTTGCTGTTAACAAACAGTGGTCCGCAAGTACAGTACTTCAGCATAAGGTGGCACACCCTCAGCTGTTTTGTTTGTTTGTTTGTGTTTGTTTGTTTGTTTGTTTGTTTGTTTGTTTGTTTTAAATCTCATTTTCTGTAAGATTGGTGGAAGGTGACTGGGGACAAACTAGTGATTCTAGGTGTCTCTGTTCTGCCCCTCTAGATTAATGGCTCCTCCAGCTTCAAATAAAATGGTGGTCAAAATGGTATTCCATGACTGAAGGACATTTAGGTGAGTATCCCTTGGTTGGCCAGGGAGAAAATCTCTGTTGTGTTCCGTCTGCAACTCATTGTGCTAAGACTCTTTCAGGTTGCAGTGACTGAGTTGTCAGAAGAGGCCCTATTCCGTGTCACCACAATGAGGCTCACTTGCAGGTAGGAGAAGACTTCTTCTTTTGTTCCAGCCCTTCTCTCCTTTTGTTCCAGCTTGTCTTTCCTTCAGGTTTCTCAGAGTATCCCTTGCATGGCTAGGGGGAAATCTCTATTGTGTTCCGTCTGCAACTCATTGGGCTAAGACTCTTTCAGTTGGGATGACTGAGTTGTCAGAAGAGGCCCTGTTCCATGTCATCACGATGAGGCTCACCTGCAGGTAGGAGAAGACTTCTTCTTTTCTTCCAGCTCTTCTTTCCTTCAGACTTCCCAGAGTTCACTGTTCTTGAAGTGAGAGTCACCAGCATTAGGACAGTGCTGCTTTAGGTAAGTTCACATTCTACCACTCAGTCGTCTGTTTTCAAAACAATGTCTTTTGTATTGGTCTCTCCTTTTCCTCCTTTTCTTTTCTGCTGGTCTCTCCACAGGGCTCCCCAAAGAGCTCTTCTTAACATCTTAAGGTTTTCTTTTTCCTGAGAGAACATTCACAGAATGTTCTCTCAGGTTTTGCTTTTCCCCTTGTTGCATTGCTCAAAAAAAAAAAGCAAGAGACACTGGTGGTTGGCGCTCCTGGTTCCCAGGACGGGGTTCAAATCCCTGCGGTGTCCATGCTTACTTCCAATGCAACTGCTATCTCTCTCTATTCCTCTCTATCCCTCTCTCTATCCCTCTCTATCTCTCTCTATCCCTCTCTATCTCTCTATCTCTCTCTATCCCTCTCTATCTCTCTCTGTCTCTCTATCCCTCTCTATCTCTCTATATCTCTCTATTCCTCTCTATCTCTCTCTGTCTCTCTATCCCCCCCTCTCTCTTTGTCTCTCTATCCCTCTCTACCCCACACTGCCCAAATAACAATTGACTCCTTTTTTCTTAAGCCAAAGTATTAGCATGGGAGGGTGGTGACTTCAGTGACTGAGCTTGATTCTTAACTCCACCATTGCACCAAAGGACCATTTCAAGCACCACCTTCCTGGCAATGTGCTGTTGCTGGGAAGATGCTCACTTGATGTATCACTGGTTGTGTGTCTAGGTCGGCTGGATCAGTTGGCTGCTTCCCCTCCTAGCATTTCCAATCACTGGTGTGAGAAGTCTCTCTATGGATCTGGTCTGTCTGCATTCCAGACACTACTGGAGGAGCAATTCTCCCTGCAAAGGTAACAGACAAGGTGGTTTTGTTTTTTTACAATTCATGATCAATAGCTTACCAATCTTCTGTCAGTAAATGGTGGATCATCAAGCAAGGAGAATTGGGAGGAGACCTGGGCAAGGTGTGATGCAGGTGCAGATGCAACTTTGATTACAGGTGTTCTGGCAACTTAGAAAGCTCAGTGTCTATGTTTGCTTGCTTTCAAATTGGCAGGTACAACCAAACTATTGTGCAAGGAGGCCTCTCTTTCAAGGCCAGATGTGATGTGCTTTCTCGTAACGGTGAGTCTGTTTTTGGAGGTCACATGGCAAGCCTGTAAATTAAAAATATATTTTTGAAATAAAAAGTGTCAACAGAGAGATTTCCAGAGCAACCCTATGCATGTCTACTCAGGAGTAAACCCACCTGGGTTCAAAGGGACTTATTCCCAGCTAAGTGTGTGTAGGATTGTAGCCTTTATGATGCATCAGACTTGGTCTAAATCTGCTTTTAAGGGGACTTAAAAATACTTGAGTAAATATAGAATGCAAAGATTTTTAATAAACTTGAGGCATGAGCCGTCCAAAGGTAAGTAAGCACTTTTGCATCTCATTCGCTTCAGTGAGAGAAAGTCAAGAAGGTGTTTAATTCTTCCATGGACACACGCTGCTTACATTGGTCTGGATTGTGCCCTTGCATTTTTCAAATAATTACTGACAAGCCCAGGAAGTCCCCAAGAATGGTGCCATTTAGTCACGATGGAGAATGATTGGCTTTTTAAAAAGCAGGGTAAAGGGAGGTTAACTGTAAGCGTTACAGCAAATGTTCACTTATAGCCCTTGCCATAAAACTAATTAACAACACCATCTAATAATAAATCAGGTTTTAAAATCCTGAGTCCTAGTGTGATCTTCCCGGAGCATCCCTGTGATCCATCATTGGCTCCAGGCAGAGGACAATTGACCTTTCGAGAGACGAAGAGATGAGGCAATCAGGGATGACTATGACAGGAGCGCAGGAAACGGAATCTGAAGCAGAAAATTGCTCTCACCATATTACTAACACATCTAATTTGAGGACATCCTGGCACAATCAAATTCACACAGAGAGACATGCAGGAAGGGGATAGAAAACTGAGGAAGATCTGGTTGTTTGCGGGAAGACTTCCTGGGGCTCTGTGTGTGTGAGAGAGAGAAATGGACCCACAGGTCTTGGGAGGGGCCAGACCTGGTGATTAAGGTTTTGGTATTTTATAGTGCCCCAAACTCCACCCTGGGAGCCAGCAAGGCAGCGGTCCTGTTGGTTATGTGTATCTGCCTGTCTGTCACCCTGGCAACGAGGCCTAGCTCTAACCTTTTCCCCTCTCCTGCCTGCCTAGCTGATAGCTATTCAATCAAACTTAAGTACCCATAAATACTTTGGAGGGAACTAGTCGGATTACTCCAGGAATGTAGGTGTATAATTTTATCCTTCCAGGCCTAACTGGTGGTTTAGCACTTGTGATGCTTAATTTTAAGCAAACCTTCATTAGCAAAGAGAATGGAACCCTAATTATTTGGGCACAAGCTAGCAGTTCGAAAGCACATCAAAGTGCAAGTAGATAAATAGGTACCGCTCCAGCGGGAAGGTAAAGGCGTTTCCGTGCGCTGCTCTGGTTCGCCAGAAGCGGCTTAGTCATGCTGGACACATGGCCTGGAAGCTGTACGCTGGCTCCCTCGGCCAACAAAGCGAGATGAGCGCCGCAACCCCAGAGTCGTCCGCGACTGGACCTAATGGTCACGTCCCTGCACCTTTACCTTTATACAAATGGAAGACTGGGGAAAACTATGGAAAGTAAATTTAAAATTTACTAATTGTATAATTCTGAAAGAGAATTATATGAAAATGATATATCGATGGTATATAATTGCTAAAATGTATAGAACAAGTTCTAATAAGTGCTGGAAGTGCAAAGAGAAAGAAGGCACTTTCAGGATGAGAACAAAAATTGCACGCCGGCAGCGCAGCAGCAGCAGGAGGCCCTATTAGCTAAAGTGTACCTCAGGTTAAGAACAGTTTCAGGTTAAGTACGGACCTCCGGAATGAATTAAGTACTTAACCAGAGGTACCACTGTACAAAACAATGGTACTGTACAGGTAAAGCATGGAATACAGAGTGAATTGAAACACAGAGCTGCGCAACAGGTGTGTGGGAGAAATACTAACCAAGGAACAAGCTGGGAGCATAATTATGAGACCAGATTGATAAAATAACCCAACACTGCTTGGCCCCAGAAGTTGTATGTGAACTACAATGGTACCTCGGGTTACAGACGCTTCAGGTTACAGACTCTGCTAACTCAGAAATATTACCTCGGGTTAAGAACTTTACTTCAGGATGAGAACAGAAATCGCACAGTGGCGGCAGCGGGAGGCCCCATTAGCTAAAGTGGTACCTCAGGTTAAGAACAGTTTCAGGTTAAGAACAGACCTCCAGAACGAATTAAGTTCTTAACCCGAGGTACCACTGTAGTATTCTGCTGCAGGTGAGGAGATGTAATACACTGTTAGGCATGTTAAGACTGGAATTGTGGTTCCCCAGTGACCTTTGATGGCCTGAGACTTGCTTTTAAAAGTGTAGCATATTTTATGGAGAAGCGCTGGAGCTGATTCACAACCTGCACAGGGAACCCCAGATCTGCCACAGAGGCTGGAGACTGATCATAGTTAAGAGAGAGAGAGAGAGGGAAAGCGCTACAGTTCGGAGCATCATTAACAAACTACAGAGGCATCTGTCGTTATGGTGCACACACAATTAAATTGCCTCATCCTCACTGTTTTCGGATTTCTCAAAAGGTCTTACCCATTCTGTTTCTGAAAGGTGAGCGTGGGATTAGTATTCACACCACAAACACAGGTACGCCTTCCAAGCCACCTTCAACTTTCATCTCTTCCAAGCAGTTCTGGCTCCCTGGTGACTGTTACCCGTGTGAGAACCCTGATTTGTCGTAATCACATTGTGCAATTGTGGGTGTACTCTCTCTCTATATATACAGTGGTACCTCAGGTTACATATGCTTCAGGTTATATACGCTTCAGGTTACAGACTCCGCTAACCCAGAAATAGTGCTTCAGGTTAAGAACTTTGCTTCAGGATGAGAACAGAAATCGGGCTCCGGCGGCGTGGCGGCAGCAGGAGGCCCCATTAGCTAAAGTGGTGCTTCAGGTTAAGAACAGTTTCAGGTTAAGAACGGACCTCCAGAACAAATTAAGTACTTAACCCGAGGTACCACTATGTGTGTGTGTGTGTGTGTGTGTAGTGAAGATCTTATTTTTCACATTGTAACATTTATTCTGAATCATTCTTGTGGCCTTTTCTTGAACTGTTTCAAATATTTCCATTCTTGGCATCCCTCCGCCCCCATTTTCCTTTTATATTGCTCAGGAAGTCAGAGTTGCCATCTGGCTAATTTGAAAGCGATTGTTTTTTATGGCCTTACCAGTTGTTGGCTTGCAGGCTGTTTTGGATGCTCAGGTTTGTTTATTTTTCTAGGTTGTTTTTCTTCTCTCTGCGGGTGCCCGGAGAAATCCTAAAAGCACATGAATGTTAAGGTCAAGAGGACAAGACAGTTAAAGGGGACCACACACCATCTTTTCTCTCTAACCCTTTCCTTTTTGAAAACCCAGCTACAAACAGACAATAATAAAACATTGTGATAGGCAAATCCCTGAAAATGAGTCTCACTGGTGCCAACACACGACTATTTATTTTTGTGCTGCCTTAACATCTCTGTCCTGTCTCCTAGATCTAATGTCTTCCCCCAAATGAATAGATATAAATGCAAAACCCAGACAATCCTTAATGAACATAACACAGCAGCCGATCACACAATTATTTATTTATTATTACGTTTATAACCTTCCCAAAAATCATCCAGTGGTGCAGAAGTCCCCAAATTAACAGCAAAGTCCCCAAGTTAACTATCCAAGTGGGCTTTCACCTGAAGGAATTCCACAGCAAAAAAAGTATTGGCTCTCGCAGTCATCTGTCTTTTCTTAAGATAACAGTAGGGAGCACAGAGTCTCCCCAGCATATCACAGGCCTAGTAGTTAATAAGGTAGAAAACCTGTGTTTGGTCTGTACTTTTTCAACTGCAGTTGGGTGTACCCCTCCCTCATGAGGAAAAAAAATATTCTTATGCACAGAAGACAATACAGTGGTACCTCAGGTTAAGTACTTAATTCGTTCCGGAGGTCTGTTCTTAACCTGAAACTGTTCTTAACCTGAAGCACCACTTTAGCTAATGGGGCCTCCTGCTGCCGCCGCGCCGCCAGAGCTCGATTCCTGTTCTCATCCTGAAGCAAAGTTCTTAACCCGAGGTACTATTTCTGGGTTAGCGGAGCCTGTAACCTGAAGCGCATGTAACCTGAAGCGTATGTAACCCGAGGTACCACTCTAGTGTCAGGGAGATGGCTGGTAAGAATCATTCAGCAGATACTGAGTTTTCTATGTGGCGAAACATCCAGTCACATAAGCTACAGCATGCATTCTGAAGTGGCTGCGTCCACTTCAGCCCATCTGGGTTATTGATTGATCGATATGCTGCCCACCTGGCCCCAACCACTCTAGGTGACTCCCAACAAATTAAAACACAGTAAGATTAAAAAACCTCCCTTTAAAGGGTTGCCTTCAGATGTCTTCTAAAAATCAGATAGTAGTTATTTCCGTAACATCTGACAGGAAGATGTTCCACAGGGTGGGCACGACTACTGAGAATTCCCTCTGTCTGGTGCCCTGTGGACACCTAGTCCACAACAACGTTACAGTCCAGATAGAGGTTTACCACTGCTGGAAGTAGTAGGGCTTAGAGTACAAAGGGACTCTTATCTCAGGGATTCCGAGACGTGGTCTGGGAAACAGGCACTGGCTAAGCTTCTTGTTCCACTTGGGCTGCTAATCAAAGTAGGGAAGTACCAGGCATTTCCTGTGTGCTGTAGCTGTCCATGCCCTACCTGGTCTGGGAAGTCAGGTGATGCTGGAGGACCATTCTCATGGACGTTCTTTCCTCTGATCAGCCAGTTGCTGAGGGAGGTCACCTTGTGCTTTAGCCTGTGTCTTTACCCCCACTGTCTGCACCTTCTAAGGTACCTTCCTACATTTATCCTGAGGTGTAATACATTCCTCCAGTTATTCTGGACCAGGAAGTAAACAATCAACGCTAGGATTTTGAACTGGGCCCCTGGGTACCAAATGGGAGTCTCTGCCTTGTGATCAAAACATCACCTGCACCTGTGTGCCTGGTCTTTGAAGGCCACCCTATAAGAGCATTGTGTGATGGATATCACTGCTTGGGAGCAAACTGAAGAACTAGACTACCTAGTCATGGATGCTTTCGCTGAGATCCCTGCATTGCAGGGGACTGGACAAGATAAGCCATGGGATCCCTTCCAACTCTACCATTCTATGATTCTATGATCTTAGACGGAGGACCAGCCTTGGGGCCAAGCCTGTAGACTCTGTTCTTCTGCTGTAATGTATGCTTGTCATTGGATCTGAACAGCTTTATTCCTCATGCTGTGAGAAGCCATAAAAATGAAGGACTGAAGCTCATGATGGCGGTACATCCATCAGCTTTAGAGATGCAAAGAGGCATTTCCGTGAGTAACCCAATTATCAGTTTAGATCATATAAGCTGCTATATATAATTAGCAGCCACAGTCTTGGGCATCGACTGCAGATGGCCCGCAACTGTTGCCTGAGCTCATTGACAATCAAATTATTTGCACT
This sequence comes from Podarcis pityusensis, assembly GCF_964106645.2. Lineage (NCBI taxonomy): Eukaryota > Metazoa > Chordata > Lepidosauria > Squamata > Lacertidae > Podarcis > Podarcis pityusensis. The sequence continues at coordinate 33,809,508 of NC_138042.1, forward strand.
TCCAGATTTCTGTTGAGGAAAGGTTCAAGTCACTCACCCACCCCCGTACAAATGACGGCGGAAGCACTTTTCGTTCTGGCCTTCATTGCTTTTGATATATTAGACAATGAAGCAGAAGCGAGACATTTTATAACCCAATGTGATGCTCTGGCTTCCATCATTTTCAGTGGTTAATATCTCCTTTTCCAGTCAAGACGCTGGAACTTCAGAATACACTTCCTTAGGAGATCGGTCTGGTTTCCTCCAGATGTTGTTTGACTACAAGGACCATCGTCCCTGATCATTGGCTGTGCTTGCTAGGGCTGATGGGAGTCAGAGTCCAACAACACCTAGGCTACCCCTGGAGTAGATGATGGGGACGACGACAATATGCTGTGCCTGAGACGCAGATCCACACCATACATTTGAAGTACTTCCTGTACACATACCTTCCCCAAAGAGTTCTGAGAGCTGTAGTCTTCCCCTCACAGAGATAAAAACTACAGCTCCCAGGATTCTTTGAGGGAAATCATGTGTGCGTTGGATGTGCTTTAAACACCGTATTTACACGAATCTAATGTGCCATCGAATCTTATGTGCACCTCAATTTTCAAAGCCTTGAAACCAAAAATGTATTTCCTATGTTTTTCAAGCTTGCAATCGCATCTAATGCACTATAAAATATAATGTGCATCCTAATTTTCGTGACGTAATTTGCCCATAAAATGTGCATATTACATTCGAGTAAATACGGTATGTGGCGTGGATCTGATCGCAACAGTGTCGTAGTCAGTCAGAGGAGACAATATTCTGAGCTAGATGGATATATAGTCTAAGCTGGCATGAGGCACTTTCTTATGACCCCTGGCGACCTGCCCCTCATTGAGGGGTCCCCAGTGTCTGAGCATGCTTATGTGATGTGTCTCTGATAAAGAGTGCGCACACACACACACACACACACACACACACACACGTCCTTGCAGTGCAAGCCCTCCCTCCATATCTTTCCTCCCTGTCATAATTCCATTACAGATGGAAAAATATGTTTTAAAGAGGTTTTAACGCTCCAAAACACCAACCATTCCAAGTCTTATTGACAAAGTGATGTAGAGTTTCTGCACAAATAATCTGCATGGAAAAGGCAAAAACCAATTTAAGAGCGACTTGTGAGCATGATTTAAATTTAACGTGACTTGTGAAGAAATTGTAAAACAGAAGGGCTGCAATTTATCCCCCCACAACACACCCCACCCTCTTTTTAATTCTCTTCCTTGCATAATTTCCCCCTTTGCTTTCCCAGACAGACTTCATTAGCATCTCCCTCAATTACTATCGGTGTACCCTGCAGAGATGCTATTAACAATCCCGGCTTGCTTGGGGACTTGAGTTTTATTTAACAGTTGCTTCCGTAGTCACAGGAGAATTTCGCTAGGCTGCTCAATGTCTTAGAGGGCTTTGCTGGTGGTTGTGATAATGCGAGTCTCGAATAATTCAGGCAGATGAAATCCAGAGGGCATAGTCATGACAACAACAACTACTACTACTTCCTGTGTGCAGAGGCCAGGGAACAGGCCCTAGGTGGAGAGAGGGGACTGAGGTTGCCAACCCAACTGTAATGTGTGTAGAGGATCTAACACAGTTTAGGAGTTGAAAGCCCCTTCACATTTGCAAACTCAGCCATCTTTCAACAGCTGCAACAGAAGCACCATCACGTTTCAAATGGTGGACAGGCTGAGATAGGATGGAAGCTGGTCTTAGGCCATCGAGTGAGTTCAAGGTTAAAGCGAGATTTGAATGGATGGGGGCTCCCCCCCCCAGCATACTTGGCAACGCTACAGCAGTTCTCTTGGCGTGCAGATATTAATTCAGATCACATTTCCAAATGTAGGCTGAGGGCAAAAGAACCACGTCTATCAATTCTAGAGTGGCTCTGGAATTTACAACCAGCCTCTAATTTGACTGGAGCTGAAGCTGTAAAATTGGAGCTGCACTTCCAGTGCTCAGAAATAAATTATACCGAATTTGGGGGGGGGGGAGCAGGATGGTGCCCAAGTAAATGCATTCGGGCTGAGCTGCCAGTCAGCTGAGATCTGAGCCCTTGACTGTGAATCAGGTTGACAATTACAAACGGCGTACATTTCTCTGCCTTAATTCAAGGGATCTATTGACATTTCATCATACAAATCTTTGCCAGCCTTGACAATTCATTTCCCCCGGAATCCCTTCCTTGATTGCCTCCCTGGCGGCAGCGATATAATAGGCAGCTCTTTGGATTAGCTGCGAAGGAAATGAATTGCCCTTAAGAGTAGCTTTCCGTCCCTTATAGAGGGTTCCTTCAGGGCAAATAAAAACCCCTCTTCCTGCTTTTTTAAGAGTTTGGGCAAAGCCAGGAAGAGTATTTAGGGACATACGCTTAGGGTAGCATAACCTGAAACATTTCTCTGATGAAAATAGGGATGTCCCATTCCACAATATTTAAACCCCATACATCTTAATGGGTTGCCCCAGCCACTCTGGGCAGCTTCCAACATAAATAAAAACATAATTTAAAAAATTAAACATTTAAAAAAACCCTTCCCTGTACAGGATTGCCTTTGGACAGCTCGGGGGTTGGATAACTCCATACCCTCCAACATTTCTCCAATGAAAATGTTGTTGTTGTTTAGTCGTTTAGTGGTGTCCGACTCTTCGTGACCCCATGGACCAGAGCACGCCAGGCACTCCTGTCTTCCACTGCCTCCCACAGTTAGGTCAAACTCATACTGGTAGCTTCGAGAAACACTGTCCAACCATCTCGTCCTCTGTCATCCCCTTCTCCTTGTGCCCTCCATCTTTCCCAACATCAGGGTCTTTTCCAGGGAGTCTTCTCTTCTCATGAGGGGGCCAAAGTATTGGAGCCTCAGCTTCAGGATCTGTCCTTCCAGTGAGCACTCAGGGCTGATTTCCTGAAGAATGGATAGGTTTGATCTTGCAATCCATGGGACTCTCAAGAGTCTCCTCCAGCACCATAACCGGCAAGCCACTCCAGTATCCCTGCCAAGAAAACTCCATGGACAAAGACAACAGGCCAATGAAAATAGGGACATCCTAAGGAAAAGAGGAACATTCTGGGATCAAATCGGAAACACGGGTGACTTCTCTGAATCAGGGACGTCCCTGGAAAATAGGGACACTTTAGGGTCTGTGGTAGTTAAAGCCCCTTTTATTGATGGAAGCTGCTGCCCCCTGATCTCTGTAGCTGGACCTTTTTTGTGGCACTTCAGCACTTTTGCAGACAAAGTAAAAAAAAGGCATTTCCTTTGCACAAATTACCGCCTGAACTCCAAAGACTGCTAACCTTCTGCTTCTTTTGCTGCTCAGGGTTTTACAGCCTTTTGAGCAGGATGACCTTTCGAAAGCTTTTTTCTCAGCCTTTGGTATCCAAGGGAATTCCTCACAAAATCCTGTTGGTGGAGCGGGGGGGGGGGGGGGCAGCTGTAGAGAGTGCGTCTCCCAGCGGTCCCACTCTAGGAGTCTTTCTGCACCTGAGGCAGGAGGAGGTGGTAGAATTATGGACTCCACCTTCAGACTTCTGGCTGGGCAGCAGGATGCATGTATCACCATCATTCCTCCAGAGAACTCCTTGCATGTCACAGGTGAGCACATCAGGAAGAAGCCCCTGGAAAAGTAAAAAGAAAGAAAGAAGCAGGGATTTGTTGTTGTTGTTATGTATTCAGACTGGCTGCAGTTCTCACTCTGGGCCACCAGTATGCAAATGAAGGATTGAGAGTTGCTTTCACCGATTGGGTAGTTACTTGGAATTCATTACTGTTATCTGAGAATGATAACTGATTATATTATTTGGGCAGCCTGGCGATTCCTTTGCAATGGTAAATACTCAGTTCCTGAGTCCAGGTCACAGGCACGCCCTATTAAATGTGCCCTTAAGACAGGATTTGTGAAAGAGACAAAGGGGAGATTTCCCATTTCCTTCGACCTTGCAGAGAAATATTTGAGGTCATTTTGGGAGAGAGAAAACGGTTTCAGGACTTTTCTGTGGGTTTCAGACATACGGTTCACATATTTGTATGTGTTTGCTTGGTACATTTATGAACATCTATATAGGGACGCAGGTGGCGCTGTGGGTTAAACCACAGAGCCTAAGACTTGCCGATCAGAAGGTCGGCGGTTCAAATCCCCGCGACGGGGTGAGCTCCCATTGCTCGGTCCCTGCTCCTGCCAACCTAGCAGTTCGGAAGCACGTCAAAGTGCAAGTAGATAAATAGGTACCGCTCCGGTGGGAAGGTAAACGGTGTTTCCGTGCGCTGCTCTGGTTTGACAGAAGCAGCTTAGTCATGCTGGCCACATGACCCGGAAGCTGTGCGCCAGCTCCCTCGGCTGATAAAGCGAGATGAGCGCTGCAACCCCAGAGTCGGTCACGACTGAACCTAATGGTCAGGGGTCCCTTTACCCTTTATTTTATATATATAAGGCCTTAAAATTCTTATAACAATGTGCCCATGGATTTTGAATGAAGAGGTGCAAAGTGATAAGTTCACAAATATCTGGGCTTGTTTCCAGTCTAGGCCTAGTTGAGGGAAAAGAGATTCCAGCGCCATTGGGGGAGCTTTAAACAAGGACGAACGAGCAGGTGACCCTGCTCCTATCTGCCATTCCACACACACACACACCACAAATGTCCCCAACCCCATATTATTCTGCCATGGTAAAAGCACAGTTGGGTAACTGCCTTAAGCAGTGTCTGATATATATATTCCTTCTATCACATACTCCATCAAAGTTATCTGCTGCCAAAATTAGATTAGTTCTGCTTCCGATCCTTTGGAGAAATTTGCTGTGTTCTGCTGGAGTCACAGAAATGTTTCTCAGGAATGCTGCATAAAAATCCAGCGGCTCTTGTGTAGTGCATGCAAGCACTACCAGTCATTGACATCCCAATAGATCAGTCAGTAGAGCATGAGTCTCTTAATCTCAGGGCTGTGGGTTCAAGCCCCATGTTGGGCAAAAGATTCCTGCATTGCAGAGGGTTGGACTAGATGATTCTCCTGTTCCCTTCCAGCTCTGCAATTCTATGATGCAGTGAAAGATACGCATGCAGTTTTGCAACAATGGCATACTGTATTGTGTGATCTGTAGTATTCAAAATATGGAATCCCTGAATCATCATGAGGCAAGCAGATGCATGAGTATATTTCAAGTGAACCACAAGAGTTTTAGTGGAAAAGTAATTTAAAACATGTGAATGAGCTGACATAACAAGACAAGAGAATGTCTAGTTTTAGACATATTCATGGAGGCAAGGTCCGTCCATTATTGTTTTCCAATAATTAAATGGAGCCCCCAACTTCAGAGGCAGGATATCTGTGAGTCCTGGATACATTCTGGCAATACATAATCTTATTAAAGATTTGAATTATAACATATTAGGGTTTCCATGGGCAAAAATGTACAGTCAAACTTTTAATAGAAGCTTTATATAGGGACACGGGTGGTGCTGTGGGTTAAACCACAGAGCCTAGGACTTGCCGATCAGAAGGTCGGCGGTTTGAATCCTTGCGACGAGGTGAGCTCCCGTTGCTCAGTCCCTGCTCCTGCCAACCCAGCAGTTCAAAAGCACGTTTAAGTGCAAGTAGATAAATAGGTACCGCTCCGGCGGGAAGATAAACGGCGTTTCCGTGAGCTGCTCTGGTTCGCTAGAAGCGGCTTAGTCATGCTGGCCACATGACCCGGAAGCTGTACTCCGGCTCCCTCGGCCAATAAAGCGAGATGAGCGCCACAACCCCAGAGTCGGCCACGACTGGACCTAATGGTCAGGGGTCCCTTTACCTTATATAGGGTTGCCAGATTTCAAAAAGTAAAAACCAGGACATCCCGAAAGTTGTTGAGCTTTGACTTGCGAAAGATCCAGGACAACGTGCCGCCTATCAGAAATTCCCCCGGGATGTCAATTCCACCTTTGAAATCCTGGTAATGTCCCGGAAAATCTGGACATATGGCAGCCCTACTTTATAAAAAGTTATGGTGGGCAAGAAGGAGGAGGAGGAGGAAGTAATTTCAGAATTGTGCTGTTCTTTTATTTCTTGTATTATATTTTTATTGTACAGACAAAGGACCATATGCCAGAGTGGCTAAAAAAATAATACAAAGGTCTTTAAAAAATTTAAAAACCACACAAATCATGTGAGTGAGGGAGATCCAATATGACAGTGCCAGAATAATGTGGTGAGGCTGATCTCCCCTGGCTAAGATTCTTGCTCAGACAGAAACTGTGCAATTCCTTAGGGTGAGATATTTCATTAAAATAATAACAATAAAGAAATGGTGCAATTCCTTGGTGGCTCTGTCAGCTGGCAGATGCCATTGTGCCCTTTCGCTTGTTTCCACATTCCTGGGGTGTGTGGCCATTTGGAGCAGAGTTCTGACAGGGAGTGAGAAGCAAGCTTGATCTGTCTTGCCCAACCTAGCCTGCAATCCTAACCCCACTTACCTGGGAGTAAGCCCCATTGAATTCAGTAGGATTTGCTGCTGAGTAGATACAGTTAGCCTTGCAGCCTTGGCAAGGAAGCCTTCTTCAGTAACCAAGTTATATTAACCTAGGGGTGGGGAACCTCAGGTCAGGGAGCTCAATGCGGCCCTCGAGGCCTTTCCGTCTGGCCCTTAGAACTGTCCTCAGGCCACACCAATAATTGTCCCTGCTTTGCATCCAGAGTTTTTGCCTGGCTGGAGTGTGTTGCTGAACTTTGTTCATGCCTCCTGTTTGTCTGAATGAAAGGTGTGTGTGTGTGTGTACACAAACTACCCCAGCATCCAAAGTTAAGATCTGCATTGGTTACTCTGCCTTCTTTTACCTCTTGCTGCCCACAACAGGCACAGCTCCAGTTCTTCCCTCCTTTGCGGGTTTCACTATCTGCGTGTCAAAGGCCCGAAAGGGTCAATTCCAAGCAAGAAGAGCTGGTCCAACCTCAGCGGAGTCAAGTTTGGGATGAGAAAAATGCAAGGGTTTGCATGACTATGTAATATTGATTGAGGCAGGATGCTTTTGGGTGTCATCAAACTGCCCTGGGATAAACAGCAGGCAGCAGGACAATTTCGCAAGGTCCATATTCACCAAGCACATGACAAGATGATGGCAGAGGTGATCAGGTTCGCTTTGTAAGAAGAAAAGAAAAGAGCAATGAACTTTGCTACCAGCTCCTTCGTTGTTCTTGTGATGTCTGTTTTGGGAAAATGCATCAGGAATATCTTTTCTCCCCCCTACTCCTACGGCAAAACTAAATCTACTCAAAGCATCTGCCAAAGTGAAGGTAGGAGTGCATACCTAGAGATCAGAGCTCACTCCCCACCCACTCCTGCCCCACATTTGCAGCTTGAGCTGCAAAGTTTGACGGACAATCTGGTCTTTCTCCACATGCCCCACGCTTCTCATGACCCACATTCCTCCACCTTTTCACAAATGTATCTTTAAAGGAATTTTGTAGGTTTCTGCAACCATGTCCCTTGTTGCCTTATATCTGAAAACAACAATATTGGGATCATTCTTTTTTTAAAAATTGAAATGAAATTGAAAAGTGATATGAGCTGGTGGTGAGATGTGAGAACTTAGCTGGTCACTATGGCTCAGAGTCAGCTTTTGCAGCAGACAAGCAGAACCAGTTTTCCCAGAGCTCAAGTCTGAACAGAATTAGGTATGTCTGTTGAAAGTGGGGCAATGCACTCCCAGAGTGCAGCGACTCCCTTGTTTATTTATTATTAAATTTTGGTTAATGTCAGAGTGATGTGGCTTCTAGGAACTGGCAAAAAGCTCCTTGTTCTACCACTAGCATCTCCCATACCCTCCACCATTTATGTGATGAAAATAAGGACCTTCTTCTTCTTCTTCATATCCCGCCCATCAGACTGGGTTGGCTCAGCCACTCTGGGCAGCTTCCAACATATACAAAAACATAAACTCCAACAAAAATCCAACAATGTGGAAGAGCCCACAGTCTTGAGAGCCAACCAGGAAAATATATTCTGTCACTGAGTTCACTTTTGGAGCTACCCGATTCACGATCCTCAGCCGTAATCTGCCCAGATTCTGCCCGCTTCTGTTCTTGAGTGGACCAATACAACCTAATCCATCCTGTCTCTGCCTTTGGCCAACATTTGATCTAAAAAAACCTCTGTAGTTGTGATAGCTACTGCAGCAGCACCCAGCATGGATGGGAGGAGATTAGACCCTCCGACGGTCTCTATTTTCCAGGGACAAGTCTCAGATTTACAGAAGACGGTTTCTGATTTGATCCTGGAATGCCCTGCTTTTTCTTAGGACGTCCCTATTGTCATTGGAGAAATGTTGGGAGGGTTTGGAGTTATCCAGTACCCAAGGCGCGCGCACACACACACACACACACACACACAGTGGTACCTCTGGTTACAAACTTAATTCCTTCCGGAGGTCCGTTCTTAACCTGAAACTGTGCTTAACCTGAAGCACCACTTTAGCTAATGGGGCCTCCTGCTGCCGCCGTGCCACCGGAGCACGATTTCTGTTCTCATCCTGAAGCAAAGTTCTTAACCCGAGGTACTATTTCTGGGTTAGCGGAGTCTGTGGCTCTCCCTTCTCATAAGCACCTTTCTTTACTTTCCCTGAGAGACTGATGAGAACTCTGTGCACACTATAATTACTAGGTGCGGAAAGGAACCTCCTCGCTTTGTGAAATTTCAGTACGAATCCCCGAGGTAATTACTATTATGGTGTACAAGAGAGTAACACATCACTGTGGCAAACCACGTGACTTCCTAAAACGTAACTGCTATGAATCGACCTGAACTTTCCCATCGCCTCAATAGAGTCAAAGTCGCTCCCTCGGGGAAAAAGAGCGCAAGCTATCTTATGACAGAAGTTGCAGAACAGGTGCTGAAAACATTCTCACGCACTCCGAGGTTAATAAGACAAGGCCGCAGCATGAGAGCAGGCTTTCTTCAAAGCGATAGCTGACATTTCTGTAAGGTTTGTTTGTTTATGTGTTTGTTCTGCTCTCCAAACGAAGACATATATATTGTGGGTTTAGGTCAGGAATAGCAAGGACGATAAAAAATGCACAGACACCCAGCAATTTCAGGTTTCACTTAAATCTAACCTGGCAATTAAATGTTAAGTAATGTAATATTATCTATACTGCCAGATAAGCATAGATTCTCTGCTCCTCAGAAATCCTGACTGCTTCATTTCCGTGAAAATATTTACTAAATTATGTCTTCATCCGCACACGCCTAATTCTGTTTTTTCAGTGTTTCAGGCTTTGAGCCAAAGGCAAAGAGTTATTTAGCTCTTGATGTTTGGCTTACACGCACCTAGCCAGGCAGCTCCCCAAATAAGTACCTGGAAGTATTCTTTTACTGGCTTCCTCACTATAGTCTCTAGCCAGACATCTGAGAAATATCTCAGTTTGTAGCAGCTGCAGAAACAAGGGTCGTGAAGCTCAACACTGAGTGCTTGAATGCAGCCAACTTTAAGTATTTTTAAGGACCAGTGATTTTACGGGGAGACATCTAAGTATTTGGAATGTGTCCCTGTTTGGCCTCTATCCATCGTTACTTTCTACAAAAAGATGTGCCACTTCAGAAGCCTGCCAGGAAGCCATGCCCTTTCAAGATGTCAAAATCCTTTGGAAGGTCTGTTCACATGGACTTTCGTGTGCTCATGTGATTCAGTCTCCTCATTCATGAACAAAGTGCCGCCTAGGACTGAGTGTGCCTTTAAAGTGAAATTAAGGTATTAAAAATGTATTGGGCAACATGACATCTTAATTAAATAATGCAATAGGAAGATCATCTTATCCAGGGAGTTTTTGGTGAGAAGCCAGGAGTACAGATTATTCAGTCCCACGTTCAAATCTTTTCAAGTCTCTCTTCTGACAAACTCTGAAAGCGCAGAGACCTCTGGGGTGTTTTGTTTTGTTTCGAACGATTACTGTGTCTCAGCTTAGGTCCAAATTAAAGATAACAGGAAATGTGTGTATTTTGTGTATATATATTTTTTGTTAAATAGCAGCAAATCAGGACAATTGAGTGGGGGAAACGGATAGTGGTGGGCAACTCTTTCCTAGAGTGTGGTGGCCCTGGTGAAAGCCTGTCTCCTCCAGGAGTGAGTTGTCATTGGCCCCATACTGGCAAGAAATTGGGATGCAATCCAGCCGCGAGAGTTCTAATAGCACAAGGATGGAAGACTGAAGAAACCCCAACTAAAGAATCATGGCAAGAAAAATTGATGGACTATGCAGAACTGGCAAAACTGACATATAAGCTACGGGACGAGGCTAACTGTGACTTTAAAGATGAATGGGAACCCTTTACAAAGTATCTGAAGATGCAACAAAGCGAACTGGACTTCTTGGCTGGCTTTGAATAAACATTCACAAACTTTTTGTTGATAATAATCAGCTAAATAGTTTGAGGATCTATACAACTTTGTAACATGCAGAAAACAGCAGTCTCAGAGAAACCAAAGACTAGATCTGAGGGAAGCCGGGGGTTGGGGTTGGGGTGGGTGGGTTTTGTGTGGGAGGGTGGGGGGAGGGAGGAAAAATGGGGGGGGGGGGAATAAGGATGATATGTTTTTGGATAATATGTTTTGTTTTAATTTTGAATAATTTTTTTTTTTTAAAGAAAGAAATTGGGACACAATCTACTATTGGGACGCAAATCTAAATTTGGCTGGATGTGGACTAGGCAAAATTTGGCATCATGAGAAATCAATGAAATAAACAATAATAAGATTTATTCAGTCTCAGGTTCAAATCTTATTATTATTTTATAGGACAGTACTTTAAAATATTAATGATTAAGTGGTAAACAATAAAATGCAAGACCAACAAATATAACCAGTCAGCAGTGGGGGTTTTTTATGGACAACCCTAAGTTGTTGTGCTTTTTTTAGGGGGGAGCCAAAGATGTTTTGGGGGGGGGAACAAAAACTTTTTGGGGGGAGGGGAACGCTTCTCCTCCCAATTGCCCCGCCGCCGGCATGGCTGCGGCCCCATTACAACGTCGCCTCCATCGTGCTGCCCGAAGCCTGACACTACTGCTACAAAGAGGTGGCGGAACTCAGTTCTGGCTGGGGGGAAAAACACCACCCTGCCAATCAGTAAAGTATTATAAATACTATTTAATACGACTAGAATAGACTGGAAAAAGTCGAGCTACTATCCTAACCATGCCCCATGGAATTCTGTTGCTTTAAATCCCAGGTAAGTGGCGTTTGGACTGTAGTATCTAACCCAGGAATGCTGAGAATTTTAGAAACGTGGATCGAAAAGTAAAGATTGGCGACACATGACTGATGTCAGGGCGGAAGTTACTCGACAGATGGAAGGGCCAAGTCCTCCGCCGCTTCCCACTTCACTGGAAGCGGCTTTTTCCTGTTTAAAAAGGGTGACGATGTACCAATTCGGGCCTCTCATTTCTACCGGAGAAGCGCCCCGCCACATGCAAGTGCGCGCGCCCATTAGAAAGCCAAAAATACAGTAACCCCAAACCCGGCGCCAGGATGTGCGCGCAGCTGAGGCCGTGACCCGGCGCTGCTTTCCACGAAAAACCGAAGGGCTTTCCTGAGAAACTTGACGCAGCAGCAAACAAACGAACGAACCAAGTGCCAGAATGACAGAGAAAGCCAGGAAGCGGCCCCTTCAGTTGCTTGGGTGTTCCCTTTTTCCGCCGCCCCTCCGCGCTCGGCTTCCCATTCACAAAGCCTGGGGCCGCCGCCAGTAGAACGCGCCTCCTTCCTTTCCCTCCCGCCCCTCCTCCTCCTGTATTATTATTATGAATGGAACGCGCGCACAAGCGCCGGGGCCGCGTTCGATTCCTCCCATTGTGACGTCGCGCGTTCCATTCAAGGCGAGCGGAGGCAAGAATGGGGCCCGGCGGCGGGGAGAGGGAAAGCCGAGCCGGGAGGGCGGGGCGAGGTAGTAAAAGCGACCCTCCCACGCGCTCCGGAGGGCGCGCGGCCAGCACCGCCGTCGCCACCAGCGGCAGCAGCAGCAGCAGCAGCAGCAGCTGCGCTTCCTTCTCCGCGGCCGCGCTAGGGCTGCGCGCAAGAGGAGCGCGCTAAGGCCCGTGTCCCGCAGCAGGAGGGAGAGGGAGGGAGGTTGCGCGGCGGCGGCGGCCATGGCGGAGCTGCGCGAGATGGAGTGCGTGGGGCTGCAGCGCCTCCTGCTCGGCGGGGGCTCCGGCCAGGGCGGCAAGTGCCTCCTCTTGGACTGCAGGCCTTTCCTGGCGCACAGCGCGGGCCACATCCGCGGCGCGCTCAACGTGCGCTGCAACACCATCGTCCGGCGCAGGGCCAAGGGCTCCGTCAGCCTGGAGCAGATCCTGCCGGCCGACGACGAGGCGCGCGCCCGCCTCCGCTCGGGGCTCTACTCGGCCGTGGTGGTGTACGACGAGCGCAGCGGGCGGGCGGACGCGCTGCGGGAGGACAGCACCGTGGCGCTGGTGGTGCGGGCGCTGCGCCGGGACGCGCAGCACGCCGACATCTGCCTGCTGAAAGGTGAGCGGGCACCTTCCTTAATTGGCTGAGGGTTTTATTTATGTTAAGTGGTGAATTAATAGGTTTAATTTCATAATGTGAAGATCTAAGGATGTTAATGTTTAAATTTTACAAGAACTGTGGTTTGGAAAACCGTTAAAAGGATATGCAGTGAAATCCAACCAAGGGGAAGCGAGGAAGTCACTTAACAATGTTAATAAGTGTAATTTTCAATAAGGATATGATTTATTTATTTTTTGTCTTATGTGTTTGTTTGTTTATAATGTTGTGAAAACCAATAAAAACATTTTGGGGGAAAAAATGAAAGGTGAGCAGGGGTGGCCCAAGACCTCCGGGGAGAAGGAGTTGCGCAGACCCAGCCGAGAGCACGCAAGAATGGGTCACTGCTGTTAACCAGAAGGTTGGTGGTTCGAGACCACCCAGGGGTGGCTGTGAGCAGGATTCCTGCATTGCAGGGGGTTGGACTAGATGACCCTTGGGGTCCCTTCCAACGCTACCATTCTGTGAATCGTGCCTGCGCACTTCTCTCTGACACCCGTGTTGCCCAGCAAGAGCGCCTCTTAGGGCAATGCGTGTCTCCCACCACATGCGACTCCCATTTCAAGCCCTGAGAGTGGGAGCTTCCCGACCTGGCTTGAACCCCGGGAACAACACTCTTTCGTTAAGTCATTGGAGGTAGGGCTCAGATTGGCTCCCCAACCCTCGCCGCCAAACTGCGCGGGCGATCCCTTCCCCATGCAGGCAGCTCCACCTAGTAGGAAGAGATTTCTTTCGGCAAGAGACAGCCTTGATTCTGTCCTTTGTGTGCAGCGCCGTGCACTCTGCGTGTGCCATGCATTAGTGGCGCAGGTTCCGTCACCGTGAGGTTTCGCACCCATTCCTCCCTCCCTCAGATGTGGTTCTTAAATACTATGCAATACTCAGAAAAAAGAGGGAGTTTTTATCACCCTCTTGCAACCTCCTTCACATCCGTCCCAGCCAGGGATTCCGGTAGCGGGAGTCTCCTTCATGGTCCCTCCTGGTGTGGTCTCTGGAAACAGTAGACTGAATTGTGTCCGGAGATTGTTTCCTGCCCATCTGACCTGTCATCTGGGCTTTTTGTGTCTGTGTGTGTGTGTGTGTGCATGAAGGCTGCTGGTGACCTTTTGAACTGCAAAAGCTCTGGGTGGGTGGAAAGATCCTGGTTTATTGTCCCAGGAACAGCCTCTCCCTTCTCTGGACTTAGGAATGCATCCTCAAGGATAAAAAAAAAAAAGGAACAAAGCAACACACAGCCTTGAGGCCATGCCTGGGTATATGTATTCATGTGCCCTGGAAGGATATTTGCACCAGTTTCTGTAGAAAAATGGCACCAGCTCCTGAGAACGATGTAGAGGAAGCATTGCAAGCTAGTGGAGGATTTTTCTTATTTTGCAAACGTGCAAAGCTGCGTTTATAACCCTGGTCAGGGCCTAACCTTTTAATGGAGGCCGTGTTTTGAATTCCGCAAGGGCTGAGAAGCATCCATAGCTAGCCTAGGCTGTCTTTGGCTGATGAGTCTTTTGCCTCCTCTTCCTACAGCAGAGGGACCAGCTCATCTTCTCCCCCTGGGGCATCTCAGCTGCTCCCTCCCAGTTGCCTGTGCGTCCTGCCTTAGGGACCTCTGCTGCTTACTCACATGCGACATGCTTTGGGGACGAAGATGGATTTGCAGGCAGGAGCTATGCTGGAGGGCTGGTGATCTGGCCTCCTTGTGCCTATCCCTGATCTGTTCTGTCAGATACAGTGTGGTCCATTCAGCCAAATATTGTTGCCTTTTGACCAACCTTGGGCCCAGGTATTTCCTGGAAAGGTATGAGCTATGGTCTCTCTCTGTGTTTCAAGTCACTTTTGAGATTGAGGTTGGCTCAGAAATAAACAAATACCTGGTTGTGATCTTAAGCCAGTGGTTTGCAAAGATTGTGCTGAACATTGCTGCTCTGGCAGTCTGCGAAGAACAAGCAGTACATATCTTCTTCCTTTTCGCCTATACCCCATGATGCTTGAAAATTCTGACTACATCCTTATGGTCTAAATCAGGCATAGGCAAACTCCGGCCCTCCAGATGTTTTGGAACTACAATTCCCATCATCCCTGACCACTGGTCCTGCTGGCTAGGGATGATGGGAGTTGTAGTCTCAAAACATCTGGAGGCCCCGAGTTTGCCTATGCCTGGTCTAAATATTTCTGGAATTTAGTTGTTGCAGAAAACATAGCACGTAAGTTACAGGTCTGTGGGACAGGGAGAGCCACATAATTTCTATTCAGTATGGTGGGATTTTATTTCATATAGTTTCGTTTTAGATTTACATGTGTCTCGCCACGTGACATCTAGAGAAATATGGTTGTCATGATTTTCGATTGAGTGTTGCTATTTAATATGTTTAGGTTTGGTATGCAATGCTTTTAGTTGGAGACGTTATTGAACTTTTGCTCTTGTTTACCTGTCTCTGTGGTTCCATAATAATTTGAAAATGAATAAAAAATACATGAAAAAGAAGATTCCGATTTAAAACTATGATGCCATATATCCAGATTATTGGTTTCTTTCGGGGCTTTCACTGCATCAGCTTTTACTGCTGAAGAGGCAAGCTGCTGTTCTGTTTTATATTTTAGCATTTAAAAATGATTAGTGGGCTTCCTGCTTTAGCACGTGGTAAAACCAAACAAACCTAGCGTTTTCCTCCAGTTGTTTTAATTGCTGTGTTGGGGACTGCCTCAGTGTATACTGGGGGCTAGAGGTGGTCCTAGATTGGGTAATTGACTGCTCCGAAAGATTGGGTCAAACAAAATAACAAAAGATCCTTTGCAATTTCAATTGGGCTCAAGGACACAGTTGGATTTTGAGTGAGTGCTGTGGGCACCACTCTCTCCTTCCCTCTGTTATCACCTCCCCTCCTCTCCCGGAAAACTCATGCTCACACACATAACTTTTCTTTCTTTACAATTCCAAGCGATCTTGGTAAATATCTGATCTGGTAGCTTAATCTGAGTCTTGAAAAGCAGGAAGAACAGAGAGAGGAAGTGGGAAAGAAGGCCACTATTCTCACTTCCTCTTTCAGCTCTATGTACTTTTCAAAGGAGAAAGAGATAACCACCTATCACCAAGTGGGGAGGGGGGGGCTCTGAGACTTTGCTGGTGGGAGACTTTAAAGCTGCCCTTATGTTCACAGATTCCCCATTGGCAACCCCAATTGGTTTGGTACAGAGGCAAAAAAAACAATGCTGTCCAGGGTTGTAAAGACTGCGGAGAGAATAATTGGGTGCACTCTTCCCACCTTAGATCAAATCTATGCTGCCAGGTGCCATAAGAAAGCGGCAGAGATAGCGCAGGATAGTACGCACCCCGGAAATGATCTCTTTCAGCTTCTGCCTTCTGGAAGAAGGTACAGGGTTATAAAGGCCAGGACTAGCCGCCTGAGAAACAGTTTCTACGCAAATGCAATTCTGGTTCTAAATGCAGCATAAGGGGTCTCTATAGTATAGTGTATTTTAAAATGGGGTTTCAGAGTTTTTAGGGGGGTTTGAATGTTTTATGTAGTTTTTCAGTTTCATTGTTCTGCATGGGACAATGACAATAAAGATATCGTATATATTTAAGTGCAAAAACAAACTTGCCTGTTACGGCAAGTAACAATAAACCATATTCCAACAAATACAATGAATTATCACAATTTTTAGCCATGTTAGCGGCTGTTTCTGTGAATGATTCGCTTATTCAGTTTGCCTTTTGCTTTTATGCTTAAAAATTACGGTCAGACTAGAGTTACAGAAGTAGGGAAAGAGGTAGAAATAGAAATAAGTTGTATTATACAGAGACAAACAAAAGTCAGCTTTGAAAGGCATTTGTGCGGAGATTAATTTTTCAAGCATGATGGCTCCTTTGGATATTTGACCGTCAAGTAATAATCAGTGGACAATATTTGATCAGCCAAGTGACCAGTGTGCAAATCTCGGGTGATCATCCAGATCGCTGTTTAAGTTTTGGTGTCTTAGGGCGATGGATTTGTCACTTAACCCGTGAATCAGCTGAGGGGCTGTTGCTCTGAAGCTCCATGGAATGCCTTCCTTTCTTTCCTTTGACTCAATAGGAAACAAAGTCTTACAGAGTGCACCATGTGCCGGAGATTGCTGGAAAATTGTGACACCACCATGAATGGGTGAAAAATAATGGAAACGCTTGTGATTGCAACAGTCGTACGCAAGTGCAATTAAAACGTTTTGGGTGTTGATAAGGCCAGATCTGGGATAGATCAAGGGCAGAGTGGTTTGAAAATCCCCAAATATTTCAGAGTAATTTATATTAACAGCAGCACACAGAGGCCTGCCCCCGCACTATTCATGCTTCACAGCGGTATAAAGTTTAAACTGAGTGTTCTCTCAACCGAAGCAGATAATTAAATGAGTCTTAAAAAATTTGATACACATCACAAGGAATGTATTTCAGCTTGTTCAGCTATCATTATCTGTAGTTTGGCAATGATGCTCTAGTGACAGGTCCCAATCTTAAATGCTGTCGTACATTTTGAAGCTAAGAATAAACCAAGAATCAACTGAGATTATTTTTTAAAAAAATATATGGTTGCCACCCAGTTTAAAATCTTGGAAACTAGAGAGGTGCATGAATAAGAGTTTGAGTGGTTTCTTCAGAAACTTTGCATCTTGTGGGCTGGGACTAACAGCATTGGAAATACAGTAATGTTCAAATTTGCACAGTTCACATAATTTATTCAGGACACTGAAATTGGTTCAGCTTGCCTGGGTACAGAATTTGATCTTTAAGTATACAGCAGTACACACAACCCTGTTTATATCTGCCCAAGTTAAAGGGCTTTTTTTTTTTAATTGGAGAGTAGTAAATGGAGCAAATAGAGTCTCTTGTTAAGGGACGCGGGTGGTGCTGTGGGTTAAACCACAGAGCCTAGGACTTGCCGATCAGAAGGTCGGCGGTTCAAATCCCCGCAACGGGGTGAGCTCCCGTTGCTCGGTCCCTGCTCCTGCCAACCTAGCAGTTCGAAAGCACATCAAAGTGCAAGTAGATAAATAGGTACCGCTCCAGCGGGAAGGTAAACGACATTTCCGTATGCTGCTCTGCTTCGTCAGAAGCAGCTTAGTCATGCTGGCCACATGACCCGGAAGCTGTATGCTGGCTCCCTCGGCCAATAAAGCGAGTTGAGCGCCGCAACCCCAGAGTTGGCCACGACTGGACCTAATGGTCAGGGGTCCCTTTACCTTTAGAGTCTCTTGAACATCTTACTGAATAAATCTTCCTTACTCAGGCTGGTGCATTTTGTTTGTTAGTTGGTTAGCCAGTTCAACAGTCACACAAAGTACTTCTGTTTGCAGTCATGCAATCCTTTGTATGTTTGGTACCTAGTTAGATCACCCTTGGAGAATCATCCCTCCCTGCCCCAAAATTTTTATTTAATTTAAAAATTCAGTGGACAAATAAAATGAAGGGGAAAAACAAAAAAGAAAAAAGTGCTTGCAGCTGATAACAATACAATAAATGGGTATATTAGTAGTAGGACTATTCCAAGGAATGTAAAATTATTAACAAGTCATGCTAATTTTTATAAATGCATTCCAAATATCATTATATTTATCCATACACAATCTGCATCTAAAAGCAGTCTTGTTCGTATGTTGAGAGAGTTATCGTATCTTCTATCAGTTGATCAAAGGAGGCCATAGTATTATCTCCAATGAATCAATATCAGTCTTTTGGCTGCTGTCAAACCTCCCTTTGTTGGTATGTGGTTTAGGATAATACTACCTTTGGAGAATCATGTGTCCATGAGAGTCATGAGACCACTGGATTGCTGTTCTCTACACAGAAAGGTTCATGTAACCCAAGTACTGAGTGCACTCATTTGCATGCAGAATGCCAAGCAAGAAATTGATGGTTAGGTTTTGCATGGCGAGGCCCTGAGCACCACCCCATGTCTTTGATAATGAAACATACAGGCACCAATATTTTGGGTTAATGGGATAAATAAGGCCACAGGTTTATTGGTTACAGATGTGAGTGGTATTGGCTTAGGCACTGGAACTGAACTGGCTATATCTGACTCCCGCCCATCATGCAGGTAGTCTCCTAAGGGTCAACCATCAGTAGGGGGAGCCCTGTTGATGTACATCAACTGCGAGCTCCCACAGGTTCCCCGATGGGGTCGTGGCATGGCCCTAGCCCATACCCGGGCTTCAGACAGGACCCACACCCCGGATCCCTTTAAGGAAATACCCTTAAAGAGGAGCAGCAAGTGAAGGCCACAACCTCCCCTCCCATCAACCAGGTTTACCAATGCCTAACCGCCAAACGCGGTTGACGTGGGTGGCACTGTGGGTTAAACCACAGAGCCTAGGACTTGCTGATCAGAAGGTCAGCGGTTCGAATCCCCATAACGGGGTGAGCTCCCGTTGCTCAGTCCCTGCTCCTGCCAACGTAGCAGTTCGAAAGCACTCAAAGTGCAAGTAGATAAATAGGTACCACTCTGGCGGGAAGGTAAAAGGCGTTTCCGTGTGCTGCTCTGGTTCACCAGAAGCGGCTTAGTCATGCTGGCCACATGACCCGGAAGCTGCACGCCGGCTCCCTCAGCCAATAAAGCGAGATGAGTGTCACAACCCCAGAGTCGGTCACGACTGGACCTAATGGTCAGGGGTCCCTTTACCTTTAACCGCCAAACCTTACAAAGTTGTGACGATTGCTACAAGGCAGGCGAAAACCACATGGCTGGTGCCAATTTGTCAAGTGGGAAAATTCCTACTGGGCCCCCTCAACAGGCGACCAACCGTAGTCCATAGCAAGGCCAAGATGGCGAACGCATGAAAATAGGGTGGGAGGGTGGGAGATCCGATGCAGGAGCCTTGTGGACATTTAAGTCCGGTAAGCCACGCCCCACGGTCAACCCGATTGGTCGGCTGTGGGGTGTGATATGGGCGGCATCGCCACGCCCCCCGCTGTACATGGGGACTGCTCGTGGCCAGTCTGCAACTCCGGCCCCTTGGGAAGGTGAGCGGTTTTCCCAGAACAAAGTTTCTGATCTTTGTGGGAACGAAGGATGTTGAGGGCTTGGTAAAAGAGGAATGCATGAAATGTGGAGACAGACTGGAAGAAGACATTTCTATGGTAGAAGTATTGAGGGCCAAGGGCTGCAAGAAAGGTGGAAGTGTTGAATGGAAAGAAAGAAACAACAATCTTTATTACGGTCCAGAGACCCAACAAATCGTTACAAAGCAACACACAATTCATACAGCCTACCTCCAGGTTAAACAAGCATTTTGTTCTGAATATAGGCATCATTGGTTCTTGTTGAATGGAATTTGCAGGATTCTTTGGAGTGTGTTGGTTAGGTCCAGTTCCCCAACCCTCCACACCAATAGTGGGAGGTGTGTTGGAACAAGGGAGACCAGGACATCTTTTGAATGGGACCTCAATGTTTTTAAGGGGGGGGAGAGACTTCAAACAATGATTTGGGAACCCCCAAATTAGGATAGGGAATGTGTGTGTGTGTGTGTGTGTGTGTGCATGCAATATTTGTTTTCAACAACGAAGCTTAAAGCAGTTTACAGAATGAAAATTTTAAATGCCTATTAAAAATAAATAAAACTTCAGAACATATAGAAATGAACGAGCAAAAGGGAAGTCCCTGAAGGAAAAAGTGTAGATACTTGAAAGGGCCTCGTGTGGTTTGTGAGTCAGCTGAATGCAGCAGACCAGCCAGATAGGACCCTGATAAGTGCAGTGTTTGTACCTGTTTGATATGGCAAGAATAGAGAGATTCCACAGCACTCCATCAATCATGCTATGCAGCTCTTGTGATACTGGGCTGATGAGCTTATGAAGTCACATATCGTGACTGTCTTGCACTGTGATCGAAGTGGGACTTCTGCCCCTGCTCCAAAAATATCCAGGGGTGATACTAATCAAGGAATGTGAGCATTTTTGCCCGAAGGCTAGGTTTGTGAGTGTGCTAAAAAGGTTCGGATTGACAGATGGAGAGTTGGCATGCTAGCCAGCCAGCTTTTGTGCTTGTCATTGAGCCCCATCGCCTTCCTCAAGTCCTCTGGCAGCTGTAGAGAACTCTGAAAATGGGTGAGTGAGACAGTGGCCTCCCTCCTCCCAAGTTCTCTTGCATGCTTCTTCTTCTTCTTTGGCAATCACACGTAGCCGATTGGGAAAGAAGGAATTAGCAACAGCAACCAGAACGGAATTTTACTTTTGACTATAGAGTGGTACCTCAGGTTAAGTACTTAATTTGTTCCGGAGGTCCGTTCTTAACCTGAAACTGTTCTTAACCTGAAGCACCACTTTAGCTAATGGGGCCTCCTGCTGCCGCTGCGCAATTTCTGTTCTCATCCTGAAGCAAAATTCTTAACACGAGGCACTATTTCTGGGCTAGCGGAGTCTGTAACCTGAAGCGTCTGTAACCTGAAGCACCTGTAACCCGAGGTACCACTGTATTACCAACACACTCTTTCGACAAAAAATAAAATAAAACATAGTCGAACCACGGGCACCTTTTAGACTATGTCGTTGTCCAAGCTAAAGATCACTGTGATGTGGTCCTTACCAGAGCTATTATGAGTGCCAATGACTGCTGAACAGATTAATACGTTCCACAGCGGCTATTAAGATCTTGCATGCACCATAGAACTGAGACCAAATTCATGCAGGGCTTTGGGGACAAAGCAACAACCAACAAACCTATGGTCACGTAAAGCATACTCCATAAACACATGAGACGTAACCGGCTGTGTTCTTGGATAAATAAGATATACGATTCATAGTATCAAATTGTAAATTTCAACAGAAGTAACTCATAAAGTTCAACCAACGAACAAAGCAGAAGACCCAGTGGATCAGATCATTCTATAGTCAGTTCATTTGGGGACAAGCAGGAGTGACACGAGGGGCTATCACTGCTTTTTTCTCTTCTTCAAATCCAAAGCAAGGTCTTCCTGTGCTTTCAAGGTCTTCCTGTGCTCTCTGCATGTGCTGGAGAAGACACCCAGCGCACAAATTCCTCCCGCCCCAAGTTAACTTCCCGTTTGCAGTAAAACGCCATGTGTTGAGCCAAGCAGTGGCGTTCCAAGGGGGCGGACTGGGCCGCTCCATGTGCCATTCCAAAAGGGGGAGGGACAAAATGCCGACCCCCGATCAGCGGCACCCCGGGGCACGCGCTGTTCACCATGCACCCACCGGGCAGCGCACCACGCCCCCTGGGATGAGTGCCGCTCCAGGTACCGGAGCAGGTTGCTTTGCCTCTGGGGCCAAGCCCTTTGAATGCAGCAGGATCAGTCCCCAGAGGGGAGAGAGGAGCTGTTGGCCACCTGGCAGCTGGATTTGTGGGCCTCTCAGCAGGTGACCTGTGGATGTGGAGAAAACAGCACTTTTTGTTAAAAGATGGATAGCGTTCGAGACCTCAGCGATAAGCAGCCTGGTCGGTGGGAAACTGTGAAGTCATCCGTAGTAAATAGAGCTTGGACAATATTTGAAAATGCAACGTTGGATTCAGTGTTAGAAATTAGCCAGGTGCCAGGCGCGTTTTGCGACTGCCATGGGTCCCATTGCAAGCGCATGGAGATCTCTGGCATCTCCATCTGAAGCAGGTAAGCAGAAGAGGTTATTTATTGCATTTATAGGAAGTACATGGTTCACCCACCTCCTCAGTTAAGCCCTACAACGACCCTGCGAGGAAGGTTAAGAGGCTGCGATTGGCGCAAGGTCACCCAATGAGCTTCACGACCGATTGGGGGTTTGAACCCTGATCTCCCAGGTCCAGCACTCTTAACACTGTGATGCTGCTTATCTTTCAGGCGGCTATGAGAGGTTTCACTCGGAATATCCGGAATTCTGTGCAAAGACAAAATCTCCGACTGCTGCGTCCGTTGTGGCGACCGCAGAGTTCCTTGAGCACAGCTGCAGCTCCTGTGGGACACCGCAACACGATCAGGTTGGCTTTCCGGGGCTTATATCCGTTTAAACCCTCGTTCTTGTCAGAGACCCTTGTCTGAATTGGCAATATGAATTCAGTCTCCTGGTTGGTGTATTATCCGTAAGAATCAAAGACAACCTGTCTGTCCTTAAAACAACAGAGGTCTGGTTTTGCACTTTGAACAGGATCCCCGAGCCCTGGAGAATCTGTTCTCCATCGGAGTATTTTAGAAGTGGCGAAATGGCCTGGCCTAATTTGGATAGTGGGGACGCGGGTGGCGCTGTGGGTTAAACCAGAGCCTAGGACTTGCCGATCAGAAGGTCGGCGGTTCGAATCCCCGCAACAGGGTGAGCTCCCGTTGTTTGGTCCCTGCTCCTGCCAACCTAGCAGTTCAAAAGCATGTCAAAGTGCAAGTAGATAAATAGGTACCGCTCCGGCGGGAAGGTAAACAGTGTTTGCATGCGCTGCTCTGGTTCGCCAGAAACGGCTTAGTCATGGTGGGCCACATGACCAGGAAGCTGTCTGCAGACAAACGCCGGCTCCCTTGGCCAATAAAGCGAGATGAGCGCCGCAACCCCAGAGTCGGTCACGACTGGACCTAATGGTCAGGGGTCCCTTTACCTTACTAATTTGGATAGTATAAGAACATGGATCAGGCCCATGCAGTCCAGCCCCCGGTTCTCACAGTGGCCAGTTGGATGCCAGTGAGAAACCAGCAAGCAGTTCCCGACTATACGTTGTGTGTGGCTGTACTAGTTCTCCCCATTCTTACTTTGTAAAAAGATGCCACTCTAATGTGGTGGTGTCCAAGTAATGCAGATGTGCATCTGGCCATGTGTCTTTCAATCCAGCAAGGAGAATGTCCAGGAACCTTCTTTTGTATATAGATCTCCCTTGCTGGGAGAAGGTGTACACCTATTGTTGTCTGCTGAACAATGAAGATGTTTTGGTACACTGTTTGGATGCAGTGGCTTCTAGTCTAGCCATGGAGCCATAAGGTTGCATCCACCCAACCAAGTTATGCTTGGCGTAGACCTACTATAATTAGGGAGCCTAAGTTAGTCATGTCCATTAATTTCTAGCTCCCGAGGGTGACTAACGTGGGAGACAGTCAATAGAGATTGTTATTTCTCGTGTGGGTGTTACTGTCATGCTGGCTGACACACAGTCGTAATTCAAGAGTGCATGGTGTAGGGATTTGAACTTGGTGGCCTTCCTTTGCTTAGGAGTAGAGCAGGGATAGCCTAGCCAACACCCTCCAGATATTGTAGGTTACACCTCTCATCAGCTCCAGCCAGCACCCCCAGTCGTCAAGGACAGATGATGGAAAATGCAGTTCACAACATCTGGAGATCTTTGGAGTGGAATCTCCCAGGCCTTCCGGAACTAAAATTTTGTGGAAATGAACAAAGAACCTGCAAGTGTAGTTGCATGAATCAAAAGGGCTAGGTTTTATTAGGAGAGTTCAGATTTTCAATGAAGAGCAATGTTAAAAAGTTTCAGAATGGACAGCTTGGCAAAACTATTATTAAGTGACTCTAAAGCCAGTTAACCTTGCTGCAGGCGTGCTGTCAGCAAGTGACACAGAGTCTTGTTTGGGATAGCGGCATAATGCTCTCAAGAGAGACAGATGCCCAAGACCTGATTAGAAATTGTGCGCTCACCATTACTCAGCAAGCTAAATTGCATCACTAAATGCAATTCAGAGTGATATTCCTGCTGCACCCTTTTTGTTTTGTGTTTTTGCTCAGTCACCGTAAGCCTACAGAATATATAACACCACATGGTATAGCCAACTCCATTTCAAACCAGGCCCTCCACAGGTTTGAGGGGGGAAAGCTGGGGTCCCACAGCTTTAAGATCAGAAAGCTTCAAACGTAATGCTATTGTGAATCTCTGGCGACGATTGAGAATCACTAGAGAACTGCTTATTTGTCCCTGTTTTGAGTCCAGTAATGTCACTGGCATTCGCCAGATGTGTTTTGTGGAGCTCATGAATTCTGTGAGCATCACGCATCTCTGCCTGTTCCTTTTCCTGTTGGGGCTTCTCCCTCTCTCAGTCATAGTGATCCCTCTCTTTTCTCCTTTCTTGCTTCCCCTTCCGGAGAGCAGGGTGGCCCCGTGGAAATCCTTCCGTTCCTCTTCCTTGGCAGCGCACATCACGCCGCCCGGAGAGACATGCTGGACGCCTTGAGGATCACCGCCTTGTTGAATGTTTCCTCGGACTGCCCAAACCACTTTGAAGGACATTTTCAATACAAATGCATCCCAGTGGAAGACAACCACAAAACCGACATCAGTTCCTGGTTCATGGAAGCGATTGAATACATAGGTACGTTCATCTTGGCAGGTTGGGTGGTTGAGGCAGAGATAGTGGGACACAGGCTTCAGAACCGAAGCTTGTGGGTCCAGCTCCAAACGGTGGAGCAAATGTTCAGGTCTCTAGCTACTAGAGTAAACTAGAGTAAATTTACAGACTATTTGAAAAATAATTGTGATGAACAGATTACGCTAGTAGGTTTGCAAGAAGTTTAGTAAGGTGAATTATTTGAAATATTGCAAAAAAAGACAATGAGGAGAATTATTGGTTAAAGATAATTAAAGGTAATACGAAATTAAGAAATGCATAAGAAGTGATAAGAACGGAAAATCATCAGAGGTGTTGACGGAAGTCCAAAGAAAACATTGTATAAGATGAGAAGTTTTGTTGTATGAATGATAATTACAGTGGTACCTCAGGTTAAGTACTGAATTCGTTTCGGAGGTCTGTACTTAACCTGAAGCACCACTTTAGCTAATGGGGCCTCCCGCTGCTGCTGCGCCACCGGAGCACGATTTCTGTTCTCATCCTGAAGCAAAGTTCTTAACCTGAGGTAATATTTCTGGGTTAGCGGAGTCTGTAACCTGAAGCGTATGTAACCTGAAGCGTATGTAACCCGAGGTGCCACTGTAATATGTTAAAAACTTATACAGTGGTACCTCGGGTTAAGCATTTAATTTGTTCCGGAGGTCTGTTCTTAACCTGAAGCACCACTTTAGCTAATGGGGCCTCAGGCTGCCGCTGCGCCACCGGAGCACGATTTCTGTTCTCATCTTGAAGCAAAGTTCTTAACCTGAAACACTATTTCTGGGTTAGCGGAGTCTGTAACCTGAAGCGTATGAAACCCGAGGTACCACTGTATATCCTTGCACAGTCCTGGCTGTCGAAGGATTCTTGCCTGTTGACATTGCTTCCTCCCTATTCTGACCTTTCTGCTTTGCTCCCCCCAGACTCCGTGAAGGCCTGTCACGGCCGCGTCCTAGTGCACTGCCAAGCTGGCATTTCCCGATCGGCGACCATCTGCCTGGCCTACCTGATCATGAAGAAGCGGGTGAAGCTCGAGGAAGCCTTTGAGTTTGTCAAGCAACGCCGGAGTATCATCTCCCCCAACTTCAGCTTCATGGGACAGCTCCTCCAGTTCGAGTCCCAGGTTCTGGCTACGTCGTGCGCCGCCGAGGCCGCCAGCCCGTCGGGGACGCTGAGGGAAAGGGGGAAGAGCTCCTCCACGCCCACCTCCCAGTTCGTCTTCAGTTTCCCGGTCTCGGTGGCTGTGCACTCCACTGCCGGCAGCCTCCCTTACCTGCCCAGCCCCATCACCACTTCTCCCACTTGCTAGAGGCGGCCTCTGTGGGTTGCGCCCGGGGGTGACCCAAGGACAGAAAGCCGGGCAGCCCCGTTGGCCACCGATCATGGCAATAACGTACTCTGCCCACCCAGCAGCCAATCAGAGTCCACCCAGAGACAGAGCAATAATAGCTACCCTTGCAGCTGGAATATTCGGGTGGGGAGAGGGAGGCGGCTGCAGCATGTCTTTTTGTGGCAAGATGACTTACCTCATTTTTTTTAAGTATATATATAATATATAAAAACGTTTGAAATTGTGAAATCGTCACGTTCTGGTGTGTGGGGAAGAGTGAGGGAGACGCACGCCTTGAGACAGGAGGAGGGACTTCACTGTGTTGCCAATGTTCCTCTTGGTTCCTGGTGCGTATATGAGGCCTACAGCGTGGGGTTTGAGGCCACAGCTTCTCAAAGTGCCTGGTCTTTGGTCGCTGCTGCTATTATTTCTTATTATTATTTATTAAGAGGCCCAGGGTGGTTTTGAAGTAGGAGAAAGGGGTGGCTATTACCTCACAAAGCCGTTCTTGGATTCCACCGAAGCAGCTCTGTGTAAAAATAATCAGATCGAAAATGGCTTCTGTTTTGGCCAAGAGTAACAAACACACTTGTTTATGAAATGTTGGTGTGGAGCTGGAATCCACCATATTCAGTGTGGAATTTCCTCATGGTTGGCACTTTCAGTTACCGTATTTTTTGCCCTATAGGGCGCACTGGCCCATAGGACGCACCTCGTTTTTTTTTGGGGGGGGGAATGAATAAAAAAAATTTATTTCCCCCCCCCCAGCCCCCTGAACAGGCTGCTATCCGCAAGCCTTGCAAGCCCGGCGGGAGTTCCCACGGGCTCGCAAGGCTTGCGGATACCTGCGCGAAGCACAGGGTGCCCTCCGGAGGGCGCCCCATGCTTCGGGCTGCAGGCTGCTGCCCGCAAGCCTTGCGAGCCCGGCGGCAACTCCCACCGGGCTCGCAGACACCTGCGCGAAGAACTCCTGTTCCTGCGGGAACTCCCGCCAGGCTCGCAAGGCTTGCGGATAGCTTCCTGAAGCCTGGAGAGCGAGAGGGGTTGGTGCGCACCGACCCCTCTCACTCTCCAGGCTTCAGTGAAAGCCTGCATTCGCCCCATAGGATGCACACACATTTCCCCTTCATTTTTGGAGGGGGAAAAGTGCATCCTATAGGGCGAAAAATATGGTACTTGCCTAAACAGTGCCCTTCCAGCATGCATTGGAAGGAAAATTGCTTAACCCCTGGTTTGGATTTTGGGTGTCCTGTTTATATGGACCGCTCTCTGTGGTTCTAGAGAGGAATAAGCTACCAGCCTTGGCAAACCTGGTCCCTCCAGATGTTGGACTGCACTCCCCATCATCCCCAGCCAATGTGGCCGATAGTCGGGGATGATGGGAGTTGTAGTTCAGCAACAGCTGGAGAGTGCCAACTTGGTCAAGGCTCAGCTAGCTTATGTAGCCTCTTCTCCCTGGGTACTGCACGGCCCGATCCAATATTGGTTTCACCAGCATCTAGGGTCTCCCCCAACCTGAAATCTGTGCCCTGAAAAAATGCAGTTTTTCAAAAAAGCAGTTGGTCTAGAAGTGAAACATTTTAATCAGCTATATTGTGATCTGCTACACGTAAGCAGCAGCAAAATTAAGCAATACCTTGGTGCATCAGAGTAGCCCTCCAGTAGAGATGGAGAGGAAGACCATTTCTTGGAGGGGTAGGCAGAGTAAAATGCCTGACAATAAAAAGGCAACTTCACATTGATTCTTTGGCTCTCGGATTTCTTGATGTTTACCTTCTGTGGGGTGCAGACAAATATGGAACCACCCCTTTCCAAGAGGAGCAGGGAAGAGCAGATTCACAGAGAACCTCAGTACAGATGTTGCTGCATTGCGAGGGGATGTTGGAAATTGTGGTTTCCATGTCCAAAGACCAACATTTCCACACTTGGTACAGATGGACCGAGTATTGTGCTGTACCATTTAGTTATCTTCTGTCCATAGAGGGGAGAGTTGCACCAAGATCTCCAGCAACTTTAAGCCTGGTCCTTTCTACTACTGACATGTGGAAGAAAATTTCACAAATCAGGGCCTTTCTCAAGTAAGATGTGTTTTTTAAGTTTGATGGGTTTAGCTTCCATATTCTTAGGATGGTTTTTCTCCTAACCTTTCTTTCGTTGGGGTGTCTAGCCTAACGGTGAATGCTTACCCCACCCCCCCGAAACATGGACAAAGCTTTATTCACAAACATGGTGCATCCACTGGCATGCATCAGGTAGGGTAAAGGGGGGGACTGTGTGGCTCCCATCACCCCTGACCATTGGGCATGCTGGCTGGGGCCAGTGAGAATCCAGCATCTGGAGGGCCACAGATTTGTCTCTGAGGTTTGCATGTTGCAACTTCAAATATTGAGGCACTATTTTATTATGTGGGGCAGAAGGACAGTGTGGGTGTGTTGGTTGAATTGGATAAAATAGCAAGGAACTTTCTTCTATATCTGACCACATGGTAGTGTTGGTAGAAGCTGTGCTGTGAAGGAATATCCTGCAGTGAAAACTCCTAGGGCATAGAATCGTTCAACCCCTGGCAGTGCATTGAACCTGGCTCAATGTGGGGCTCGAATCCACAACCCTCAGATTAAAGAGTCTCATGCTCTACCGGGTTCAAGGCTATTTGGTAGAAGAAAATTCAGTAGTCGAAAATTTCAAAATCCAGTTGGATTTTGAAATTTTATTGGAACGAACAAAACGTCACAGCTGGTAAGCACGTTCTCTAGAAGTCATTGTCAGGCTGGATGCTGAAGCTGATCCCCTTTTTTTAAAAAACACACACCATAAAGCCCCACTGTTACTCAGCTCTTTCTTGTGTCT
Organism: Podarcis pityusensis; assembly: GCF_964106645.2. Classification (NCBI taxonomy): domain Eukaryota; kingdom Metazoa; phylum Chordata; class Lepidosauria; order Squamata; family Lacertidae; genus Podarcis; species Podarcis pityusensis. Next base: position 33,838,493 of record NC_138042.1, read on the forward strand.
TCAAAATTCTAAAAAAAAATACGTTGCATACTTTTAAAAGGAGCTTGCAGATTACATATTTTTCCATTGCTGCTGCTTCATGTAGTGGTGAGATCATCCACAGATGATGATGATTTATTTATTGATTTTATATACCGCCCTATACCTGCAGGCCTCAGGTGGTTTACAGAATAGAATCAAAATATAAAGCCACAAAATCCATCATCAAAATAAAAACAATCCAACAACGCCCCCCCCAAAAACCCACATTTTAAAAGGGCATAGGAGAAAGGATCTGCGACGCTGACAGATGCCCTGTGTCTCCCCAATAACTCTGCCACTTCATAGTGTTCATATCAACAGGCATGGTGGAGGTGCACTAAGCTACTAATCAAAGAAAGAAACATGTTCAATATGTCTATTACCCTAAGGCTGAACTTCACCAAACTTGTATACTGCAGGGTGTAAAAGGCAGGAAGCACGGCTTGATCAGGGGTTAGCTGTGCTCACTGTGATTCTCTGAAGTGGGTCATAAGGATTCAGACCAGCCCTTCTTTGCCCTCAATATATCCGCTCCCTAAACATGGGGACTCAGTTTCACCCGTCACTCACTCATGGCTCCAGCACTGTGTACAGGAGTGCTTCTTTTCTTCAGTCCGGAACCTGCTCCTGATCAATGTCAACTGCACAAAGGCTTTCAGTAATACTTGCAATTAAGTCATTTATTTCTGAGAGTTGATAAACATCGGCCTACTTCTCCCTTTTTCCCCTCCCCTCCCCCCTTTAAATATCCTATTCCCGTTTTCATTTCCCGAACTGCTTATTTTCCTTGTGCCGCAGCTCAAAGAAAATTTTATACTTCAATTCCACCGATTGTTTTTTATTTCAATGGGACTTTCGTGCAGAAATCTAGTACACTGTGGGGCGTTTGTTCTTCTACCACATCACCTAAAAAGCAGCCTCCTCTGTATTCCAGAGAGGAGGCAACCGGAAGTAGGCCGGATCCGTAGCTGTTTTGTTGTTTCAGATGTGGTAGCCAGCTGCTGCCCTTGACCACTAGAGTGTCGAGGCCGTCAAACAAGGAACTCCCTCCCTGGGGATGCTCTGAAAGAATCTGCTGCTGCTTCCCTTTTGCACAAGCCTAGCAGAAAGCTCACTTTCTATATCCTATAGCAGACCAAAGAGGAGAGGACAAAGTTAACTTCAGTCCCAGTGCACAGGACTCTGGAATTGTGTGACTCTGTTCTTCTTGTTCATAAGACAAAAGTCCAGGCAGAGGAGGAGGTGATGGCAGACTCTTGTGGTGTCACAGGAGGAAATGGACGCATAGGAAGAAGCTACTGTGGTGCATGTTTTCTGCTCCTTGCTAGGTGTCCATTCTCTTCAAAATACTACACTATGTACAACTCCAATCTGTTGCTTAAAGTGGGGTGGGGTGAGGGGAAAGGCTTTTTTCCCCCCAATGGGATTTAGGCAACGTTAGAAAGGGGTGGAAATGCTCCCCTGCAGATTGTGTGATGGCTCAAATAAAACCTGCTGGGCTTCCCTTGGTTCCTCACATCCGTACATTCTGCTGCTACGAATGCTTCACCCCAAGTGCAAAAGCCAATTTACAGCCCCCAACCACGTGTGTACCCCTGCAAGCAAGCCTCAAGCGAGAAAGCAAATTGGTCTGTGCCCTCTCTTCTCAGCTCATCTAAGTATGGAATGATTACACTGAAGTCTTCAATTTTCAGTCCCAATGCTTTAAATCAGACTTACACCCACACCTCCTAGTTATGCTACTTGCACAGGCACTGCCCAGCTTCTTGTTCTCTCCGTGGCCAAAGGATAGGAAGCAAAGATACCTCCTTGAAAGCAGGTGGCTTAGTCCACTCACCTTTATGAATGAGCTTTTGATACACCTCCCACCAGTGCAATAGCCCAAACTCCCACCTCTATATTTTTATGTATAGGCTGTCTCAAATGCATGTGTGTGTGTTTTAGGTTATCAAGTGTTTAATTTATTGTCTGACAATGATCATTCGAAATAAATTTCCAGTAATAGTCTCCTTTCATACATGGTAATAAGAGGCTCTTTGGTCCTGCTTGGGTATGGTCTTGGAGAGGGAAAATGGCAATAGTGAACAAGCTGGTTTATTTGAAAGGAATTTGCTATTCCTCATTTTATCAATGAACCCTAGCCGACACCGGAACACAGTTTAAGGGGGATGGAATGAGGCTAAAGTGGAGAGGTGTAAAAATTTGCACCATAAAACAAAAGGCCCTTACATTATTTCTTTTGCACTTAATGTATAAATAGAAAGACCATTTACCCAGATAGTACAAAGCTGAGCTATGCTTCAGAATGCCATTTGAGTGTCAGGAAAACCAGGCACTGACTAAACTGTACAACGGGGTGAATCAACCCTATCAGCTTTAGAACTCCTGTACCTTTTAGATAACTGCTTTACTGCATATGTAATTTTCACTAAAAATAGCTGCACCTGTCATAATTCCCTCACAGTCACTATTGCAGATTAAAGATCCTTGAAGTTGGATGACTGCATTATTATATCAGCAATTCCTCCTGCAATATTTTACTACTTTATTCTGGTTTTGTTTTTTGGCTAGTCCTAGGGAGAGGCAAGGAGCCACACAAGACAAACCCTCCCACTAGCTTCTTACAGATTTATCTCTTCCTGTCTTCTGAGATTTCAGAAAGTGTTGCTCACGCTGTAGAATAAGCTGTAAGAACCAGAAAGTTTAAAAGAAATAAAGTGAGCTTGTGCATCCTATGCCACACATTGCGGCAATGTGGAAAGAATAGTGAGGTACACACAGCTCTGGCAACAACCAGCCTTCGGAGTAAGCAACTGAAGAAAGTGGTACAACCTTTGGTGCCGCCTAACACATGATAAAAACCGCCAATAACGTTTTTAAAAAGTGTGTTTATTGAATCTTAATCTGTCACAAGTACTTATAGGTCAGACATTAAGTTAAAGCACAGTAAGATCTAAGTTGTTACATTGGCTTTATGCAAAATTCCATCACATTGGTTAAGTTAAGAGACTCTAATATCCTCTTTTAGCAAGAGGGGGGGAAATAAACATCCCAGTTCCAGGTCACAAACAATGAAAGGCCATTTTGGGATTTCATATGTTCTTCTATGGCCAACAGGTATCAAGAACACAAGGCTAGCTATGCAAGCAAGTTATACAAGGGTTTTTTTTGTTTCGTTTTTTAATGCAAAGCTAGTAGTTGGTAGTGCCTATGGAAATAACTAGGTGTTAAAATTGTTAGGAGGGTTGTATACACAGGTTGATGGCTACTGCAAAGTTGCCAATTGCAAAAAAAAAAAGGAAAAGAAAGTTGAGATTGCATTGCAACAGACAAGCTTTTTAAACCCTTTACCAGTAATACTTTGAACTGAACCAGCACACACACAAATCTACCTTCTGGTCGATCAGTAAGCTACAAACAAATGAGTATTCACCGCCATAGACACATTTCAACTTCGATGCATAATTAGTCTTCTTTCTCCACCTTCACAGCAACAAACCACAAGGACCATGATAGGAAGTGAAGGTGAAAATATTACCGTCCTCTGTGATCACAGCCATATTTTCCTCCAATAAAAACGTTCTTTTTATTAATATGAAGAAAACCCAACTCTGTGCTTCACAAAACCTCTAAGCAGACATGGTGGTAACCTGGGTGAGATTCCATTCTTTAAAAAAATTAAAATTCTGCATCCAGTTTCTGCAGCTTGTCTAAATTACCGTATATACTCGAGTATAAGCTGACTTTTTCAGCACATTTTTTATGCTGAAAAAGCCCCCCACGGCTTATACTCGAGTGAGGGTCCTTTTGAGCTGCTTGTTCTTCTTCCGATGCTGCCGCCACCACTAGGTTTGTGGTGTGGTGAACCGGCTTATACTCGAGTCAATAAATTTTCCCAGTTTTTTGTGGTAAAATTAGGTGCCTTGGCTTATATTCGGGTAGGCTTATACTCGAGTATATACAGTATGTACTATGCAAATATGCATGATCTTATTTCCCATGTGTTAACTATTTCATGTAATTCTACAATTTTCCACTATTTGTTCTACCTTTGTATTAGGGAATAGCAAGGAGCTATGAAGGATACTGAAGTCCTAGCCTCAATTTATGGAAATTTTATTCAACCAGCCCTCTGACTTCAGCAGACTATCGTATTTTTCGCTCTATAAGACGCACCAGACCACAAGAGTTTTTGGAGGAGGAAAACAAGAAAAAAATATATTCTGAATCTCAGAAGCCAGAACAGCAAGAGGGATCGCTGCGCAGTGAAAGCAGCAATCCCTCTTGCTGTTCTGGCTTCTGGGATAGCTGCGCAGCCTGCATTCGCTCCATAAGACGCACACACATTTCCCCTTACTTTTTAGGAGGGAAAAAGTGAGTCTTGTAGAGCAAAAAATACGGTAATTGCCCACACAGTATAAAGCACCAGAAAACTGTTTTGGTGCAAGTGAGGTTAGCAGGAGTCCTACACCCAATATTATCCTGCAACTTTTTTCAGTGCTACTGAAGAATCACAGAATACATGCAGCTTTGCTCCTACTGGGTACAATCCTGGGGAGCCATTTCTACATATGTGAGGAACCCAACGTTAGGAGAATTCCTTTGAGAACAGTTGAAGGCTTCTGTCACTGACACTGGGTGTTGCAGCAATAACGACAAATCTAGTTCCACTTGCATGCATGAAGCCAGCTAAGAATGGGAGATTTATACTTGGGAGTGTCAGAAAGCACCAGAAGTGGTATTGATATTAGGATGCACAATAATCAGATGTATGGTGGGTGGAAACATTAGAGCTCATATTCATATGGACATTTTAACATTTGAGACCAGGATTGCTGCAAGCAAACGCAGCATAAAATGCATCAGTCTTCAGCCACCAATTTCACGGGCTCTATTCACATTCACAGCAGCCCACACACCATCGCCTGGGGAGCAGGGAAGGCTAGACTTCTCTCGCAGCAATTTTGTTTGCAATGCGAACTTCAGCGGCCATGGATACAGCTCTCACATTCAAATACTAAGGCTTCCATGTGACAGAACCGGACTGCAGCCTCTGCCCATGCTGAGAAGGCTACTGTAAATGTGAACTAAGGGAACAAACCAGCTCCATTTTATCCATCAGCCACACAAACATGGCATTTTAATTTTTCCAGTCGTTATTTAATACGTTATTAAAATGCTGCCAAGTATACTACTAAATTAAGCAGATTAACAGCACTGAAAACAGCATCCAAAGTTCCCCCCCGTGACGGGCTGTAATTCAGTTTCCTGGCAGACGCTTTGATGTGCAAGGCCGAAAATTCAACACCCTCCCCATCCATGGTGGTAAAAATATTGACTAGCTGGTGATTCGCTATCCTTTAAGTGGTACGCCAAAATCTCCTCTGCCTAATGGTAGCCCTGCTAGCAGATCCTCCTGCCAATCTCTTAAGAGCTGGAACATATACAGGCATCCCACTCCTTAATGCATGTCCTACTTGCAAGTGGCCATGTATACGTGCAGCGCTGGGTAATAATTAAATACAATCGTAGAATTCTAGAGATGGAAGGGACCCTGAGGATCATCTATTCCAACCCCCTGGAATGCAAGAATATTCAGCTGTCCCAAAAGGGTGACCGAACCTGCAACCTTGGTGTTATCAGCACCACAATCGAACCAACTGAGCTGCCCAGGCTCTTTAAATAAGTCAATTAATTAAATAATTCAATTCAAACCTGGGAATGATGGGAGGGAGTAGGAGAGACCTCATGGCTCGCAAGGAGACTCTCCCCGGAGCCTGAAGAGGACGTCAGTGAAAGCAGAGGAAGCCCTGAAGAGACTGGAGACCCAGTGGGGCGTTGTTTACGCTGCTCAGCCGCGCAGGTTAGCACAGCAGCAGCAGCAGCAGCTTTCCCTTGCGTCCTTGAGCCTCTTGCCAGCGCCAGAGCTTCAATTCTAGTTTGTGGATATTTTTGGATACAGTATTTTTGGCATGGATTGAAGAGACAGCAGCAGAGAGGGCATTTAAAGGGTGTTTACGCAATTTCACTTATGCGCATTGGGCCCCGGAATGTAACCCATGTGTAAGTGGGAAGTTGCCTGTATAAGGAAGACCCAGTACCTGATCTACTGTCCTTCTTTTGCTTTAAAGTAGGATTTTATTCCATCCTTCTTTTTGGGTCATTCCATTGCTCTAAACTGTCCCGTGGACCCGCAATAAAAAACACAACCCCTACAACAGAGGCACATGCTGCTTTATTCCTGCTGCTGGACTTAGAGCAGCTGGGGAGAGGCACAATTTAGAGTTGGAAACAGCACAGTACAGTCCAGTTCCCAGCAGCACCGTTGCTTCTATCAAAATCAGAGTCTCCTATGCCTCGTTTAAAGCAAACAAAAAATGCATACACATCCTCACCACTTCAGGAGTTCAAATCATAGCTCGTGGAATATTCATGTTTTGCCCCAAGATCATGAGGCCCAGATAATTTAGCCAGAAAAGAGGGACTTGCCATCTTTTATTATCCCACCCTCTTAAAAAAAAAAACACCTGCTACAATTTGTCAGGGTTCCCTGGAAAGAGGAAACAGCTATTCTTAGAGAGTTCATTGAAAACATTTTTTTTATGGTGCAGATCTCTTTTCTACCAAATATTCAACGTGACATTAAAAAAAGGCAAATTCTGCAAATGACGTTTTGTTTCTTGCAAACCCCATTTTCGGCAAACAAATTAACCTTGCTGCTGTAGCAGCAACATACCAGTCACTGAAATGGTGTGACTTGGGGCATCCAAAAATAATCACCATGGGCTTTGTCACACATTTACATCTGCAGCTATATACTAAAAAATGTAGAATGCAATGTGATAAATGTCTCGTTCGCCAAGACATGCATCATACAAGTACATCTGTCAGGGATCTGCAGATAATGCAATGGCATTATATAATGTTGTGTTTCTATAATGTTGTGACTGAGGTCTGTTAACTAAATTCTGAGGTCTCTCAACCCAGTGAGTCAGCCCTCACTCCCGTGAACTAGTAGCCCTCGTTCCCAGGGCAGGATGAAGCTAATAAATTGTGCAATGTTTATAGCATCTTCTTGATCCATCCTGTAAGGAGTGGTTTTTGGGTTTTTTTACCCAATGGCCAAGGAGATACTGCATTTATTTAAATATAACACAATTCTTGTTACTTCGACTTCACAGTTGGAAGGAAGGAGTGTGCTTATGCCCAAAGCTCTTACCAGGCCTTCTCCCCAGAGCAAGTAAGAAGTTGTACTGAAATAATTACTATGGAATTTATTCTGAAATAAGAGGGTTTAGGAATCCAGTCTGTGAGTTCTTTGGGGCAATACCAGCTCCTGTATGAGAGAAAGGTGGCTATCATTTTATTCTGAAGGACAGTAAACACCAGGTGTGCATTTCATTTTTCTAAGACTATCCATGTTAGGCTTTGAGATCTCTGAAGACTTGGAGCAAACATGCAATGCGTATTTTTCAAGGTCCGACCAAGAAAGGGTTAACAGAATCACGTAACTACAAGACAAAAGCCACTGCAAATGGAATTCCTCGTACAGCACCTTTTACTCTGCACAAAACATCAGTTACAAAACACGGGCAGTTTAAAAGATCGGGGCCATAGTTTGAGAATCTGGCTGTTAGGACTCAATATGAAATCTGAAACATCCATTAGGTGAACTCGCACACTGGAGGAGAAAGACAATCACAGAACTGGGACTTCTCTCTCCCGAGAGAAAGGAACACTGAACTTCCACATCCAAGTTAACCATTTAACTTAACTATGAAGTACGGCTGGGTTACGACTAACAACTACGTGAAGCTGGCGGAAAAGTCTTTTAGCTTGCAATGCAGTTGCCATATCCCCCCAGCTATGCTTAAAAACATAAATCCCAACATGAATGGTAATCAGAATGCTAACAGTGAAGCCCCAACATGCCTTCTTAATTAAAAGAAAAACTATTTTGGTCAGCTTTGGCCTTCAAAGTCCTACACTGTAAGCCAACAAACCCAACGAGACTTAAGTGGCCATGGACAACAGAAGCAAAGGGAAAGGTTCACAGTTGTCAAAGCTTGTTTCATCTGGTCTCTCTTAATATTAGAAGTCATTTCGTCAGCTTGAATCAAGTACTGATCTTGACCAATGTCAAAGTCTACATGATTATTATTGGCAAAGACATTTTTTCCAAAAGGTTTTTTGGGTTTTGTTCTTGTGCTTGCTGTGTCAGCAGGTAAGATTTTTTGCCACCATTTCCAAGCAGATGCCAGTATATGTTGTAAAATAATTGCCACAGTCTGCTGTTGTTACTCTAAAGAAATAATCATAATAAAACCTTTAATGGAAGAACTGTAATTTGAGCAATTCAACCTTCTTTGGCTGTTGACCTCCTCAGACTAAAGATTTTACAAGGTTGTATTTCTACAACAAACACTGCAATCTCTCTGTTACATATCCTATTTATAAACCTCTATTGCTACTTAATTTTCAACTTCTTCCTTTCTCCCCTAAAGCTATTTTGCATTGTTGTTTTTTTTAAAAAAAGTTGCTTCTCTTGGAAAAATTATTTTTTTTGTCGCTAGACGTCTGAAAATAGACAGGTGGGTCACAAAGAGGCTTCTTCACATACAAACAAGATTTATGGGGACAAATTTAATGGAGGGAAAATAACTGTCAGGCTTCTGGGATTAGATAAATGCAAATACACTACTTGATCAATTGGTGCTTTAAAAAAAAAAACCCGCACAATTTGCATGTCAGAAGACAGTTGCTGATACAGCACGTGACTGAGACCGTCGGCAATGTAACAGTTTAGAATTTATTCTGGCTGTAAGCTTAAGGACAATTTTCACTTTCTCACAGCCCCTGTGTGGGAAAGATTTTTTTCTCTTGGATTGTACCAATGGCGGGCTCCTGGCTCACCCCTTCCCCCCCCCCCTTACTGGCTTGTTTTCATGGAGAGAACTACATGAGATGTCCAGTTCAAACAACCACTGGGGCTTTTGTTCACTTGCTCATTTCTCCCTGTGTTGTTAAGCGCTGGGATGGGCAGAAGGAGCAGTATCAAGGCCCATTGCTTGATCTCTTTCCAGAGAGAAAGCGATGACTGAAACATGCCATTAAACACAGGTTCCTCTGGCAGATTTATCCGTTTGTGTTCATCCTAGCAAAGTAACTCATACATTTCAAGGACAGGGGTGTTTTTAAAATGAGGTTGCTACATGAATACTAGTATGAACTCCTCTTATCGAAAGAGGAACTCAAGAAGGTCAAAAGGACAGGTTTCTACCCTGAAACTACGCTTCTAGTAACATAAAAAAAGAAGAGTTCATAAAAAGTGCAAAAAGAATCCCAAACCAAAGAACTAGATCTCTAACACCTTCTTGGACAAGAAATTCCTATTGCATTGTTCATTGATTTTAGTCAATTTGACTTTGTGCAAAAAATATCCTCAAGAAGGGCCTGGCTCATTTTCGTAACACAGTGGGCAGGGGGGTGGGGGGTGTAAAATAAATAGCCAACTAAGGACTTTTCGAAAAGACAACCAACTCTGAAAAGGCGGCATGGGTTCAATACAAGCTATGCACACATCACACAACCAGAGCAGTGGCGTCAGAATTTATTTTTAAAAATATGGTCTGGACCTAGCCCTGCTTGTTAAATAATGTTCCCAAACACCCAGATTGAAGCAATGATGTCGTCACACACATGGCAACTGCAGGGAAAGTGAGCCTGAGATATGTTGTTAAAAGGCAAACCTTTGTAAACATTTCCTCAAAAGGAATAGTAGCAATTGAGTACGTATCCGTTACTCACATCTGTTTATAGAGCAATGCTTTATAAAACACATACAGCTTAGTTCCAGGGTGACAAGCATTTCATAAAACGTTGATGTTTTGAAACTAATGTCATCCATCCAGTCCGTAAGTTATTAAAGTCATCTGATTTGTTTCACCAAAACAGCATTTACTAGGTCTTCTGCTCTGCGGCCGTTGCTGTCTGTGAGGGAGTATCTGGCTTTACAATTTGGTATGTAATCAGATACTCGGGGTAAGCCTAAGAACAAGAAGATAAATACAAATACAAATAAATTATGCATTTCAGAGGTTCAGAAAGAAATCACATTTCAGCCCATTTATTCCACCCCTCCCTATGATGCTGCTGATGATAATGATGATGATGATGTATTACTTGTAACCTGCACATCTGGCTGGGTTGCCTCAGCCACTCTAGGTGGCTTCCAACAGAATACAACCCTTTTCCAGTGTACTGCAACACTATGTCCATGTTCATAAGGCATCCATCACCCCTCCAGACATTGCATCCTCTATCTGGAAGATGTTCCCTCCATGCTGCTCACCATAGTTACCAGATGCCCATTTCCCCCTCCTGCAAAAGGCCGCAGGAGCCCTCTCACCCACGGCCAGTTCCTAAGCTCTTCCTTTTCTTCAGAAAGAAACTACCATCTGAACAAGTGCTACTAAAGAGAAAGGGCAGAGCGTTAAGAACTGAATGTCAAAAGGGCATGGGAGGTTGAAAGCTACGTTTTAGACGTTAGGCTTTCTAAAGCATCCACCACAATGGCAGCTGCTGGTCCAGGAAGTCGCTTGGAGTCTTTTTTCTGTCCAATGTTCAGAGCTGGTAGGCGAGCGACACTATTTTGCCTCCTGCAAGCAGCACGCTGGGACTTCTTTATCACATTCATATCCCCGCCTTCCTCTGAGAAGCTCAGGGTGGTAATACAGGGAAGTTACCCAATTTCAACATTGCATCATAAGACAGAGGGGGAGTGCCTGGCCCAAGGACCAAGAGAGAGAGTTTTCCGGGGGGGGGGGAGGCTTTAAAAAATGCCACTGAATATGAATCAGTGAAACAGATGGAATGAAACCCAATGAAATGTTTTTGTTTTACCACAGGTAAATGCTCAAATGTTCCAGTGGCAAAGAGATCTCTCTTGTTGCATGTATTATAAAACAATTTGGATCTTTTAGGAGCCTTTAGGGTTACCAGGCAGGGTTGACTATATTTTTTGGGGGGTAGGAATGGAACAAATTCCTATGCCCCACAAATACCACAGAGATGCATTTTAAATAAAAGGACACATTCTACTCATGTAAAAACAGGCTGATTCCCGAACAGTCAGCGGGCCAGACTGAGAAGGCGATTGGGCCGTATCTGGCCCCCGGGCCTTAGTCTGCCTACCCATGCTTTACGCATTTGTGGCAGGAAACATGTAGCAATCACGTCTGCTTTGTGAAGCGTGAAAGGCACATGTGTCTTTAAACATCCATATATATATATATATATATATATATATATATATATATATACACACTGGCCAACCAAGACAGCAAACTATAAATGTGCTGCGGGAAACAGCATTGTCACTCTGACGGTACACTCAGTGGATGAGCTTGCTGCGCAAAGCATGAGGCAGCCCAGATGGACTTTAGTGACACATAGGCAGTGCGCATCAGTTGACTGGTACAGTCAATTAGCACATCAATCACCCAGCTGTACAGAAGCACCACGTACACTGCTTACCTGTTCTCCTCTATAGATAACATACTCAGCATATGCAAGTCCATTGACGCTTGGCCGGCCAATGACTGAATGATGCCCAGGAGGGGCATGGGCCATTTTCATGGTGCTAAACTGCAAGAAGGATTTCCCCAGCGTCACACGACAAAAGAGCATTTGCCTGAAAGGGGGAGGAAAACAAGATGAGCAAAGGCAATGTCACTAGCAGGAAAGAAGGAATGCTTGGGATGAGAAGAAGAAGAAGAAGAAGAAGAAGAAGAAGAAGAAGAAGAAGAAGAAGAAGAAGAAGAAGAGTAGTTTGGATTTGATATCCCACCTTTCACTCCCCTTAAGGAGTCTCAAAGCGGCTCACATTCTCCTTTCCCTTCCTCCCCCACAACAAACACTCTGTGAGGTGAGTGGGGCTGAGAGACTTCAGAGAAGTGTGACTAGCCCAAGGTCACCCAGCAGCTGCAGGTGGAGGAGCGGAGATAGAACCCGGTTCACCAGATTACGAGTCTACCGCTCTTAACCACTACACCACACTGGCTCCAGTGTGCAGCTACCTGAAACTTCTTAAGCTATTTACTTTGAATGCCCAAAGTTCTTAGAGCAGTCAAAAGTTGTATTTTAGGCTGCATTTGTACAGGCTTTCTGGCTTACTATAGGTTATCTAGAAATGGCAACATGCTCTCACATGCTGCCCAATTGCTTTGCGTGAAAAGCCACAACTAGCAAGCCAACAATAATCCATGGCTTCAGAGTGGTTAGCCAACGACACATCATGACTAAATTTTTACTGAGGTGAAAAAGAATTCAGATTTCCCCTGTTTCAGGATTCATGATTGAAGGGAGAAATAAGATGGCTAACCTAGGAAAGCAGGCATGGCTAAGGAGCAGATCTGATGAAAGTCCTGTGTCAATAACTAGCTCCCCAAGCTGTGTCTACTTGCATGTTGGACTACGGCCAAAGTGGCAGTGAAGCCAAAACTTTGTTATCAGCGGTTTTATTTAGTACACAGAATTTGTCAGTGTGCACAACAGAAACATTTCTCCGGGTGAAAGACCTGACAAGTTTAAAGCATTTCCTTCTATTTCCAGTTTGATGCTCAACCAGCACTTTTCCTCCCAAGAACTCTTAAAGAAAAAAAAAATTACATTTGGCTGACGGGGTGATACAGGTCACCAGAAACCCACCTGTGGCAGATGTAGCACGATCTGTCTTTATGCGTGGGGCAACCTGTGCCTCCCCCAATTCCATATACGTATTGGTTACTTTTAGAGGAATTTTCTGCAAAGTAAATCCCAGCTCCAAACATGCCTCCAATGTATGCGTGCCTTTCATCAAATCCTTTGTGAATAATAGCATTAATAAAAGGGGACCCTGGAACAGAACGTAAAACACGTTGCTTATGCATGTGGTATACAGCCTCCATGTTCAAATGCAAATTAATTAAATCAAATTCGGAAGCAATGTACAAATGGGTAAGAAACTGCACTGGAGATTTTCAAGTACATATTTATGATTTCCATATATATATGAGGAAACGGCAAGCTCCCTACTTCAAATTTTGCTGAATATACACAAAAACAAAGCCGTCTAGCTTTGTAAGCCATTCTCTGGGATTAGATAGCACTGTCACTTACAGCCAGAGTTCTGAATTTCTACTGATTAAGTTGTTGGACAAACCACCAGTGTTGGAAAGAGTTTGGGCTTGTTTGCAAAGAAAGAAGGAAGGCTCTTCTCCCCCTCCCCACACACTTGTACAATAGAAATATAGTCATTCATACTACATGGCTAATACTAAGGCTCAACCAATCCCTTTCTCTGATAGAGACTGCCAGGGGCGTATAGGAAATCTCTGAACACCACCAGCACCAACATGGACTTCTGATCCTTTTCAACATCTGCCACCAATGAGCAATAACATTTGTTAAACTCTCCAGAATCTTTGGCAAGCTCCTTTGACTCCAGTGGTAGGGTGCCTCTTCCATCATTTTCCCTAGCACCCTACTTTTAACTAACAGAGGAAGAACTGGGGGTGAAGAAATGATGTCGAAACAGAAAACTAATGTCCATTAATTTCAATGGGCCTGCTGTGTGTGAGACTAACACTGGATACAACCCAAAGGGAACAAAAAACACAATTTATGGATTGAAGTTACAAGAAAGGAAATTCTGATGAAACATCAGGAAGAACTTTCTGCAATAAGAGCTGTTTGACAGCGGAACAGACTCCCGCGAGAGGTGGCGGGCTCTCCTTCCTTGGAGATTTTTAAGCAGAGGTTGGATGACCACCTGTCATATATGAAGTAGCTCAGATTCCTGCATTTCAGGGGGTTGGACTAGATCAGGCTTCCTCAAACTCAGCCGGCCAGATGTTTTCAGACTACAATTCCCATCATCCCTGACCACTAGTCCTGCTAGCTAGGGATCATGGGAGTTGTAGGCCAAAAACATCTGGAGGGCCGAGTTTGAGGAAGCCTGGACTAGATGACTAGATGAGGCAAGGCTACTCACCATGAAATAACATGCGTTCATTGTGGTGGTTATGGTTTTCTTCTGAGACTTCTTTCTGTCTATGACAGAATCTCTCCCTCAGCTTCTTATTCACCACCTTTTGAATCTTTAAAAGGATAAAAGATAAGCAATAACTGAACCAGAGAAACAGAACTCCAGATAAACTATTTCCATATAAACTGACATTTTAAAAATATGTGGGATTACCTTAAATAAAAGAAAACAGTATTACTAAATATAAGGGAGATCTTAGGGCTAGCTCTCTTTGTGTGACACTCCACTGAATGAAAGAGAGGAGAGGTAATTTTTCCTGCAATCCCATGAAAAGGCGCTCCAGAGAATTGGGGGATCCTTCAGAAAAGGAAGGGGAAGTGGTACTCAGAGCTGCAGCAGGAACTGGTGAAAACTGCACCCCCCCCATCCTTCCTCCAGTGGGAGCCTCTGTTGAATTTGGGTCACGTGCACAAACAATGGGAGGCATTATAATAATTATCCCCTTTTGTAGCCTTGTATAACAAGCTGCAGCTTCACCCATGATTCCTCCAGAAGAGAAATACTTAACACTCTCTGGAGAATGTATGTTAGTAGATTAAGTACAATGTAGTATAATTCAGAGAAGAAATGGCTTGGACCAAAACACATTTAGCCCCAAGGAGAAAAGGCATATGGCAACATTATTCCACCAGGTTTCAAAGGCTGCTGTGGCACTCTTTCTAAACTGGAAAAGCAGTGGGTGCTGCTGCAGGTCTCTTATCTTTAAAGCGGATAAAGGCAGGGGCAACAAGCACTCTGATATGGAAAATGAGCACCATTGAACTGGTTTCTCCCAACCTTGAAGGGTCATAAGCAGGCATCCCCAACCTGCAGCCCTCCAAAAGTTTTGGCCTACAACTCCCATGATCCCTAGCTAACAGGACCAGTGGTCAGGGATGATGGGAATTGTAGTCCAAAACATCTGGAGGGCCGCAGGTTGGGGATGCCTGGTCATAAGACGCAAATGAAATAAGGTCAGAAGGAGCACTGGGTGTGATTACTTATGAAGATCCTGAACTGGAAATATATTAGCCTCGTGAATATATGGCTAAACTAAATCACCTGCTTGTGCTCCCTTTTCACCTGCTTCCTTAATTATGGCCCCAGTCTAAAAGGTCAGTATAAACAGTAATGTAAAGGCTTTCTGTTCAAAGCTGCTGCTCAAATTCTCAACAGTACTCCATTCCTACGATCGCTTTATTTAGAGGACCTAAGGGTCTTCTATCCTGCTAGGCAAGGATTTCTTTATTAGCAAAATTGGTAGCTGTTTCATACGAAGGCTTTCAAAGTCATTGACACTTACCCTGATGACATTATACCTGTTGAAGATCCCCCCGGCATTGCCACCATCTCTGTGTTCCCTGATGGTACTCTGCATCTGTAAAACAGTCAAGTGGTAAGACACCCAGAAGGGGACATCTCAGAAATACTGCCCGCATCTTAATCTGGTGTTTACATCTATTGCCTTTTACGTTCTGTGACTGTGTGGAGGGGGAAAACAAATACAGAAGCAGTGTTTATCTTCCCAGCTGAGAGAGGCAAGCTGTGAATAAACCATTCTTGCTCTTCTTCCTATCCTTCTGAGGAAGGAGGCAGAAATGGAAAAGAGAAAGGTAGGTATTTCTGCAATTTTTTTTCTTTCTTCAGTAAAAGAATGAATAAGAGATAGTGATGCCCGCAGTCTTGTTTGTTACAGAGAAGGAACTTTCCCATTCACCTGATCCATGCCCAGTATAATCTGGAAAGGAGGCATGTTTCTGAGTTGCTCACATCCTCATTTCATGCACCTCCTTCAATTAATATAAGCTCCTATCTGCTCCCAACAAGCTTCAACCCCTCGTGGGGCTGTAAGGGCATCTAACCAGATGAGCACAGCAGATAAAGGGTTGAATACTGTTTCCCTTTAGTGAATGAGAACTTGAACTGAGTCATGGGCACTGAGAAACCTATCAGGCTTACCACTACTTGCTCCCCTGTAACCTTGTTGAGAGCGGGTAGATAAACTTTTATTCACTGAAGGAATTCTTTCTTTTTCATATCTAGAGACCATCTTGGCTGTGAGTCCTGGAAGACCTGCTTCCTGCCTGGTAGGGCTTTTTCTACCTGGCCTAGGAGGGCAGGGCCCTGAATAACTCCAGCTACAAATGTATTAACAACAAGAAGTTATCCAGCAGCCTTAGCATTTGGAGCATTTAAAACATAAGACATAGTAATTAGGAATGCTCATTTTATCTCTAGAGGGTGAGAAACACAAAGCATTCAACATAGCCCTTAAGCCACGGCATGTTTAAAGTACAACTACACAGGTTTTGGAAACAAGAGGTACAAAATTAACCCTAGGATATTTTGCAACTCTATCAGCACAATACAAACTGTATTTACAAACACAGATAGGCTCCTGTCTGCCAATGGAATTTTCCTCCAGGAAAAGATGGATTCAAGTGTATAAAGGGAGAAACAAAATTTCACACCACAACCTTCCATCCCCATGTGTTGCTCTGTGTTAAACTACTTGTGTCTTTCAGGAAATTATTTTGCGTCCCACATTGCAACAGACAGGTATAAAGTACCTATTTCAGAAGGTTTAGGTAATTAGTAAATTAAATTACTAGTTCCTCTACTGAACGATCAGGTGATCGCCAACTTTCAGTTCTCTATATGGTGTGGAAGCACCCTTAAGAAGTTTAATACATTCACGAATGAGTCAGTCCCAAATGTCTTTACAGATATAATTACCTCTTCTTCCACAGATTGATACTCTTTGTCGTCAGGAGCAAGGTCTATCAGGATAGTTCCCTGGCTGACACAGTGAAAAGTCAAATAAGGATTGGTGCCTGAAATACAGAACATGCACATTGAAATACTGCATCCATTCTACAAGTAATTTATATTCCACAGCCCTCAATTCTCTTGATAATACATAACTGCACAAGACCTTAGCCAATGCATGTAACATGCTGACTCCCTGACCACCGTTAAGAGAAAGGGCTTTGGAAATAGGTTGGCATGGTGGTTCCTTGGGACCATAAGAGGAATTGCTGTTTAGAAGGCGCATGGGAAGGGTTGGTGACAAGCGGCGCTTCTGACACTGTGGCAATAGGAATAGCTTGATTTTGTGTGAGATTCGGGTCATGACTTAGGCATGAAGATAAAACCCTCTCATTTCATTTGCATTTTTAAAAAGAGGTTTATATTTTATTCTGATGCTCTTTTCCTTGTTGCCTTCAAGTCCATCAGGCAAAACTGCTGTGCTCAAGCCTGAGGTTCTCTAACAGATTAGGCTACAAAAATGAATAGATAAAGTTCCTAGATCGCTCATTACCTAAGGACCTTACTGAAAGATTTCTATAGTATACGAAGGATGGAGCTTACTGTTTGTAGACAAAGCTCCAATTGATTTTGATGCAGGATGCTTTAGCAGACTCACCTTGCTGCCCACCTAGAAGTCTCTCTACACCTTTTATTAACTTATGACGATGCCCATAGGCATTGATGCCAATTTCTTTCAGCTCCTCATGTCCCATGTCTGCCAGTACATCCAACGTAATCTGAGAAGCACAGAAAAGAACAAAAATAAGTATTTTACGTTAGGACAGGGATCTATCTTTTTTACTGATTTACCCCTACTGAAATGAATGGGAAAGTAAAACTACCAATGCCTATGCTGATTGGAAACTAAAGTCCAAAGGCCCCTGCACACACAAAACTAGCTGCATCAGTTCCTCCAATCTTAGACAGTATCTCCTACTATTCTAGGTGTATTATAAGACTAAAAAATAGTGGAGCACTACTTTGGAGCGCGCAGGATCTTACCTGTTCTGTTTCAAAGATATCCCGAAGATGTTCCAGACCAAGACTCTTCAGGAACTGACTGATGTTCATGTCAAGTCCAACAACTACAATAAGAGACACAGCAGTGTGTTTTTCACAAAAGGATGCAAACACATACCGAACAATGTACCAGACATCAATTGCAAAATGCAATTTTTAAATGCAAAAACTAATCCATCTTTGAGAAAACTTTCATTGAAAGTAGATTGAGGGGGAGAAACCTAAATATGAAGAATTATTAAGGAATTCAGATGAAGACTAGGTGTATTTCTGCTGAGGTTTTTTTTCTACAAAGTGGATTCCAAAAGCAGGTTCAGAAACTTTGATTCACAGTTTGTGACATTTAAACTGTTAAGTATAGGTTAATGCTACAGAATACTTTTGAAAGAAAACTAAGCAACTGCTTCTTTTATAAGGAATTGCATGTTCAATGCTTCCTGCCTGCTTTTCTATCAGTATCACCCTATGATACTGCATCACTTGCATGAGGAGGCCACTCATAACTGTCAATAGTTAAACTACACAAATGTATTAATCCCCTCTTAACGATCACCACTATTTCTAAAGCCTTACAACTTTGGTTATATTTTCATGTATTCCTTTCTACAAGTCAAACTTCCACTATAGGCCGAAACAAACAAACAAACAAACAGAACACATCTTTCACTAATTAGAAATATAAAAAAAACCCCAGGAATCAATTGCTAACAAAAAGTCAGGAAGATTATTGATTCAAAATGAAATTTCATTTGATTAAATCCTTGGACTCTGTAATTTATTTTACAGCTGGACCAAATAACGAAGCAAATTTATTAGGATAATGTGAGAGATTACAGTAGTCACAGTGCAATCCTACATATATTTGTTTTTACTGTTGTAAACTGCTTTGATACATTTTTGTGATACAGCGATATATAAATATTTTTATGAATAAATATAAATAAGTCCCACTAGGTACCAGGGGGCTCACTCCCTAGTCAGTGTGCACAGGATTGCAGCCTGAGTGTTTCGCGCTGTCAGCAAACTTACCTTCTCCTTCTTTTCTTTCTGTTCCTGCTGCTCCGTCACCGGCATTGGATGCCCCTCCCACTGCTATTTCTGCCAGAGGTCCTGCAAGGTTGTCTATGCTGCTGGCAGCAGAGAGACAGGATGGAGTTGATGCTGGCGAAATGATAGAGGCACTAACAACAGTAGCCTGAGGTTTAAAGCAGGTTGGCAAGGCCTCTGGGGGCATCGCATCTATCAGCAAGGCTCGAATATCATCAGCCTGAAAACATGAAAATCACATATACAAAAAAGTAATAATTAGAACCAGCGTTCAATTGTTTCTTGAAGATGTACCCTGATTAGATAATTTTTATTTCAATATTCGAGCTGTTCTTTAAACTGGCATCGCTTGTGAATGTTAAATACCATCAGCCCTGGAAACCAAATTTGGAAGCATTAAGTTCTGCTGTTTCGAAACTGAGATTATTTTTACGCATGTTCACATTTCAGGTGCCATCACTTGGTTTTTAAAGTTCAATATAAAAGTTCAAGGAGCAGGGTCAAAATCTAATTTAAGGTGGAAAGCAATCGTTCAATAGTAACCAAATGAATGAACACATCGTGAATTTGCCTGGACGAAATGATGGGTTTACAAACAAAGATGCACAATCTGTATAAGATTCATAGTTCTGCCTGCTCTTCATGTAAAACAAGATAATTGTAGTATAATGAATCATGTGCTGGATTTGGGCTGGAGAGAAGTAGGCCCAGGTCCCTACTTAAGTCTTGAAACTCACTATGAGGTTTACCTGACCTTGCAAGGTTGTTTGAGGGGATAAAATTGGGCCAACTTTACATATGCCACCCTGAGCTCCTTAACAGAAAGGTCAGGATATAAATGTGGCTGATTAGCGTATTTTTTGCTTCATAAGACGCACTTTTTCCCTCCGAAAAAGTAAGAGGAAATTTTGTGTGCGTCTTATGGAGCGAATGCAGGTGGGAGGCAGGCGGGAAAAGCCCACAAGAGCCACACACACGATCTGCGCGGCTCTTGCAGGCTTTTGCGGGAGATGGGGGGATTCCCCCACCTCGTAGAAAAGCTCACAGGAACCGTGCACCCTTTAAAGAGCGTGCGGCTCTTGGGGGCTTTTCCCCAAGGAGGGAGAAGGAAAAGCCCCCAAGAGCCGCACACACACTCCATGCGCTCTTTAAAGGGAGAACGGCTCTTGGGGAAGATTTAGCCGCGCGCAGCCTCTCCCGGGCAGGCTCCCCTTCCCTGGGAGAGGCTGCGTGCAGCTAAGCCAGAAGCTAGGACAGCCAGCAGGATCACTGCGCTGCGATCCCGCTGGCTGTCCTGGTTTCTGGGATTCAGAATATTTTTTTTCTTGTTTTCCTCTTCCAAAAACTAGGTGCATCTTATGGTCTGGTGCGTCTTATAGAGTGAAAAATATGGTAAGTGAAAAGCATGCTACTGTACTAGTTAGTGATCTGCAGCAAAGAAATAGCTGCTGTTTCTTTTTCAGAATGGACTTACTGTAGCTAAATCCAAAGGTGTCTGGCCTTCTTGGTTCTTCATCGTTGGATCTGCTCCGTGAGCTAGAAGTAGGGCACACAGCTGCGTCCTTCCTTTTTGTGCTGCTTCATGCAATGGTGTAAATGCCCATTTATCTGTGGCATTTACACAGGTATTGTACTTAATCAGCAAAGCAGCTATATCCACATGCTGCCGGCGGGGCGAGAGAGAGAGAGAGAAAGAGAGATAAAAAAAGAGAGTAGAATAGCAAGCAGGCATTACCCATAAAGGAAGTGCAAAAGGAAGCATTCTTAAATGATGGGTTATGCATTTATAAGTCTTGGATGGATGGACGTATTAAGTGCTGGAAGCTCCTTAACATACTTGCAGTATACTGAGGCTCCTGCAGTTCTTCAGTTACCTGGAGTTTCCCTAAAGTGGGCTTTTCTTAGTTGCAATCAATAAGCAAGCCTTTTTCCATTTCTACATAGGAAGATGGGAGCAGAAGAAATTGAAAAAGGCTTGCTTATTGATTGCAAATATGAAACAAAGGGAGCAGGATAAGGTAGAACTCCCCTAATACTTTGATCTGGATTTCACCAGTCCACTGGCAAATACTGATGACTATTTATCAAGGGGTAACTTAGCATGGTAGTCATGTGACCACTAGAAAACAGTCATGTGCATTTTTCTGCCACGTCGTGCAAAGAATCATCATTCCCCTGCTGCTCAGTTTTTTGGCCAGGTGCAAAATTCTCACCCCCAGCTTATCAAATAGCTATATGCACGCAAGGAACAGTTTCGGTAAAAATGATCTATTCACCCTATTTCAATTAAAAGTCCTGGAAAGACGTTTCTGTTTCCCATCTGACAGGCTTTCCACTTAAAGGGAAAACTGCAGTAATTAGAAGCTACCAATATACTCTACACCTCTACCAGTTTTAGCAAGCTTTTATAGTATATTGCTGCTGCACCTTCTTTGGGGGTATGGATTGTTTTCTTACTTATTTATTGCTGTTATTATTACTTGCTGGGGTTTTTTGGTTTTTTTCTTTGTTTTGCATTGTAAGGTGCCTTGATAATTCTACAGAAAGGGGGAATAAGAGTCTTGAAAATCTATACATTAATGAATAATGCTTACCCCATAGGATGCTGCATTATGTAGTGGAATTAATCCTCCTTTATCTTGAGCGTTGACATCAGCACCATGCTCCAGAAGATACTCAGCAACTTCCAAATTATTGTAACCGGCTTTATGAAGAAAAACAAAGCATCAACGGAACATCCAGCGGTTAATAGAAAAATCACTTGTATTTTTAATCGAGAACCTCTCACTTCCTGCTGCATTCATGTATGATTCTTTAAATAGCTGGGACTGTTTCCAAGTCAATTTTTGGGTGAATAAATTATGTGGCTGTGATAAAGAAAGCTTGACAAACCACTTACCAGCAAGATGCAGCGGAGTTGAGTTTCGTCCCTGGGTATCTCGGCAATTGATGTTTTCTGGAGAACACAATTTCTGAACTCGTGCCAGGCAGCCCTTCTTGGCGGCATCCAACAGAGCTGCGTCACCTCGCAGCAGGTCCTGTATATCTGTGTCTCCCTCCTTCACGAGGTCTAGAGGTGTGTTGCCATCTCTGTTCTTTTTTGTTGGATCTGCTCCATGCTATAAACAACATTTCTACTGTTTACTAGCAGAAATAAAATGCAGGGTGGCTAAGATTCCGATTCCTTCACCCTCCCCACAGGACCCCAAAACAGAATAGTATATACTGTTTACAGTTTAATATTTCTAGATAAGTAAAACTAAAATGGGTCTACTCAAGAGTGCAACTCATAGTGTATACCCCTCTAATACTATATTAAAGTAATGCAGTACTCAAAGAAAGAATATATAAATACCAGCAGGTGTTATGTAAAACAGACCCTAATGTATTTAATAGTATATGCCAGTAGGGAATATGTGGGCAAATGTATTTTAACATATACCACACATTCAAGATAAAGAGATGCGTTTTCCCTCACTACTCAATAAATTATTCTGTTATTCATTTCATAAGCCTAAGATTAGCACTGTGTTTGAGTGTGACGTTATTCTGCCTTGAAGCTCATAAACTCTGTGAAATCTCCAATCAATAATTATCCAACACACCGCTCTCTCTTTCAGAAGTACCATAGGAAAACCTTAAAATCCAAAACTCAATCCGCTACTGTTCTCATCTTCTCAATATTCCCTCTTACAAACACATATCCTTATAAACACCCAAATACCCTTTGTTGGAAGATCTAAGTATTCACTTCCTTGTGTTTTATCACAGCACAAGCGAAGAGAATCTCCTTTCAATATACTGCTTAAACCGTGAGATTCTGGTGGCTTGAAATGTGTTCACTGCAACAGAACTAAATCTGCTTTCTCTTCCTTAATCCATTTACTTATTTTACATCTTTTAACCAGATTAAATAGCTCATTAGGATGAAAATGAATTGGTCCAGGCTGCAGCTCTAGTTATACTTCATTGCATGTGACTAGTCACCCCCAAATGAAGGTGGGCATCAAGAACCAAGCAAAATGTCCAGTTGGGAGAACTTTGTCCCCTGAGAGGTTGATGACAAGCCAAAGCTCTGGCAGCAACTTGATAATGCTCTTTCAAATCGATCTTTGGACAAATCTAACAATAGCACTGGTCTATCATCTTTCTACAGGGAGGCGGGTGGTGCTGTGGGTTAAACCACAGAGCCTAGGACTTGCCGATCAGAAGGTCGGCGGTTCGAATCCCCGCGATGGGATAAGCTCCCGTTGCTCAGTCCCTGCTCCTGCCAACCTAGCAGTTCAAAAGCACGTCAAAGTGCAAGTAGATAAATAGGTACCGCTCCAGCGGGAAGGTAAACGGCGTTTCCGTGTGCTGCTCTGGTTTGCCAGAAGCAGCTTAGTCATGCTGGCCACATGACCTGGAAGCTGTAGGCCGGCTCTCGCGGCCAATAAAGCGAGATGAGCGCCACAACCCCAGAGTCGGTCACGACTGAACCTAATGGTCAGGGGTCCCTTTACCTTTTATCATCTTTCTGGTGATAACATGCCCTGATGTCTTTCTATATTGCCTCTCAGGGAGATCTCCAAGCCAAGACACCACCCCCAATCCCTCTTTTCAGGGTAAGTCAGACTAGCTGGGAGGAAGGCAGGGCAAACAGAATAAAATCAGAAATAGAAAATGGCGGAAGGTACAAACATTGCCTGAGCCTGTCTCCAGGAGTAGGCAGGACTGAAAACTGGGAGGGGTGCTCTCTCTCTCTCTCTCTCTCTCGTGCAAGGTAAATTACATAGCCCTGCCTTCTGAAGCGAGTAGGAGGTGCAATCCAAACAGGGATATCCCCCCACCATTTCAGGAAAATAGCATTATGCTATGAGTCCTTACAAGATGAATATCTTCACTAAATGGTTTGTTCCACATATAACTCAAAGAAAAGGAAGGAGGAAAGGGAAAAGAAGAAAAGGTTTTGTAATTATTTTGATTGCTTGTTCTTTAAAATTATCAATTCTCCTCAAATAGGCCCAGTAGTAAAAGCAGATTTTATAATTTTCATACTACCTTCCTGAAGATGTTCCTTTAAAAATACAAAAAAGAATGGCTTGTGGGTAGAGACTTTCCAGAACAGAAATGCTGATACCATGGAAACTGTGAGAAGCCCATGAAAGAATATTAATCAGTTAGCCACAAGTCTGACTACAGGTGTTGTGATTTTTCAAAGAGAAAATCCTGCCCTTGCCCTGAAATTGCTTCACAGCAGTGCAGAAGTAGATGTTGACAGCTGCAGGCATAACTTCACATTGTAAATAATTATCTTGATAATTTGATGGAGGAGGACCAGGAAGGGACACTCCCTCCCCCACTAAGCTGGTTCCTCCTGCAAAAATAGCCCCAGACAGATGTCCATTACAAGCACCTAAGTCTGCTCTTCCATAAGCTGTGGGGGTAACAGAAAGTTGTAGAACCCATTCACATGGTCAGCAATCCAGCAATAATATATAACTGGTGCAGGGCGGGTGACACCCCTTTCTTTGCTGAGAAAAAAACTAGAGAAGGGGTATTAGTGCCCTCCTTTAAGCTCCCCAGAATAATATGGATGACCACTGTTGGAATCAAAATGGTGGTCTGGATTAAACAATTGTTCCAATTGTTCTCAAGGCAGAGAATCCAGCAAATAGAGTCTATCCTCTGAACATTTTAAAAATGCTTGGACAAGCTTCAAATGGCTTCCCACAAGAGACAAGTGGGAGAAAAGTGATGCTTATCTTGGAAACCATTTGAAGCAAAATGGTGGACTTGTACATGCTCACTTTAATACAGTGAAGTTGTGACAGTAAATTTACCAAAAGGAAATTTTAACAATTTATGGAGTCTGGAGGGAAGGTTTTGATGCAATGCATATCTTTCTGCAGACATAAAGAGCAATTTCCTTTTAAGTCCAGAGTCAAAACTATGAAACACCAGTTAGGGAATCAAATTGTTTTCACAATGGTGGCAGTTTGAGTGATACATGACCTTTATCAGATAAAGGAGGGTGAGGGGGAAGAAAGGGAGAAAAATGCAACTAAGTTGTAGAAGGAACCACTTCTGCTAAGAGTATAAACACAAATACTACATTTAGAAATTTAATGCACTGCCTCTCCGACCCCAACAGATTTACTTCAAAAATTTGTTCTAATTATTGCAGCTAACATTCAATGAATTAGAAACCAGGAATTATGAGTTCAGATTTTTCCATGGCATGCTGCACATACAAACTACTGATTTTATTTGCAAAGGCATGCCAGTTTGCAGAGATACTATACTTGCAGCCCCATGTGCATGTGACTGTGTATACACGCATTGCGCCAAACCCAGAAGTGACCCGGAAAGGTCATAAAGACACCACTGAACCATCACTAAATGAGTGACATGGTAGGGGACCAGGGTGAATTGGGGTGTTTGCAGGCTTTTTCAATGGGTATGTATTATGCTCGATTTCATCAATGTGCACAGGGCCTTGGAACGTAACCCCCGCATAAACGGGGGGGGGGGGGGCTGCCTGTAAATCTGAAAAAGAGTACCATGTCTAACCTATAAGTAAAAATACAATTGTATTCATTATGTAATTTTAATTTTTATTATCATTTCTGATCTTATTTTCATAGAATCATGAAATCATAAAATCCTAAAGTTGGAAGGGACCACAAGGGTCATCTAGTCCAACCCCCTGCTAGGCCTGGGTGATTTATCAATGTACCACCCAGGAGCAGTATGAGGAACTGGTTTCACTCAGTGGTATATCGCTGGTGAAACCGCCACTGCTCCCAAGTCCCTCTGCTAGCAGCATCCCCTGGAGGGAGTCAAGAATTCCTTCCTCCAACGGTCACTGCTAGCAGAGGGACTCAGGAGTGGCGGTGGTTTCACCGGCGATATATTGCAGGTGAAACCGCCATCCCACTCTGCCCTCATACGATGGAGAGGGAGAAGCAAGCTGTACCGGTGAGGTGTCGATACACCTTGTTTCTCCCTTCTGCATCTTTAAACTGCTCAACTGTAGAGTGTGCAGCTGCCCTTGCCTCAGTCGAGCAGTTAAAGGAGCCCTCAGTCCTGCGCTGGCTCCCGCAAGTTGGCGGTGGAGTGGGGGCTCTGTGAAACTGCTTGGCTGGGAGGAACACGGTTGCCACTCCCCACAGCAAGCAGTTAAAGGAGCTCTGATGCTCTGCCCACTCACGGTCAAGCGGGGAGAGCACTGGGGCTCTCTCAGCTGGGGTGGGGAATGTTCCCTCCTCCCAGCTTAGCTGCGCAAACAAGCTGCATTGTCCCAGCCCACCAGCCTCGATGAAACTGCCTCAGCTTTCAAGGGGAGAGCTGGGGCAGTTTCACCCGGTGTCTCGCGGGCAGAGGCCAATGCATCTTGTTTTTTCAACGTTGCGGTATATCGCCAAACCACAATGTTTGGCTGGCGACACACCACGATGTTGCAAAGTTGGTATCGCCCAGCCCTACCCCCTGCAATGCAGGAATCTTTTGCCCAACATGTGGGCAACCCTCAGATTAAGAGGCTCATGTTCTACCAACTGAACTATTGTCTAGCTCAGAAACGCTGCATGTGGTACCATGTTCCACAGGTTCCATTAGATGAAGGCGCTTTATTAGAAGAAAATTCAATAGTCGGAAAATTTCAAAATCCAGTTGGATTTTGAAATTTGATTAGAACAGACAAAATGTCACAACTGGTAAGCACGTTCTCTAGAACTCATCATCAGGCTAGATGTTGAAGCTGATCCCCATTTCTTAAAAAATAAAGCCCTGCTGTTACTCAGCTCTTTCTCACGTCTTCAAAAGCCTAAAGAAATTTTAAGTTGCATACTTTTAAAAGGAGCTTGCAGATTTCATATTTCCCCTTTGCTGCTGCTTCATGTAGCGGTGTGAACTTCCACAGATCTGCGACGTTGACAGATGCCCCGTGTCTCACCAATAACTCTGCCACTTCGTAGTGTCCATATGAACAGGCATTGTGGAGGGGCACTAAGCCACTAATCAAAGAAAGAAACATGTCAGCTTTTAACATGTCAGGATCTAGAAGTAAGTAAAAATTGTAGTTATCCTTCAAGATAAATCAGCATTCCAAATGATGACATCAACTGTCTCTTACAAGTGATGGACCTCCAAACCTTAAAAATTGTATACATTTAGTAAAAAGGTAAAGGTAAAATAGGTAAATGGCCCCTGGTCAGTTAAGTCCAGTCAAAGGCGACTATGTGGTACATCGCTCATCTCACTTTTCAGGCTGAGGGAGCCGGCATTTGTCCACAGACAGGTATAATCAGAACACTGATGAAACGCAACCCCTTTTCCTCATGAGATCCAGAAGCAGAAATCTTCGTCCAAAAAAACCAGCATCTGGCAGCAGTGGATGGGGCCAACAGGTTGAAATTTAATCAAGAGTTTGCCTTTGTTGGCTGCAAAACCGGAGCATATAAATAGAACCTCTGGACTGTGGCCATACAGCTGAAGAATAAGGTACTGAAAAGCACAGAAGCAAAAGGACTTGGAAAGCAAGAAGCTATTCTATTCACACACAAAACCGTAAATGGAATCCCAGGTTACCCTTTATCCTTTGCATGCACATCCGCTCCGTGATGAAGCAAGTACTCCACGACTGACACTCGGTTATAACCTGCAGCGAAGTGCAATGGGGTTGAATGACGCCCCTCCAAATCCCTGCAGTTCACATTCTGAGGACTGCAAAGTTGCTGTGAAATGAAAATTGAAAAGGAAAAACATCCATAAAGAAACTCGTGAAAGAGACCTTTTCAAGCAGTTACCACCTTCTCAAAGTGTAAAAATGAGAGGAGGTTTCATTGCTGCTGCTTATCTTTTTCTTTTTTTTCTTTTTTTGCCTCAGTGGCTACTGCCATGTCCTGCCTTACAGATGCAAATTCTTGAATTGCTTATTTAAATTTTAAACCATGAAGTGACTCTCTTGCAATAAAGAACACCAATTCAAAACGTTTTTGAGTAAGACAGGGTTTTTAAGTCTACTCACAATAAGCCATGGGTTTATCGTGACATCCAAGCTGGTCTGCGAGTCATAACGATCTTACTGTGCTCTATTTGCAATTGTGATCGATTTAATCCCACTGATTCTAAAGCAGTCAAACGCACCAGCCCACCAGCGAGCTGAATTATAATGCACCCAAAAGGGAATCATCACACACAAAAGGTAGGGCTGATTTTGATGGTGCCAAATAGTTCCTCCTATCTTTTTAGGCAGATCACAGAAGCAAGGACAGTAATACAGTGGTACCTCGGTTTGCGAACTTAATCCGTTCTGGAAGTCCATTCTTAAACCTTCCTAATGAGGCCTCCCGCCGCCCTTCCACCATTCAGATTCCGTTCTTAGACCAAGGTAAAGTTCGCAAACCGGGACACTACTTCAGGTTTTGCAGAGTTCATAAACCGAATTGTTCATAAACAGGACTGTTCTTAAACCAAGGTACCACCGTATACAGGAACACACTGGGTGTTATTTGCTCCAACCTACCTTCACAGTTTCCAAGTCTCCAGCTTTAGAGGCTTCCAACAGTCTGTAATCCACATCAGATGTATGTACAGGAGTGCTCTCTACACAAGAGACAAAAAAATTATAAACAGGTTGAATTCATAGAAACAACTTTTAAGCAAAAATATGAACTACAAACCAGGACGTTCCAGTTCAGTTGGTAGAGCACGAGACTCTTGATCTCAATGGGTTCAAACCCCACATTGGGCATTGAAGGGGTTGCACTAATTGACCCCCGAGGTACATTCCAACTTTACAATTCTATAAATCCCACCTTCCCCATGAGTTCAATGGATCAACTTAGACAAGTAATTACATGTCAGCTGCAGTCCCCATATGAGGAACATACTGGGGCATACCATGGGGCTGGAGCAACTCTCCAATAAGGAAATGTTATAACATTTGAGGATTTCTAGCTTAGGGGGGAAAGTGAGCAATGACTGACTGATGGATTGAATTTCTATGTTGCTTTTCATTCAAATGAATCTCAAAGCGGCTTACAAACAATACAGAACAATAACAGAACAGAACACCGCAAATACAGCATAAAATACCGTATTTTTCGCCCCATAGGACGCACCTAGGTTTTTGGGGGGGGGGAATAAAGAAAAACAAATTATTTCCCCCCCCAGGCACGGGGCTGGCGCGGGGGAAGCCCGAGCTTCCCCCGACCCCAGCCCCCAGAACAGGCTGCTGCCTGCAAGCCTTGCGAGCCTGCTGCGGAGCGCGCTCCGTGCTTCGGGCTGCAGGCTGCCGCCCCAAGCCTTGCGCGCCCGGCGGGAGGTCCTGCCGGGCGCACGAGGCTTGCGGACATCTGCCCGAAGCACGAGGCTTGCGGATAGCTTCCTGAAGCCTGGAGAGCGAAAGGGGTCGGTGCGCACCGACGCCTCTCGCTCTCCAGGCTTCAGCGAAAGCCTGCATTCGCCCCATAGGACGCACACACATTTCCCCTTCATTTTTGGAGGGGGAAAAGTGCATCCTATAGGGTGATAAATACGGTATATAAAATAATCCACAAATCATCAACAGTTCATCAATAAAACAATTATAATATATAAAACACTATTAACAAAACAGCAACTAAAAAAGAAGCCGAACATCACAATTACAGCATATTATTTTATGAATAACCAATCAATATGGCATTTATAATCTATAAATCATTAAAAACATTAACAAAATAGCAATAACAACAAAATAAGCTAAGCACTGTTGAGTTCATGCACTCTCCATGTCTCATTTTTGCTTCTCAGCTACTGGCAGAGCACAGTTGTGCTCAAGTCCTGCCTGAAGGCTTCTTGTAGGCATCTAGTTGGCCACTGTGAAAACAGGATGCTCAACCAGATGGGCTCAACCAGGGTCTGATCCAGCCTAGCTGATCTTATGGAGCTGTAAGAATTAGCAACAGTAAAGCACTTTGTAACGTCTAATGTGTTCCCTGTTTTTGATATTGAATTTCAAATTGTTGCAACCCATCATTGCATCTGCTGGTGAAGTTCGGGTAACTAATACTAATTATTTCATGGAAGTGACAAAGGGAGATGTTTGTTTGTTTGTTTTGTATACCACCTTTCATCTGCAGATCTCAGAACGGTTCACATAATAAATATACTACATAGAAAAACACAAAAGACATAAAAACAAGAACAAAAACAAAAACAAAAGAAAACCCAAGAAATCTAATGGTGCCTGTCTTCTGGCAGGCTGGACACTACTGGCACACTACCTTCCACAAACTTCAGGGGGATGAAGGGGAGGGAAGAGGAAAGAAAGTTCCACTGCGTGATCTTAAGTCTGATTGCATGATTGTGGACATTGCACAAAATAATGTGCTGGCTGGAATTTTAAATATATGGATAAAAAAGGCTAATTGGCTTTTGGTGTAGTAAACTGGACATTTTTTATAACATACTTATTTTCTTAAAGGGATATGTTTCTCCGAAAAGAATTATAAAGCATTCAAGTGGAGCTGCAGCTTTTATTATTAGAAGCTATGATTTTAAAGCATTTATGTCCTGATCTGAGCAGCTGGACAGGGTTGCTGCATTTGCCATTCCTCTCTCTGATCCCCCAGCCAGAACTGTGAAGATTCTTTGTTGTTATAAAAGCTAAAACCCCAAGATTGGCCATTCATATTTCCAGCTATTAAATAATCCCAGTTCCATATGATCTGTGGTCTTAGAATCACTTTGGCTTTGGAACATCAAAAGCAGCTCTCAAAAATTCACCTAATGAGTTAACTAACTGGGAAGTTTCCCATTTGCCTAGCCCAAGGGCAAGTAGGTACACGATGCATGTAAAAGATTCAAAACAAGCTCAGTAAAGGAAATCATAAAAAAGAGTCTGGGAGACAGGAGGAGGAGGGGGAGAGGGAGTGGGTGACTAAAGTATCAAGAGAATTGGCATAATTAAACACTGGAAAGAGTTCCCAGGTCTGAAATTAGCTCATGTAGAGCTTGTCATCCTGTTTACAGTGACTTTTTAACAGCCATTGTAAATAGAGTCACATTGTTTCAGTGTGTCATGTTGTTTATCCTTTTCAGTCGCTGCCTTGAGCCTCATTTGCAAAGCAATTTTATTTTAATTAAAATAAGAACCAATCAGCCTTTCCTGCAAATTACAAATGCACATCGTTGGTTATCATTATCGTCTGAAAGAACACCCACCATTCAGTATCTGCTGCACTGCTTCGTTGCCCATCTGCGCTGCTGTAAAACCTTGTAAGGAGATGATGGAGGGGTCCGAACCATAATTCAGCAGGAGGCGACATGTCTGCAGGTGACCTGCCATAGCAGCCCTATGCAACGCCGTCTGTCCAAGTGTGTCTAGTGCATTCATCTGAGGGGGGAAATATATATATATGTGCTTAACCCAAACAGAGCTTATAAATGCTTTACAATCTACCTTACCTCACAATCTGTGGATGGAAGGGAAAAAGTTAACCAAGACTACAAGACACTAATTTCATTACCCCTCCTGCTGTGTTTAAACAGTAACACAGCAGGACAATAAAGGATCAATTAAGGCCTTCCACGTTACTTTGAAGGCACATTTATTTCATATGAAGTAGGTGATTAACGGAAATTGTTACCAAGGTAAAAAAATTAATGGGGCTACCATAAATTTAAATGTACAATAAGCACATTTATTTAACTGTAAAATAAATACATGCTTTCCGATTCTGCTGGCAAATTAAATAATATCCAGTTACTGTAACAAATGGAAACATAAATGCTGGATTTGTATGTGAAAATGTGTTTTGGGAGAGAAAGGGGGCAGCTAGCATTTAAATAGGGTTTTGCTCTGACAGACCAGTCTCCATTTTTGTGCCTAGAGGAAGGACTCTCCCCTGTAGTCAAAATAATCAATCTGAGAGTACAAGAACCTGTCTGGCTGAGAAAAGGGGGGGAAACTGAAGAGCAGATCAAAGCATAGTACATACAGTAGTACGTAGCAAAACACTAACTCGAGTTGCTGAATATTCTTCAATCAACACACATAACCCAACTCTCAGCTCTCCTACCACTTAGGATGAACAATTTGCCCAGGTATCAAGGGAACTTAAGCACAGGGTCAGAAAGGGGATCCCTGTAGATAATTGATTCTCCCCTCTAGGCATACACGTCTGGCTATAATATACGGACCTCTGTATGTAGGAACAGATTTACTAAGGGTGGGTTTGGCTAGCCTGCTTCCCTTGAGAAGAGCAGAACTTCACAGGTAAATTCAGAATTTCTCAAGGGGAGGGCAACAAGCACAAGAATGTGAAATTGCAGTGCATCTAGGGTCAGAAATCAAACAGCCATGAACCATTTGACATCATCCCAGCTATGTGAATAAGGACACATCCTGCAAAACTGCCTTTGAGTTGTCAAGCTCTCTCATGGTATCGGAGGTGTTATAGCTAGCAATCTTGGGCCAATTAACACTTATACCTGATTTTCCAGATTACTCTTGGAAGAAGAGGTTATGGCAGGGAAGTACAAAGTTAACAGCATGGCTAATCTGCCTTTAGGGCATCAACTGGTTCTCCTCCTAGCTGAAAACTTATGCTGAACCTCAACAACTTCTTGTTGGAGGAAGAGGTAAATAGACACATGATCAGTCCTCAGAACTGAATCAGATCTGATCAAATATCTTTGGGTTAAAGGCTTACTCCACTGGGGTTAACCAAGCCAATCTGGATGAAGGTTAAAAATGAACCTTTTCCAGTGTTTTTGCCCTTGTGGGCAGATGGGTGTTTACATAAGAGAATAGTTTCCTTCCTTCAGGACTGATTTTGATCAACTACCTCTCTGCCTGTGACATATGCATTTTAGCTGCCATACTGTCTGTCCTAACCAGCACACACTGCGTTCCTCATTTATGGAAAGTGAGAGCTAAATTGATAGCTCCAAGTTCCCCAAGTGTAGGTAGAGGCGGCTTCTTAGAGACCCTGGCCAGAAAGCCCTCACCATGCAGACCCAAATTTCTTGCCTGAAGTATCTGGTTCCTCCATATTAAATTTATATCAAGCAAAACAAAAAAAATATCAATTCAGCACCCTGCAAATATCAAAATCTGTAGTTCACCAAAATTCCAACTGACCTAAGTAAACTGGCTGAGAGCTAACATACCAAAACGACTATTTTGCCTGGTATAGAATGAAAGCTTCATTCATCAGCCCACTGCTGGTTTCCCAAGGATATATACACTTAAAAGTTACACTGCTCGCTAAAGCTACACCAACCCCTCCCCAAAAAACTGTGGCAGTCACATTGATTGTTGTTGTGCACATTATGTTGATGCAGTGATGAATTGCGCTGCAGACTGTGAAGAGCTCTTTCAGCTTACAAAGTGACAGGTCTATCAGCTCCACCAGACAGACATCAGCGCAGACCTGATAGTCACATGTTTTAAACCTGCTAAAATAAGCCATGCTAACATCACTTTCAAAGTCATGCTGCCCAGGTCTATCAAGCAAGAGTTTGCCATTGGAATGAATTATTTTCACTACATCCAAGTCCCTTCCCTATGTGAAATGTTACTGAAAGTCAACATGGATGTATGTCATTGTTCAACGAGCAATTATTTTTTACTTCAGCACTTCTTACTGCTCCTGTGTTGCAATGCAGCACTCGCACCTATAACTGTCCTATGTTCTGCCAATCATCTGTAATAGCTCAGCAACTGAAGACTATTTTGACAGGGCTTCTTATTACTGATTTCCTTCCCGTTTTGAATTCTCAGTGTTTCCTAAATCCTTACTTTCTTGAGGTAGAGGATGGAAAGATAGAACATTTGGACGTACATTTCTCATCTATTCTTTCCAGTGTATTGTTAGGAGCTGTGGGTGAAGGCTTCTTTACTGGGTTCAAAAGACACCGTTACTCAAATAATCTCATTTTCCTGTAACCCATTGGCCAGATACATTATTTTAATCAAGAAACAGGATCCCTACTTCTGAAATTTTATTAGACGGCAATTTGGGGAAGTCATTTAATTAGCAGCCTGAGTAAACAATTTTGCCATTTCAGTGAGCGCAAAGGCTCTTCTCTAAAATGTTTCCCCACAGAAAAAAGGTAACAGCTGGTTCAAAATTCTGGAACATAACACACTACACATTCACAATTCTGTATATCACTGTATTTTATGATCCTATTAAACCTGCTTGGAACAAATACAGAAACAGAGGTCTGGAGAATAGCACTTCTATATAATAGATTCCTAAATTAAAACGCATCTGTCTGACATAATTGAAGAATTGTTGATATATGTTATATCTCTCTAATAAGATATAATAAAGAAGATATACTTAACTGTTTGGGGGTTTGAATGCAAACCACAAACTCTCTCTCTTCCCCTCCTCCACACTCAAGGGCCCCTCAATCCAGGCCATACAACAGCCGCCAAGAAACCTCAAAGGTTGCACTTAAGAACTGCAAATCTGGACCCACCCATTTAAGAATAGGAGTCACTATTGCTACTATTGCAAGGCCTGGTACTTCTTGCAAAGCTATGGGGCTTTCCAGCTTCCTGAAGCCTTAGTACCATAGAATCATAGAATCATAGAGTTGGAAGAGACCACAAGGGCCATCGAGTCCAACCCCCTGCCAAGCAGGAAACACCATCAGAGCACTCCTGACATATGGTTGTCAAGCCTCTGCTTAAAGACCTCCAAAGAAGGAGACTCCACCACACTCCTTGGCAGCAAATTCCACTGTCAACAGCTCTTACTGTCAGGAAGTTCTTCCTAATGTTTAGGTGGAATCTTCTTAGGCCTTAGAGGCTTCATTCGCCTGTGCCAGCAAAACAACCACTTGAGAACTGCACCCAAGATCTCTTTATCTGAACATCTCTATTTAATACTCTCAAATAATAAACTGACCATATCTCAGCCAAAAGTATGGCTTGTGTCACCATAATTCCAGAAAAGACTCTGAAGAACCCCAAACACACAGAATCAGAAGTATAATTCACCATTCAGGAGTTCACTGATTCCCAGGATGGACCACTTGAAAATTACTGATTGTCTTGGTGGGAAACTTAAAGGTTTTTTTTTACCTGTTATAGAAATTGTAATGCACGATGCTAGATGCTGTATGATCTTTATTTGTATTTTTATGGCTTCTTTTATTTCCTATATTGCATTACATTCTGAATGCCGCAGAAATTCAAAATGTGGTACAATACAAGAAATAAAAGAAGCAATAGAATACAATTAAAAATCAATATGAATGCGGACATGCAGCATGCCAATTGAACGAATCTCATGAGCCACAGGTTGGGGACCCCTGGCATCATATATGAAATCCTCACTTTATAAGCCATCTTGAAACTTGCACTTTAAAGAAGGCATAAGACAAGTTAAACTAACAAGAATCTAACAAGTCTATACTCAAGTAAGAAAGAAGTATATGTAACAACATTTATACATTAATTTATGAAATTGCACCTCTGTGTTTTAAAGAAACAGAAAAAGGAACTTGAAAAGGACAGCTAATGAAAGAGCCTCAGTGACAACAATTTACCCAATAGGCTTTGAAAAACATTATTTTATCTTTGAAAAATATGTAAACATTACATGCGCCCAAGCAATCTGGATATCAGGAGCAATTTGATTAGCATTTTTATTTGATTATACACTGGTTGGTTGGAACAAAAAGATGTAAATTTAGACAAAAGTGGGTAGATTACGAGTTTTGTGGCCCAGCTGCAGCAAGGACATTAGTGCCAAACAATTAAATGGGCAAAATGTAGCTGTGATGGTTCAGTGCAGAGATAGTTAACAGGTGTGCTGAAAAAAGGCATTTTGCAGCTCTTCTTATTCCATAATACTCAGTATTATCATGGTCTGAGCTGCAGACTTCAGATGTGAAAGCACCCTATGATTTCCTGTCTAATATCAAAGCTCTCATCCAAATTGAATCTTTAAAAGCTTGGCAGGAAATTATACAAGGAGAATATTTTATCCCGGTAAATTCTTCAAAGCCAAGGCAGACTTTTACCAGGATCGTATCAAGCAGATTACAAAATCAAAGAACTTATGACAAACAAGCTTCTTCCAAAACCTCATGCTAGCGGACCCAGACTTCTGTTCAGATGTCTGGAAAGGAAATGTGTGCAAATAATTACTTCCAACTATCAAAGTTAGTATCAATGAAAATGTAACGAGTACATTTGTTTGTGTGAAAAGAGGCAAAGAGTTGAACCCCCACTGTTTCCACAGAACCACAAATAAATATCAGAGTAAATGTTTCCCTAATTTTTCACATTTGTAGGACTAGCACACAAGACCACAGGTATAATACAGTGTGTGGAAAATTAGGAATAGTCCAATATTTACCTTTGCTCCATGTTTATGAAGAACTTCCATAACATCGTTGTGAGCTCGTTCAGCAGCAAAATGCAAAGGTGTCATGAAACTAGTTTGGAAAAGAAAGATACAAATAAATAAGTTTCAGAATGCGTCCATTTCATCTAAACACAAACGTTGCTGTTTTATAGAAGAAAACATACTCTTTATTCTTCTCATTGACGTTCGCTCCTTTCCGAAGCAGTAACTCAGTGACTTGCTTCCGTTTGGGGTGAAGAGAAGCCACAGCACAGTGCTGCAAAAAAGTCAATGCAGGAAAACTTAAGCCAAGGGTTGGAAATCAAAACTGAAGGACATGCTGGAAATACAAGATGAGAAGGCTGCAGTTAACCTGTATAAATCATAATAGTGTACAACAAGGAATTTGCTTCTTAGGATGCAGGACTGGGTCAGGGATTCAAAATGGAAATGTATGCAAGTGATTGAAGTTCAAGTAGCCCTTCATGCACCAGAGTAATTCCCTGTGCCGAAGATGCAATCTGCTACTTAAATGGAGTCACGGCTTGCTTCTTCTGTAGGAACCGCCATGACAAATTGACAAGCAGAGCTCCAGAAACGTCCATAGTTCCATATGCATGTATCCTTTCTGTGGACACCAGGTAATATATAAAATATTGTGCACATACTGTACTATCATATTTTGAACTTGTTCTCATGTGAAAATCTTAGTATAAGTACAAAAAGTGCACTTAGAACCTCTAACAGCTTTGGGGGGGGGTGTGCTGAGGTGTAATGCAATAATTTGGGGGCATCAATCATTTTCCATTTCCCTGGAGTAAACATGAACTGTTGCTTCTACTCCATATGTATTTAGTACAAAACTATAATAGAAAGCACAAGATGTTCTGGGATAGGTTTTACATATCCCAGAGGTTGGCAGGGGCGGCCCACTCCGTTTTGCCACCTGAGCCAAAACAGGAAGGTGCCATGCGTCCCCCCACCAAAGCCTCACTTATTGGGGTTGTGTGGCTGTGGCTTCCAGCAAGATCTTGCAAGATCTTATCAGAACGCGGAAGCCCTCGCAGGTACTTCTCTGATATTGAGGAAGGGTGCACCTTGAGTTCTGCCACCTGAACCGCAACTCCATCATTCCTGACCACTGGCCATGCTGGCTGTGGCTGGTGGAAGTCTAACTTTATCGGGAGGGCTACAGGTTCATTACCCCTAGGTTATAAGATCACACACTTCTTTGGTAATGCAAACGTAGCCCTTAATCACAGCAAACAGTGGCAAGGGAATTCGAGCACCAATGAGGAGGGGCTGGTGAGCGGGACAGTATGATCCCTCATCTTAACCTCAGCATGATCACTGTTAGAGGATGTACTATGATATATTTGAACTGGCGCTCTACAGTCGTGTCTTTCCAACTGTGGAAGTATGAAACTGTTTCAACCATTTTGTCTATTGTTTTTGGGTTATAAAATGGCTGCTTTTCGCTCTCTGTTCTATAACCAGGCAGGTCAGAAGTTCACTGTATGAAGCAAACACGTGAGGTGCAAATGAAACCTAAACATGAATAAGATGAAATTATGGAAAAGAGAATCTCAAGCAGAATTCTACTGCCCTCCTGATTGGTCACCTGAAATAATGCGTGTAAGTAAAGCTAGCAAATGGAGTTTAGAAAGACACAGTGCTGGTGAAATAGGAAAGAGCTGGACTCAAAAGAAGGAAGCTAAAGGACAGCTACGCATCCAGATTCCAGGAACAGAAGATGCTGAACAATGAGAGAGATGGACACTGCCTGATGAAAGTATCAACTTGGGTAGGGAAACAATCTAGACTAGGTTTAGATGAACATGTTTTCCTATTTATTTTCATTTTATCTTCTTTGCTCAAACTGTTTCAAATCATTACTGTTGAATAAAGACCTTCATGGTTATTTTTTACATTGCCGCCTTACAAAACCTTTTACAAAATCTAAATTTGGGTTAAATGTGTAAGAGGCTTTGTAGTTCACACTACAGTGGTGCCTCGCAAGACGAAAAGAATCCGTTCCGCGAGTCTCTTCGTCTTGTGGGTTTTTTCGTCTTGCGAAGCAAGCCCATTAGCGGTTTAGCGGATTAGTGCTACAGTATTAGCGGCTTAGCAGGCTTAGTGGATCAGCTGATAAGCGGCTTAACGATAAGCTGATAAGCGGCTTAAGGATCAGCTGATAAGCGGCTTAACCATAAGCTGATAAGCGGCTTAACGATCAGCTGATAAGCGGCTTACCATCAGCTGTTAAGCGGCTTAGCCATCAGCTGATAAGCGGTTTAGCGGCTTGGGAAAAAGGGAAAAAGGAAAAAAACCCTGCAGGAACTGCAAGACATTTTCGTCTTGCAAAGCAAGCACATAGGAAATTCGTTTTGCGAAGCACCTCCAAAACGGAAAACCCTTTCGTCTAGCGGGTTTTCCGTCTTGCGAGGCATTCGTCTTGCGGGGCACCACTGTACTTGATATGGCTGGGCCACTAAATAAATTCCAGACGTTAAGGACTGTTTAGTGGAGGCAGGCAGGTTATCCACACTTGGTGGCAGCAGTGAGGATAAAGGGAGGAGCTAAATTAGTTGGTTTGCTTGCCTCCCTTGCCTCTCACAGCACAGGCTACAGCTTGTGCCATCGCGCCTACAGATACGCAACCCCCCCCTTTTTTTTTTTACTCTAGCAGATTTTGAATGTTGCTGAAGCAATTACAGTTGCAAAAATACATGATGTACTGAAGGATCAAACTATTCATTTCAAAGCAGCCAACTGAAAAACCTTTAATTTTGAATGGCAGAATTCTCAGATCCCCGCTAAAATGGTGTAAACATGAAAGAAGATGCTTACTACAGGTTCTTCCTTAGCTCAGCATTAAGTCACTGGCAGGTCAAGCATCATTAGATATGTGATGGGCTGAACTTGATTTACCTTGAAAACGCCAGTCTTAACTATGGGATAACTTCAGCCACAATTATGTATACAAAACCTTACATGCTGCCTAAAGCAAGCAGAGTGACTCTTATGATCTCACCAGTGCTGTCTCATGGGACTGTGGCTGCTTGAAATTAATGACCTCCAAGGCAAGTGTCTTCTTTACTTTGGCTAAGTCAGCTTCTCTTGCTGCTTGTAGTAAGGAATGTCCTTTGAATTCATCTGCAGGGGAATAAACAATATTCATGACTGTCAGAATTATACAGCATTAGCTTAGAAAAGCCAAACAACAGTTAAGAGGGACAATATAATTCCACATAGTTCACCAAGAACTGTCCTATTGCGTTCTCTCAAGTGAAGATTGTGAAGACAAAGTAACATTCTTGGGCTGAAGGTAAAGGGGGGGGGGGGTTCTATTTCAATGCTACTCAGCCTAAATGCAAAATTAGTTTAGATGCTCAGTGACTTGTATAAATGCTGCCTAAAGGACTTTGCACACACACACACACACACACACACACACTTCTGATCTGCCAAATATGTTGATAAGAGAAGATTAACAAGAAAAAGGTTGCAGGGAAAGGTTTCTGAACTGACTTTTAATGCCTGAAATAAATTAGAATGTTGTCC
Source organism: Podarcis pityusensis (assembly GCF_964106645.2). Taxonomy (NCBI): domain Eukaryota; kingdom Metazoa; phylum Chordata; class Lepidosauria; order Squamata; family Lacertidae; genus Podarcis; species Podarcis pityusensis. Next base: position 33,878,360 of record NC_138042.1, read on the forward strand.
CAAAGTGACCCAAATTTTGTGACAATAGTGATATATATTAACACATATGAAGCAGATATTATAAGGGCAGTAATTAAGTAATTAAGTAAATATCACACAAGCAACTAGCATGATTATTCTCAGCTTGCATAATTTATTACGTAATTTTCATTATTTCGAACAATGTATTCTGCTTCTGCTGGTCATGATGAGGGATGCGAAGGAACCCCAGGCATTGAAACCCTACCCTATGACTGCTCAAAATGTTACACAGCAATCGCTCTGAGATTTCACTAGAAATGCCCACATCAAAATGATCTTTGCAACCATCTTTGCTTTAATAAAAAAAAAAGTTGAGGTTTACAGGGGGCTGAATTCTGTGATCAATATCACACTCCGTAGAGCACAAAGAGCCCTTTCTAGATGTGAAATACAGTATTTTGCACCCTAGTGATACCTACAGGTAAGCCTCTCTTTCAACTCAGGCGTTGGGGCCATGTCAACAGCACTCTTCCCATGACAGTTGACCAACGTTGGATCTGCACCATGGCTGAGTAACAAAGAACAAACTTCCACACGATTCTTAGAAGCGGCTTCATGTAATGGAGTAAACTGCCAAAGATCCATCGCATTAACACAGGCACCATGCTAAGTAAGGAAAGAATAAGAGTTAAATTGTACAGGTCAGTACCTGTATGTAGTGTCAGTACCACAGTTAACTTTCAGTGCTAAACAGAATAGGTGTTATCTAATGAAAACTTTGATTATAATGAATTGATATTTTAATACATGTTCAAATAATATGCACTTGATAGAAAGAATGTGCTCCAGGTTTGCTGCTTACAAATGTTTAATGAAAGCCCAGAGTCTCTCAGAATATGAGATTACGGAGTTTTGTTTTTTTTAAAAAAAATAAGTCAGTTTCAGTAAGACTTGGTGTCGCATAGAAGGTAAAAAACATCCTATTTTGAATCTCGAATCAGCCACAAACAGTGGTTTGCTTGGGGCAAGTAATAGGTTGTAGCTAACTTAAATTATTGCATGACTTCCACTTACGCAACAGCACTTCCTCCTCCAACCCTCCAAATCTGTTTGGGGTGTTTCCCAAACCCTCTGGAACACATACATATGGGGCAGTGAGGCATAGAAGGAATAGTTCAATTGTGTGAGCAGAAGTCACTCCAATCACGTAATAATTTAGCTAGATGTAACCCAGTTTCTGTAATATGGGGGAAATACCCTCCTATGTGTGGAATGTGGACCAGGTCTGTTATTTTCCCTTAGTTTTTAATAAGATGGCATAATAGAAAATATTATGGACTTCAGCTAAAGCGGCCCCGTTGATTTAGCAAATTTACGTGTTATGGATGGCATAACACCTAATTTTTACAGTGTATTCTTCAGAGGTGTGACATTTCAATCACAAATATGTCACAATCACACACAAATTCAGTTAGTCATATGCTACTGTTTGAAAAATGGCCTCATTGATGAGAAATGTGTGTCCCTCAAACATTGTTCTTTCGTTTGTTTGACCACACAGAAAGACCCCCACAAGCCATACCGTATTTCCATACATATGCTGTACACAGCAGCTAAGGACATTTATATTGCTATTGCCATGTTTAGTTCACGGGGTCTGCAAGGCTGCTTACACAATTTAACTTAAAAATACAAATAACCATACAATAAAGAACAACACACAAATAGTAAACACGACAGCACACTACATGTTAATTACCGTATTTTTCGCTCTATAACACGCACCAGACCATAACACGCACGTAGTTTTTAGAGGAGGAAAACAAGAAAAAAAAAATTCTAAACAAAATAGTGGATATATGATTTTTGTGGTTCATGCTGTGGCCACAGACATGTGATCTGACAGTGAGTTTGGAGTAGCCCAATGCAAAAATCCTGAGGATCCATGTGGATCCATGCTTTGTAACCATGGAGGAGGGAAGGAAGGGGAACCATGGATCCTCTGCTCACGACTGTAGCAGATCCCCCCGCCACCCGCAGGCATTCGCTCCATAACACGCACAGACATTTCCCCTTACTTTCTAGGAGGAAAAAAGCGAGTGTTATGGTGCAAAAAATACGGTATTTCCTTCAATTAATTACATAACATTAAGGAATTACTTCTCTTTAACGTTACCTTCAACAGCAGTTCTGTAACTTCATAATGTCCATAGGAACATGCATTGTGGAGGGGCACAAGTCCACTGCAATAAATAAAGCATTAAAATTACATTACCTAAAAAGCAATAATTAGGCAACTTAGAACCAAATTGGCTGCAGCAAGAGAGACATTTAAAGATGTAAAATGTAGTTTAACCTCAATAACATTATTATTCAAACAGATGCTTGGTCATAGATTCTAGCCAGATGTAGGATTTTATGAAAATCTGAGCATGTAACAAAAGCAGCACTGCACTGCCCAGTTTCATGCAGGGTATCAGTCCCATGATTCAGGCCTGCACAAATGGGAATTCTGATGCACAGATGAGAAGATTGCTTGAACTCATCCAGAGAGGCAGCACAGCAGTTGTTCCACACGACCAACTTTTAAAATCCTTTCTGAGCCCTAGGTGCAAGCCACTTTTTAAAGCACTTTGCTATATCTTATTCCAGCATTTGAAATGCGCCTCTTCCTTGCCTTTGTACAAAGGTTCCAGCAACTTTACAAGCAAGGGAAGAGGAGCTTTAAAAAAAATAAATCCCTGAATGCAAAAATGAGGTCAGAGCACAAAGGAAAGCTTTAGAAGAACAAAAAATTGTTACAATAATCTAACAGACTAATTTGTAAAGGTGTGACAAAAAAAATATGGCGTGGAAACACCCCGACCACACTAGAAAAAAAATGCAGTAGGAAATATGAAAAAGTCTTAAGATATATCTGAATTACTCTACAGCATTGCTGTTTATCTCCCTTCACTTTCCACACAGACATATCTGTCGAGGAACCACTATACCTCCCCCAGAATGCAGTTTGAAAACCACTGCTCTAAGCCATTGGGGGGGGTGAGCTGCAGCATGTGATACTTAATCAATTCTGTGATCTCAAACTCCAAATGTACATCACTGTAACATCTACAAGATTTGAAATGCTTGGGAGAATAATCAAGGTTTTACTATTTCCCAAAGGATAAGCCTTTGTTAAAAAGGTAAAGGGACCCCTGACCATTAGGTCCAGTCGTGACTGGCTCTGGGGTTGCGGCGCTCATCTCACTTTATTGGCCGAGGGAGCCGGCGTACAGCTTCCGGGTCATGTGGCCAACATGACTAAGCCGCTTCTGGCGAACCAGAGCAGTGCACGGAAACGCCGTTTACCTTCCCGCCAGAGCGGTACCTATTTATCTACTTGCACTTTGATGTGCTTTCGAACTGCTAGGTTGGCAGGAGCTGGGACCGAGCAACGGGAGCTCACCCCGTCGTGGGGATTCGAACCGCCGACCTTCTGATCGGCAAGTCCTAGGCTCTGTGGTTTAACCCACAGCGCCACCCGCGTCCCTTGACTATAATGGTATGATATTGGTTTAACCCACAGCGCCACCTGCGTCCCTCCAAGCCTTTGTTAGGTACCACTATTTAAGAGTCCCTTTCACTAGTATCCACCTGCTTTATGAGTGCTAAAAAAGCCAGTGAGTTCATTATAATGTCTTACATACCCCTTATCCTTCGCATGAACATCAGCACCATGCTGGAGCAAAAGCTGGACTATTCGGACTCTGTTGTATCCTGCAGCCAAATGTAACGGAGTAGACTGTAAGAAAAGGCAGAAACAAAAAGAATGAAATTAAGACTCTTTCCTTGGGTAAGGCAAGTTTCCACACAGACAGATACTTGCAGGCAGAAATGGCAACTCTGGCTGGGGAGCAATTACAAAGCACCTTCTATGTTCTGCACAGATTCCCTATGGGAACCACCTCACATGAGCAGCAGCCTCAAAACACCAGAACAGCTGGCATGCATAAGCTACTTGAGGAGGGCATAGAGATAAACGTATCATCAATAATATACCCCTCTCCTCTGTTTTCTCTTCCCAGTCAATTAAAAAGATTCTTCTGGCTACTGCCTTCTCTGTAGCTCCCTATTAATCTATCAAAAGTGCATCCTTTACCCACTATTTAACCATTAAAATACGGTCTCCATTTTGAGTGTGTTCATTTGCTTTCTTTCACAACAAAAGAGAAACTGGCTACTTTCATCTTAGACAGAAAAAAACATTTACAAATGTTCGATCAGTTTATACGTTTAGTTTAAAAGGCTACATCACAGATCCTGTTATAACATCGTTATATATAACATTATATGCATTTTATCAACAGACTGAATATTTCCAGTGACATATCTAGCTACCACTACCCAAGAGATCAAGTTTTTTAAAACTGATGTAAAAGGTATTTAATCTGTTGAACAGATCAATTGATTAAAAGTGGTTGCCCTACTTTCAACTTCTCTCACTGACTGCAAATACCAAATCCAAGTCTCAACTTAATTAGCATTCTCTAGGTTAAATCAGTCTAGCTTCCCCCAAATTAATGAAAAACGCTTCTTGCATTCCAGCTTTGGGGAAATTAGCCCAGACTGTTTAAGTGACCCTGCTGTCCCATCATGGTCCTCTCAGCAACCAGGAAGTACAATTACAGTTGCCATGGCAAGCAAGAGTTTATATCTGGTGAACAGAATTAGGGTGTCGTTTCTGGCCAGCTTAAGTCCCAGGAGTCTTCTTCACTCCCTGAAGGTGCATCATGTGATTAGCATGTCTGCACTGAAGAAATTAAAAATGAGCAGCTGCCATGTGTAAGCTCCTTCTGTGCCCTCTAACACATGCATGCTTGGGGCAAGCTCTGTAGTGTGACCAGTGCTAGCCTTTGGCATTTACCGTATTTTTCGCTCTATAAGACGCACCAGACCATAAGACGCACCTAGTTTTTGGAGGAGGAAAAAAAAGAAAAAAAATATTCTGAATCTCAGAAGCCAGAACAGCAAGAAGGATCGCTACGCAGTGAAAGCAGCAATCCCTCTTGCTGTTCTGGCTTCTGGGATAGCTGCGCAGCCTGCATTCGCTCCATTTCCCCTTACTTTTTAGGAGGGAAAAAGTGAGTCTTATAGAGCACAAAATACGGTATTTATTTTTCTTTAAATTGTCAGCATTCTCCCTGCTGGCAGCTGTGTTACATTTCCACGCCAGCTCCTGCTTCTGGGAGCAGCATTTTAAAACCTCTTTTTTTACTTCCCTCAATTTTTTTATTTCCCATTTCTGTATTTGCCTTCATCTGCCACTCTTCCCTGTGACTTCATCTCAGCATAATTCTTCTCCAGTCTCTTTGGCAGCATCTACAGCAGAGGTACACTCAGAGCAGAACTCTCCCTCACACCTCACTTCTCACTCCAGAAAGGGGGAAACAGTTTTAAGCAAATTGTTTAAAGATAAACACCAGGGAGGATGAAGATTCCCTGCCGGTTTCATGCAGGAAAACTGAGGTGCTCTTAGGGAATAGCAGGTCACCAGAAAACCTGGAGTGGACATCTTCTGTGGAGGGAAATATGGCGATCGTAGCCTTTTTAGCTTTGGTGTTGAAAACAGTGCTCTGCCTATGGAAAGAGAACTGCAGAAGGGAGAAAGTATTTTGATTGTAAAGAGTTTATATCACAACACCACCAGTCAGTTTCCAATAGATGCAAACTGGGTATCCTAGCACATCTAATCTGTATCAGAATCAGATGCAAAAAAACATTCTGGCAGGAGCTCCATAAGAGAAGTAACCAAATATATTACACCTATGTTCAAGAACACACATTGCTCATCAACCTCAGGGGCTCAAAAAAGGTTGGTGACCCCTGCAGTACAAAGAAACTAGTACCGATGTAATGCAAAAGGACAGTGTTTTTGTCCTAAACACAGCCCTTTTAAAATGATAAATGCCTTAAGCATTATTTCATTTGAGGGTAAACATGAGGTGACTGGCCTAAGGAAAATGGTAAACAAACATTACTATAGTCTGAATTGTTGAAGCTGAAAACAAACTGCTTTCTTTCCATCTATGGAATTCTATAACCCTTCCTTCCAAATATTGAACTCCTAAAACATTCCAAAGTGAAACATTCCATTACTTGATTTTTCAAATTCTTATGTCTAAAATAATTTAGTACCTAGTAGTGAAAAATCATCATAATAAGCCTTGCAAAACAGCTTTCCCACCCTGCATTTTCAAAAGGAAAATGGACCATCCTACTTTACAATCCTGTTAACACATCCCCCCAAAATAAAAAAGGGTGACTTTGAAGACATTTAACTATCTTTTTGGTTACTTAAGAAACTTTAATGATTAGAGTTTTACTGACATCACGGTTCCTCTTTTGAAGAAAAGTGTAAGAAATTGGCACTCTTTTGTAAGAATGTGTACATTAGCAGGTTTTTTTACTTTACAGATGAGACAAACAATGAAGGGCTTAAACATCACAAGAATGACAAAAGAAACCTTTTTCCTTGCACAAACTGAAAGGCTGTTTTTTGTTTTTGTATTAGTATGTCTTACATTTATATGCCATCTTTCTTTCATGGAACTGAAGAAGGGTGGTAAACAGTGCCTATATATATATGTGTGTGTGTGTGTGTGTGTGTGTGTGTGTGTGTATAGTGTCAGTGTGATGGTGACTGGCTAAGATCACTCAGCAAGCTGAATGGCTCAGTGGCATCTTCCTTGTATTAGTTGAACACTCAGTCTAACCATTATGTCACCTCTGCTCATACCACAATGAGCCTATCACTTCCACAGGTATTCCAGCATTGTGAATGATCCTCTTTAATATCTTTGTGTAAACAAATGAAGATTCCTTCCTGACTGTAGAATAGTGTATTGATGTCATCTGGGGACTAATGGAAGCAGCCTTAGGGCAAGTTATTTGGGGTGGTTATACAGAATGCGATTGCTGGGTTTGACAAAAATCTTCCAGTTTGCATTTCAGTAGGTAACCAGTAAGAGTGAACTTTCTCAAATTACTTTGTATTTAAGGGTAAGAAACACACAATGCTTGGAAAACAGAAAATCTTGTGAAAATCCATTAACTTTTCCAATTGCATCATCATTTAAAAGCCAAACAAAAGCAAATATTGTCTTCCAGAATCCTGTTTATGGTAGTTAAATGTAACCACAATGGGAAACTAATCCAAAATGGGGACTTGAGTTTGTTTCCCTCAAGAATTAAGACTTACAGCCTGTCAACAAAGAATGGCTTTGTACAGTATATAAAATGGTGAATAGGAAAAACAAGTGACTTCTAATATCTGAATTTGAACTTGAACTAACTAGTATGGTGCAGTCGCTGTATCAGTCCTGAAGCTCACTGGGTGACCTTGGGCCAGTTGATGTCTCTCTAACTACATGTACCATTACAGGGCTGCTGAAGGATAAAAGGGGTACAGGGTTTGGACGAAGAACAATAATATATGATTCCCAAGTAGGGTAGCATATATGAATAAACCAAGAACAGAAGATAAGAACTTCATTTTTTCCCCCCACATGAAGTGTCCAAAACCACTCCAAATACAGATGTGCCTAGTTTTCTTTTCAAGTTTATACAAAAGATTGCCTGGGTATGATACATCATTGTAATTATATGGATTTATAACAGCAAAGAGAGAAAGGAAACACTTGCCCTATTTCCTCTCACATGCAGAATTGAAAAGGCTTTTAAGACTTCCCGTGCTAGTCATTTTCCCACATTGCATACAAGGCAACGGCAAGAAAATGAAATGGCTCCCTCTCCCTAGGTGATAGTTAAGGAAAGTAGTGAAATACTATAAAGGCTCTGTCTTCTGAAATAAGATGCACTCAGTTGGCTCATTTGTATCTGCAGAAAGCATGATGAGTTATTTTTTGGCTCTGCATTGGTCTTGCATCTCCCTATGGGCCTCCATTTATGTTTAGGGGCTTTGTTAAGTATGCACAGCATGAAAAGGAAGTTAATTTCTGTATCAAGCTGCTTTTATTCTCCAGTTTCCAGCACCATAAAACAACACTGCAGAAAGTTCCAGAAACATACTTTAACATGACAGAAAGCAAACAGTTAAGAGAGTCCAGAGATCTGAACTTGCACTATAAAGGTTTAATGGGGTGAGGGGCAGAACTTTTAAAAGAATTAGCAGCCTGGAGAACTGCAACTCACTAAGGGCCAGTCTACACAAGCAGATCGCACATTGAAACCTTTTCTGGTCTAAAGTCTCATCCAGTGTAAACAAACACTGATGACAACCCTCAGAATCTCACTGCTTTGAAGTAAATAAATTAGCAGATGTTGTTATAATGTGTTTTATGATGGCTTGAGCACCAGCAGTAAAGCTGGAGTAAGTAACTGCCATTTTAAATGGTGTATCAGTAACCACGAGGGCTGCTGAGGTAAAAGGACTCTGGACATCACTGCAATGATATGGAACCTGCAGCCCTCCAGATGCTGTCAGACTACAACAACATTATCCCAGACCATTGGCCTTGCAGGCTTTGACTGGTGGGAGAAGGAGTTCGGTGACTTGTTTCCTAGCCTTGCTGTATATGACTGCTTCCAAAGGGATAACTGCAGTTCCATTGCTGCCCACTATAAAAACTTCCCTTGTGTCACACAGAAGCATTTATGCAGAGCTAAGCTTTGCAAGATCTTTTTGGAGAGTAATGCAGAGGCAATTTATTTTAATGCAATATTGTAAAAGTTGTTTGGTAATGTGAAATTGAGTTTGTATCATTTTCTTCTGTATTGTGTCAACACAATATACTTAGTTTGTCTAACTGAATTAGCTAACTGAATTTATTTTTCCTGGTGTTACTGTTTAATTTTTTAATCTTTGATGAGCATATTTGCCATTGATTTCCTGCCAATATGTATCATCACTTGGCATTCTGAATTCAAACACAGATACTAGCCAATTCTTCATTTACAATTCAATTCATTGACAGATAATAGGGTCATGGGTTCATTAGAAATACAAAAAACTGCACAAATGGATTCTAAAAATATATAGGATGACTGATAGGATTATTTATAGTATCTTGGAGTCATTTTTCCCCACGCAAAACCGCAACCTCTAGCTGTTATTAATAAGCAGAGACTATTATGTACTAAAACTTCAGTAGAATACGAGCTTGAATGATGGAATTCAACAGTATACACGTTTCTTCAAAATTCTATACAATATACAGTGTTGAAGATTTTATTGAAGAATTACAGCCTCTTATAACTGTAAACAAAAAAGCGCATCCTCACATTTCAGCTAAGCAATTAATGTTGGTGCCTAGAACCAGTTTGTGTTGCACAAACACTAGTGTTTTAAGCAATGACTGCTGTGCGCATGAATCTTTCACAGCCAGCAGTCATTACTCTGACTGCTGGGATTTCCTAACCCAAAATTAAGGCTTGCTCCATGGTCTCTTATTTAGGCATGCATAGCCTATCTTCCTATATCAACGATGTCAAGTATTTGAAGCTCAAACCATTTTACTCATTTATCTGAACATAATAGAGAGAGGTAAAGGGAGTATGTGTGTGTGTACACATGTGTGTGTGTGTGTGTGTGTGTGTGTGAGAGAGAGAGAGAGAGAGAGAGAGAGAGAGAGAGAATGAGAATAAAGGGAATTTCCCAGATAAATTCCAAATCCACATGAGGGCAATCTTTACTAGGCCAACTAAAAGGTCACACCCCTGGTTAACTCCTTTCAGCCTAATTGGATGCTTAGACATGGAAAGATGGCAGAATGTAACCTGGTACTCAACTTAGGTATTTCCTGCCTAATATAGTGGAGTCTTGAAACCCATAGATGAAGGGTGGGATTCACCCAACGAACCTCAACGAAGTCTTGCACAAGGACTTCAACTTGCACAATGGGGCTTTCCTCTCTGTATCACCACCATCCCAATGTGCCCCCCCCCCAGTGGCATGGGGGGGTGAGAACACACACCCCCCGAACAGCACATGGGGAGTCATCTGGCAAGCTGATATGCTTGCATAGACGGAACATTTGTAATAGTGCCATGCTGAATTCTACCTGAAGCCAGCTGTTGATTTTGGTGGCTTTTAGGGTGGATTTAATACTAATGGTGAAACCAGAGCAACGAGGCACTTATCCAATTTGGTACACTACTGAACCTTGGGGATGCCAGATGAAGGAAAGGAGCAAAAGGCTTCAGCAGTATCACAGAATGAGACATATTGAAAGGCAAGAGTCTCAAAATCGCATTCCTTTGGTCAATGCAGGAGCCAGCAGCATTCCCCAACCCCAATCAAGGTTCAAGGTTCAAAAGCATTACATATGCACTGTTCCCTATGCGATATGTGACTTGTTCCCTGACAGAAGCAAGGGCAATCGCTGCACAGGTGGATATCTGTGAACAGGTCAGAGTCCTGCAGAGTTTTGAATATTGGAGAGTATGCTTTCAACAAAGAAGACATTTTGATAGGGGAGAGAACTGAATGGTGCCTCCACAGTTACAGTAATAGATTAAAAAGAAATAAGCATTTGCTGACCTGTAGGGATACCCCAAGATCCATCACATGGTAGGAACAGTTCTCAACAGAGGAGCTCAACAGTAGCTACCAAATATACTCATTATATAAATGTTTTGTTGTTAATAACAATTTTATTTTTGTTTTGAATAGAAATCTGTTGGTTTTGATCAATTTATCTGCTACTGCATCTCAATTGTTTTAAATACACTGAATTTCTTTCCTTTGTATTCCCTTTCAGAACATTCAGATACATTATATTCCTGAACCATTAATACTATACTTGATGGCATATTGTTTTGGGCCTCATTTAACTATCTGTGGGGATTTAGCTACACAAAAAAGTTCTGCTCAGGACTTCTATATTAAGAACACTGATTATAAAAGAAAACTCTTTAAATAAACACACACAGTTGCATATCATCACTTAAAAGACTTCCCCATGCTATCAGACTAAGAATACAGTACTACAAATCATCTGAATAATTCCTAAATGTAAGTTGCTTGCACAGACAGTTCTAAGGAGATTCAGAAGTACTTAGTTGCGGACAAATGGGGGTGAGGGTAGTGTATATAGTTCATTGTGACAGTAAAACCAACTGATGGTCATTCTAACATATAAATAAAAACAAAACAATATATATAATCACACACACACAAGCAATGCATGCCGCCAAGTTTTAAATCAGTACAACTAATCAAGAATCTGGTGGGTTTAATTTTAGCTCAGTTACAGATTATACACACATTATTAAAAAGAAAGGGCATGGTCCCATAAAATATAAGCAGTTATAAACATTGAAATAAATGGCACTTACATGAGCCTTGCTCTGTAGTGTTTGTGTCAAAAAATATTTAAACTGGCCCTTTTTGCATTGCAAATGAATAAACTTATTTTTAAAAAGATTTAGCTCCAAAATAGACAACTGGGAGACCAAGGGCCACAACATGCCCCAGTTTTTATGAGTCTTCCCTCTTCAGCTCAGCTTGGGCAGGAATGATCCAGCCTTGCAGGCCAAAGCAGCTGGTCATCCCTGTTTGAGACTATGCTATGAAGATTTTGGCAAACCCTAAAAATAGCCACTGAAGGAGAAGATTCCTAATCTGTGTGGACCTGGGTCAGTCCCAAGAGCAAATTCTAGTATACCAATTACAAAATTTCAAAGCTAAGCAGCGAAATTAAATGGTCAAATGCACATTATGTAATTTAAGAGAACATGTCATGAAGTCTGGCTGGTAGCCTGTCATTGTAGGTTCTTCCCTTCCCCTTCTAACCCAATCCATTTCATTCAACATCCCCGTTATATAAAGCTGCAGCCAGACATCAAAAGCATAAAAATATCAAAAGTTAAGAGAATTCAATAGGCACAAATCATACCGATATGGAATTAGCTATGCTAAGCATAGTAGTAGGGGCTTGGACTCCTACCTTTCTTAACTGAACAATACCACAAAAAAGAAAATACTAGACAGACTGTTATTTTACAGCTATTAACAGCCCAAACATGCAGTTTATTTTTATAGCCGAACTATCTGAAGCACAGCCCAATAGTTGACATTTGAAACAAATAGCATGATTTCAAGTGCACGCTCCACTGCCTCTGTCAATCTGTCACAAACCATCAATATTAGGCATAGCATCATTTAATTTCATAGTTAACAGACACGAATTAAAACACTTCCACATAAGTGATGGGTTAAAAATATTTTCAAATTGACAAGGCATGCAGGTTAGCTGTCAGGGGGGAAAATGACAAAATGTGTTAAATATGCACAGACTTACTTTTCGCCCATCACTTGCATGGCAGTTCACATTTAAAGGTGTCAACAAAGCCATTAGTTTTTCTTCATTACCACTCCTGCATGATAGAGAAGTAAGAAAGAGGGAGAGCCCCTTATAAAATATTTGAAATGGAGTTATTATATACTGTTCTATATACTGGCATGTTCAAAGAACCATCTAATATGCATTTCAAATTGCAAAAAACAGACACTTGAAACAATTCCTTTAAGAATACACCATGTAAAAGATTAACATCAATTTAATGTTTAATTTATATTTTACTTGGTTTTATGTATCTGCCGAAAAGACGTTTCCCAAACACCTATTTTTGTTACATTCCCCAAGACGCTATAAATAGCTTCAGAGCTCTTGCTGAAGGTTTCTTATGATGGGCTTTAATAAGAAAATGCGAAATATGCCTTTCAGGTATAAAATAAAGAGAAAATGTCCTAATATACTGTTTCTTTCTAAAATGATCACTCTAAACATAAATGAAATTTGGAGCACATTATGTCAAAATGCAAGCACCCCCATCATACTGCATGATTACAAATAAACACATTCTTTTGCTTTTTGCAAGTGGCTAAAATCCAAAGCAACCCATGCTAACAAGCCTTGTTTATCTGCATAATTTCATAATAGGGTAATGACAGAATGACAGCGATCATAAAAGCCCATTTTTCATCCCGGCTTTCTACATCCTCCCTTCAAAAACCATTTGTATTCTGAGCAGCACTTACCTAGCAGCTTCCAGGAGTTCGTCCTTCTTGTATTCACCTAAATGATTGCAAAATATCATGCTGTTAGCATTTGGCAGAAGACAGATTAAGAAATGCAGCAGGAAGCAAATACAGAATTAAACAGAACGGGGGAGGGGGGAGAGTGAGCCCACACCCCGCTGGGTGATGGAGCTGTGACGTTAGCCAGCTTGTGGAGGCAGCATCACCAGTGCCTTGGAGACGGGCAGCAAACTGACGCAGCTTCTTGTCCAATCCTCGGATGAAATGGCTTTCTTCAGACAACCAATGAATGCTCAACCTGTATCTAGAAACAATCCCTCCGATAACAGCATGGCAGCTGAATACAATGTCTCCTCCCCCACTTTTCCTATTCACTGTATCACATAGCGTGAAAACGTAAGAAAAAAAGTAAAGCCACAACCCCCTGAATGCCTTTCTAGCTTGACAGTATCTTGCAAAACAATTATTTTACGTCAGAACTTCCTAAGCCACTGCCTCATAAGAGCATGCTTCTGGCCTTAAGGAAAGCAATGCATCAAAAGAGATGGGGAAAGGCAAAAGCATTCAGAAAGCTGCACTTAAAACCTACCATTAAAAGGTTATTTGGCTGTTTTCGTATCTTAGGGCAAAATTCTAAATGCACGTCCTGAACTCTAGCTAAACTCCCAGTGCCAAGGGTTCCATGGAATATCTGAAGCTTTTTGATTTGAAGAGTATTATTTGAATCCTCAGGTCTTCAAATTTTAAAAGTTGCAAAAACCTGAACTGGGAAATGCTGAGTACACCTCAATTTAAGAGCCATAAAGTCAGGAAATTACAACTAAAATAATCCTCACAATAGCAGCTACGGTATCCAGGCCATCTTAACATTGCCCTTTCGCTCACAGAAATATTACAATTAAAAACCATTGCACTTTACAATTATGGCTAGCAACATGTCCATTAAAATCACCTGCCAGGGACACTTGCACAAATCCACACACACAGACACAACTACTGAATGAATGTTAAATCAATGTGGGGATATTTGGAGAGCACACACATAATTTCTATTCAATGGCCACAGATACACAAGACTAAGCCACACTGTGTAATTTGTCAAGAGATCCCATTTTACTCCTTCCTTAGTTGGTGGGGAAACAAGCCCTGAAGTGGCTGGCTTAACATCACATCTTAATCAGCATTCATGATTTGTTTCTCTCAAACAAACCAAAAACAAAACATGGGCTCCTTTGTTGCAGTTTGAGAGAAACAAAGCACAAATCCTTGCTCAGAAGTAACTCTATGGTTTGTTTGCCAGCTCAACAGAGGAGGAAACAGGAGTATTCACTGCTAATACACCTCATACATATTATAGTTAAAAGAAACCATGCAGTTTGGGCTCAGTGCTACATGCAAATGCAACACTGTGAAGTGTCTGTGAAGTATCTGTGAAGAATAAATACAGACTTGCCTTCATAGGATTCAACCTATGAAGTGGCCTTACAGTGTCAGCCCATTGGCCTAGATAGCCCATCATCGTCTACATTGACTATATCAATGGCTTTTCAAGGCCTCAGGCAGAGCTGTTTCCCAACCCTGCTAGCCAAGATCCTTTAGCTCAGGGGTGCCCAAACTTTTTTCAAAGAGGGCCAGATTTGATGAAGTGAACATATGTGAGGGCCGATCAAAGTTTGCTGAGCTTTTTTTACAATTTTACCCCAAAGTTGCTGAGCTTTTTTTAAAGGATTTTACCCCAGGACTGCCACGGGGGCCAGATTAGGCCCCTGAAACAGACTCTGGACAGGCCTGCTTTAGCTGGAAGTACCAGAGACCTTGTGCGCCCAATGTATGTCGTCTAATCCTTCTCATACTGTAATATCACCATAAGGACTAGAGGGAAATACAGTTTTATTCACTCCCCCTTACACTGTATTTTTGCTCCTTCAAAAGAAAAAAGAAATTCAGAACATGCTGCCTGAGTGCTAGAGGGATTATTGGGTGTGTCCAAGGACTTCTGTGCAACGAGTAGGATTTTTTATTCTTCTGAATAATGGATAATACCATATCATAAACTAGACAAGGTTCTGCTGTTCAATAAATTCCCCTTAGGCACGTGGAACTAGTCCAGCTGTTACTTTGGATCCTGGCCATCAGTTACAACCTTGTATGCAGCACCTAAGTGGAAACACTAAACATTACTATTCACATGCAAATACAAACTGCTAACAATGCTAGAGAGATATAATTATTTTATTCGAAGCAGATAACCTATTATCTCTAGGTGAAATACACTTACGCATTTTGAGGATCATTGGCATTCTTGCTTTACATTCAACAACCTTGCTAGTACCACAACACAAAAGAGGTTACAAGCATGTTTCAGACTTTACCATATCCTGCCGAAGCATGAATAAATTGGAAAGTGCACAAGCTTCTTTGTTCAATCTGCAGAATGATTTCAAAGAACTACATTATTATTTGCTGGTTGCTTTTAACGCAAAGCAACTTGCAATATAAAAACAAAACATTAAATAAAGCCAAGTATAAGAACAGGAATAAAATAAATACCTAAAATGTTCATCCATAATACTGTACACAGTACACAAATGGGTGGATCTAAATCAACCCACGCCACTCAAAAAATGAGCAGAAGAGCCTTTCCCCTACAAATTAAGAGTAAAAAGCATTCCACAAAAAGAAAGCCACCACTGAGAAGGCCCTCAGAGGGGCCACACAGACATGAACCTCAGATGATGAATGTTGAGTCCAGACTGATTTATGTGGAAGAGGTATATCTTGGTATACCGAGGCCCTGAACCACATAAAGCTTTATAGGTCACCAACAGCATCCTGAATTGAGTCCACAAACCTACTAGTACACAATGCACTTGTGCCAAGATTGGTGCTATATGATCAGTCCATCTTGCTCAGGTCAGCCATCAGTCTACTGAATTCTACACCAGCTGTAGTTTCCAAACAGTCTCCAAACGTAGCCCCACATATGACACATTGCAGTAATCTAACCTATTGCCAGGACACAGGCCACAGAAGTTAGGCTATCCTTATCCTCATAGGAGTCTAGCTGGGCCAGCAACCAAAGCTGATGGAAAGCACTTTGACCACTAAGTCCATGTCAGTCTCAGACAAGCGTAGTGGTTCCAAAAGCACCCACGAGCTGTGCAACTATTCATTCCAAGAGAGTGCAACCCCAATCCTGAACAGGCAAGGGCCCACCCAGCCAATCTAGAGAACCCACCAATACTTATTTGGATTAAGCTTCAGTTTATTGGTTCTCATCTAGTCCATTGCGACATCGAAAGGAGAAACAGATCTGCCTATTATCAACATATTGCTGACAACCACTCCCAAACTCCCGATGACCTTACTCAGTGGTTTCATGTAGATGTGAGTGGTGCTGCCCACCCCAACTAGGGCATTCACTCCAGAATAATAGCATACTATACCATAACACATCTTGAGAGATCAAAGAGAATTAACAGGCATACACACACCCTTGACTTTCTCCTAAGAGAGAATTAACAGGCATACACACACCCTTCTCTTTCTCTTAAGAGCCAGTGTGGTGTAGTGGTTAAGAGCGGTAGTCTCGTAATCTGGGGAACCGGGTTCGCGTCTCCGCTCCTCCACATGCAGCTGCTGGGTGACCTTGGGCCAGTCAGCCCCACTCACCTCACAGAGTGTTTGTTGTGGGGGAGGAAGGGAAAGGAGAATGTTAGCCGCTTTGAGACTCCTGAAGGGGAGTGAAAGGCGGGATATCAAATCCAAACTCTTCTTCCTGACAGGGTGACCAAAGCACTTTCTGTGTGAAAACCAGGCCTAAACCCCCATTGATATGGTTCTAGAAAATTGGTTTCATCCAAAAGAGCTTGGCTCTGGCCCACGACCAAACACTCAAGAACCCTCCCCTCAAAGGGGACATTAGATAATTAACGTTTTTGAATCCACTGAGGATTTCTTAAGGAGTGGTCTTACAATCACCTTTAGGTAGGTATGGACTACCCCCTATTTGCATGAGGCATTAATTAAGTAATGCTGGTGGTCCATTATTCACTATCAGCAAGAGCACAAGTGGATGACCAAAGCAAACTTTGTCCACATCCTTACAAACTGAAACTGATCGAGAACAGGGGGACTAGAAAGTGCTCTGGACACCTCTTGAGAGTCATCTGTAACAGCGGAGCCAAGATCCTGGGCAGATGCACAAGACTTTATCCTCAAAATGCTTGGCAAACAAGACACAGCAAGCCATTGTCCATTCTATTGCCTCCTTTGGGCAATGTAAAAGGCCCCATACCTGAAAAGCTCCACCAGACAACACAGTGCGGATGCAATGGAAGCAGCAATGTATGTCTTCTTCACTAGCAAAGATTAGGCTCGATGAAGAGCACTCACGGGTGTTTGGTTGTATTCACCTGAAGTTTT
The DNA here is from genome assembly GCF_964106645.2 of Podarcis pityusensis. Taxonomy (NCBI): domain Eukaryota; kingdom Metazoa; phylum Chordata; class Lepidosauria; order Squamata; family Lacertidae; genus Podarcis; species Podarcis pityusensis. Next base: position 33,895,788 of record NC_138042.1, read on the forward strand.
GCTCCACTTACCTCCGAAGAAGCCATCTCCCACCTTGCTTCATTGCCCTAAGCTCTGGTGTATACCAAGAAGTTAGAAGAGCTTTATAAAGCAAGAGAGGATATTTAGGGCTGATAACGTTAACAGACCAAGAATCCTTCTGCATATTACACAGATCAGCCAGGGCTTCAACAAAGCATCAACTGTACCCATCAGAAAATCCCACCCCTGCCCCACCGGCTCTAGGTCATCTGAAAACCAATTTGCTCCATCAACCTCCAAAAGCAGACCATCCAAATAGGGCCCCTGCCTCTGCGGAGAAGGTAAGCTGCTGAAAGTCAAAATCTCAGCAACAAGTGATGCAGTCATGACAAGGGACTGATGTTGATATCCTCCACTCTCGGATCACTCTCTTCCTGGCCAGCCAAGAAAACCGGATCCATGAATTAATATATTCATATATGAAAGGGCAGCATAAAGATGGTTACAGCTACGAATGGCAGAATTATTTGTATACTTAGGCTTTCAGGAGACACTTGTTTTACATATGCATGTTCTAGAAGAGTCATGAATTAGGATATGTAGACAATGGCAACAAAGTGCATTGGCAGATTTACCCAGCAACTTAACACTCACACGGGTCTTAAAATGGAGAGAATCAAAATATACATATTTAATACTGAGGAATAGCTCAGCAACAATGCATCTCTTTTATGGCAATGATGATCACTCAGTAACAATACAAAGTTCTTTAGTGTGAGGGAATTAGCCAATTGATTCTAACCACAACTAACCTAACAACATGCATAGAAGAAAGAGCAAGCACACAGGGTGCAAGAGAAGGAAGGGTGAGGTGGAGGTCAGTGCTGCTTAAGGAAGAACAGTAGTGGACTCATTTCTCTGTGGACTCATTTTACAAACTAGGGCACAGTTATGAGCAGCTGGGAAGGGAGGACCAGAGGGTGACATACAAAAACCTCTCTCTCTCTCTCTCTCTCTCTCTCTCTCTCTCACACACACACACACACACACACACACACGGGGGACAGAAGGAGCAGATAATTTGTAAGGAAAGGTTCTCCAGAAGGCAGAATAGAGAGTGTGAATCACCAATCAAAGCACCATTGGGCAATGGGAAAGAGAACCTGGGCATGTTGAAGCCAAGAGCAAGAACAGTAAGCAAGAGGGAGCCCTTTAAAAAGGTTTCTTGGCAACTGGAAAAGAGAACTCTCCTTCAGCCATCAGGAGGCAGGAGACTGTATGGAGTCCTTAAAAGGACTATATACAGCAGGCTTCCTCAACCTCAGCCCTTCAGATGTTTTTGGCCTACAACTCCCATGATCCCTAGCTAGCAGGACCAGTGGTCAGGGATGATGGGAATTGTAGTCTCAAAACATCTGCAGGGCCGAGGTTGAGGAAGCCTGACATACAGCAAATGCGCCCAAAGGAGCAGAAACCAGATGTAGTGGAGGAAAAGCAAAGGAGGACAACAGGTTCTGGCCTGGCAGTTTGAGTGATTCAGCAAGTGATTACAGGTAGAGTGGATCTAGGCAACCATAACATTTTTTACTGGGAAACCTGGAGTTTATAGTCACTTGTAAACAAAGACTTTAGAGCAAATTCCAAAACTGATTTGATACAAGAAATGCATAATTCCTGGGCAGTCATGTTTTCCAATACCTGTCTCCTGGTGTATCTTTTGCTCTAGGATGCTTAGTTTGGTCAGAATCGCATATACACTTCCAGAGTTAAAACTAAATACATTACTTCTGGTAGATGAGCCACCATAGCCTCTAGAGTGCCCTGAAAAATTGTGCCCCAGGCTTTTAAAACTCATCTACCCATGTACTATCTGAAACCAAAGAGACACATTGGTTGCCAGATGTGAAATATATTGGCATTATTTTCAGTTCTCCTACCCCACTACTACTCTTGATTGAGTTTTCTTTTGTTGCTTTAACTGACATGGCGACTCCTTGATTAGCATGATTGGATTTTAAACTGGAATAATGGCCTTAAGAGAGAATATTATGAAAATGATATACAGGTGGTATATGACCCCAGTCAAGCTTGCAAAAATCTATCACTTGCCCGATAATAAATGTTGGAAATGTAAGGAAACTGAAGGTACATTCTTTCACCTTTGGTGGACATGCCCAAGGATTAAGGCTTTCTGGGAGATGATCTATAATGAAATGAAAAAGGTATATAAACATACCTTCTGGAAGAAACCAGAGGCCTTTCTCCTGAGCATGGTCGGCCAATTGGTGCCAAAGAAGGACAGAACTTTCTTTATATATGCCACAACAGCAGCAAGAATACTTATTGCAAAGTACTGGAAGACACAAGATTTACCCACTCTGGAAGAATGGCAGATGAAGGTGATGGACTATATGGAACTGGCGGAAATGACTGGCAGAATCCGAGACCAGGGAGAAGAGTCGGTGGAAGAAGATTGGAAGAAATTTAAAGACTATTTACAGAAATACTGCAAAATTAATGAATGTTAGAATGATGTCAGAATGAAGTTAAGTGGTTTTAGTAGCAATGTTATAAAGGTGTATGTAAAAATGGATTGTTAACAGGTGAAAATCCAAAGTTATAATATATTAAAAGATTAAGACAAAAACAAAGAGGGAAAGGAATTGCTGAATTAACCAATAGAACTGGAATACAAAAAAGGGAGGTGTGAGGAGGTCAGGGAAGCAAGGAAATGAAATGTAAGGCATGGAAAGATTGATGTGTTTTTAAGTGTTTTTTATCTTTTTTCTGTATTTTGTATTTTTTTCTTTTCTATTTCTTTTTCTTTTTTTCTCTTTTTATTTATGTAATCTTTTCTTTGAAACTTTAATAAATATCATTTAAAAAAAAAATTAAACTGGAATAATGGACCTGAAGGGGCACTTGTTATACTGATGGCTAACTGGATTGTACTGCCCAGGGTCATGTCCTGTACATATGACTTGCAACATGCACTCCCTTGAGATGACCAACTTAACTTCTTCAGCTACTTTTCCCCTCAGGCAGGCCTCAAGCAGCCTCCTTGTCTTCTCTTGCAAAGTGAATCACTGAAGCCATTTTTAAAACTATAGAGGCATATAGGAAGTACTGGAGTGGAGTGTCTCCCAGGCTCATGAGTTGGCAGCCTGCCAACAGAACCGAGGAATTAAGGGAAGATGCACCCAGAAATTGTAAGCTATATCACTCCAGAAGGGCAAATGAAGAACAAGGTTGTTGGCTTTAAGGCTTGTACCAACAACCATCGGGGGGAGTAGAATGGCCATTCACACACACACACACACACACACACACACACTAAAATGTGCATGTGCTAATATGTATGTATAAATACACATTTAGAAGCAATTACTAGAATTTTTTTTTTTTAAATCCAATGAATCTCAACATTACAAGGAAGGCTGAGACCAGGTGGCCTAAGCAATCAAGATGTTAACGTCAAGGCCTCCCTTCTTTGAACAAGATGATTGGACAGCCCTTCAAACAAAGGAGGATACATGAACATGCTGCTGGATTGGAAGGGATTTCTGCCTTAGCTCAATGCTGGGGATAGCCAATGCCTCTACAGTACTGTTAGAATTACAGCAACATAATGAAGGAGAGACCTGAAGCAGTGATGGCTTCGCTGCAGGGAAACAACCTGTTTGGCATTTTATCTTTTGAAAATGAGGGTGCTGAAGGAAAACATTCTTAAAGTAAGAGCACTGCTATGGGGTACCTGTATTTTATTTAGTGTGTGTATATCTTGCCTTCCTCCACCATACAACTCAAAGCTGATTACATGTGCTTCCTAGATGCAGTCCTGCTTGGCTTCAGCAAGGTGGCTATGCCATGTGCCTTTAAAAACAAAAATGACCAGGGCATGGTCTAAAAGCCTCCATGAAGATTCATGGTAAGGTGGATGAGCTCTTACCCCTTATCAGACTTTGGAAACATTATCTAAGCATTGAGGTAGATGGTATTTTGTCATTTATCCCATACCTTAGAGACCCACACCTTTACGTATGTCAGCATTTAATATCATTGTGATAGGCACTTTTTCATGTGCCACCCCTATGCAGTTAAGACATCTGCAGTCCCCTCCCCACTCATCAGAGTATTAGGATTGCGACAGGAGAAGGGGGAAACTGCATCTCCATCAGAGCACCGGTTGATCAGAGTCTTAAACCTCTCCATCCACCCCAGTGCTGTATTTAATTCTTTTTGTTTTTGTCATTGCTGCCAAAGTTTGTGGGTCTTGGGGGCAGGGGAGCAAAAAGATAAGTAACCTGGGAAGTGTTGTTAATTAATTAATTAGCCTTTATAAACTGCTTAATATATTACAATTGCCAAATATGACTTGTGGAAAATCTCCCAAAGCATTCATGCATCTGTCAGATTCTGTAAGTATCCAGGGGCAGGCCATCCTCATGGGCCCCTCAACTTTGCAGTGGGGATCTGCACTGCAATACCAAGCTACAGATGGTCTGACCATACCAATAGGGTTAAATCACACACCACCACCACCAAAATAATCCAGACTACACCCCCATGACCTGAGCTGCAGACTAAAATCAAGGGTATGTCCTAACCATGTGTTCGGCCAGTGACAACGTGGGACAGTCCTATGGTTGTCATGGAGTTGAGCTGGCCCAGAGAGCCTTGTCACGCCACCCCTGCTAAAATAGATCCACATGCATTTTGTACAATGCACAAGAATCATATCAAAACTGCTCTATCAGTTATATCCACACCTTCTGCAGCTCATTACAATGAAGTTGTGGATGAACTGTGGCTGCACCAAACAAACTACCATAAAAGTCAAACTTGGACAGATATAAACTCAATAATGCCTCTCAGAGATCTATTTCCTATAAAAAAATCTGAAGCAGCAAATTATTACAAGATGAAAAGTTTTTATGTTCTGTATTAATCTAACAAGAAAAACAGACAGTGATGCCATCAATCTAATGCAACACAGTGACTTTTTAAAGCCTTTGGTGCTCTGCTATTTGTGACAGTAAATTGTTATAACACTATGCCAACTGCCTCTCCTATTGTCAACAGGTGATGCTAGACATCTGGGTTAGTGCAGCACAATGGAGACAGAACACCAGCAGCAGAGGAAGGGTACACAGTTGCATTTTTAAAAATCCCAAGGCTTTTTTGGTAATATTTGTGTATGTAAACATTCCATGGTATCACAGTAAGTTAACCAACAACTGGGGTTGGGTGGATTAGAGCTACCAGGAGATTTTTAACACAACTGTAAGATGTCACTATTGTGATTGTATATAAACAAGCAGTTCCTGTATCCACAGCTCATTACTCTATAGAGAAAAGAGGGGGAATATGTGATAGATTTTCGCACACTCAAAATTGCCAGAGGACCTTGAGTTGTTAGAAGAAAGCAGGCAAAAGCTTTCAAAATATACCTGTAGATAAAGAGATATGCTATAACCAGAGACAACAATACAGAAATTGCAAGGAAGTAAGAGACAGCTGAAAACAGACAGTTGAACAAGGGCCATGGGAGGAGGAACAGAAATAGTGATGACAGATCAGGCAACAACACTGCAAAGTCCAAAATTCACATTCACATGTTCATCAGTACCTTTCAAACGTATGTGTTAATAAGTTCTGAATCATGCCAACTACCATGATTTCTAAACTCATTCCCATTCATCTCAACTGGTCATATAGCTAAAAAGGTTAAGTATTAACATTGGTATGAAACATTGGTCTTTCAGCAGATTACGTTATGCGTTTCCATTAAGATGTCCACTTTAACTTCATTGCAAATATTTATGCTGAAAATTTGTTAGTGTGCAAACTGTCATTTTGATATCTAAATGTAAATCCATATTTTATTACTGTCTCTAAAAAATTTGTTACATCTAGACTCACACAGTGAATTATAAATATATCACAGGAAAGAGTACAAGCTCTCCATCAGCTATGTCCTCGCAATCACCTCATTAAAAAAAATGCAAGCTGCTATAATTTTCTGCAATTACATGCAAATCAGCAGCAGTTCTCTGGTTCACGGTTGTAATACACTCCTAACATCACTGCTTTTACTGCTGAAGATGTTGGAGTCAGGATGATTGACCATTTATTGCTACAATTCTTTGCAGATGATAACATCTAACATTTTAATTCAATTTGCTGGGTCACTATAGCACATTCCACTGTCTGAATAGCAGCTGCTAGCATGTTCATAGAACATTTTCTCTTCAAAGGGGGATAGCCAACTTGTCAGGCTGCAAAAGCAGACCAAGTCTACCAAAATAATAATCTGATCTCCAATAAAATGTCGGGGGGGGGGCTCATTTATAGTTCACTATTAATTTCATTATATAGAATTACAACCCAAACACCCACTCAGAAAATTCAGCCCAGCAGGGGGTGTTGATTTGGAGCCATAATTTAACATTCCTCCTCTTTGCCATAGACCCATTGCATGGTGTAGCTGTGGGGTACCATTACTTAAAATGATGTGGTACATTTTCAAAGGGATATCCTACTAGCCACTGCTTACAAGAGAAATGAAAAAAATAGCCCAGTGGCATTTTAAGCCTATAGCAAATGTATTAATAAAGGATTGGAGGGTTGGGTTGGGTTGAATGATATATTGGGTCCCTCCAGGCTTCTGGTTTTATATCTGTCAAATGAGATTCTGCAGCAGAAGGTACTGCTAAAGCAGTCAAACCAGTTTATTTTGTTAAGCACCCTTTGCACATGTCTAAAGATCTGCACAAGTACATGTATGCTGACACAGAAACAACTAGCTAGTGATGCTTTCAGAAGGAGGAAATACGTTTTCTCCCACTGATTTAGGTGTGAGGGTGCCAGTGTAATGCAATCTCCAACCAATGTGAGTTGTGCCAGTGCCAGTGCCAACCTTGGGTTTTGATTTCTTAGAATGAAGGTCACAAGAGAATGCAGTGTCTTTGTGGATATATGATTTTATTTACAGAGAGAGAGAGGCTGAGCATAAGGTGGAAGGACTCGCAGCATTAACAGTCAAACAGATCTTGTTCCCCCATTACCCATTAGGTTTCCAGGGAACCCCTGAAAGCCATAACACAACACATAGAGCAAGTCAAGTCTGCATGTCTTCCCACCTCCAGATGAGACTAGCTCTCATCTTTTGTTCACCACCTAGGTAGCTATGCCAGGATGAATTGGTTTTAAGTGTATAACAGTAATATTGCATATAAACGTCAAGGAATACCAAGAATGATGCATGTGATGAAGACAATTCTAGCCCAAGAAAGCTTATGCAATAATCTACATGATAGTCCTTAAAGTGGTAGTACTGTTCTTTTCATCTTACCTACAAGCCCTGCTCCCTGTTTTGCCGGCCTATTTCCACCTACCCTTTATTGTCTATGACTGTTTAAAATTTTCTTGTATTTTTGTAACAGACTGAACTATATAATTTTTTTTTGGAAATTGCAGCCACCTTGAGCATGGCTTAGATGTGGAACGGCTGCATATGAATAAACCATGTTTTGATAAAATTGCACTATGGCCTTACTTTAAAGGGCTGTTGTGAGAATAAAATAATATAAAACACTTTGGCAAATTTAAAATGCTACTCCAAGGAAGCTAAAAATAAACGAAGAACCGTAAGTCGTACCTTGGCCAATATAGAAACCCTTAGCTGTGATTCCTCCCTTATTTTTACCTAGGTTACAATACTGCCAATACCTCTTAGCAAAATCTCTACTTCATGATTTCAGAACAAGATCACAAGGAATTATGTATGCATACATACATGTATTTGATGGGTATTGTGGGGAGGACATTCCTGAGGGCAGAGAACAGGAGTGAGGAACCTGTGACCCTGTTGGAGTGCAGCGCTCATCATTTGTCTTCATTAGTCACACTGGCTAGAGCTGATGGATATTAAGATTCCAACAGCATCTGAAGATCAAAGGTTCCCTACCCTTGGCACAGATAGTTTGCTGTATTCATCAAGTTACAAACAGCTTTTTTGCTAGAATTCAGAAGTGTAACTTTTACCCAAAAGGTCTACCCTGAGCATGACCTATCAGCCCGAGTTCCTCACAACTAAATCCACTGCATGTTTGCCAAGTTCTACGGGACTGAACGCTTTGTCCAAGGTCTGTAGATTAAAACTCTGATAATTAATAAATCAAAATGTATTTAACTGGACAGCAGAAGGCTGTTAGCAGTTATTTGTCACTTGTAAGAATATAGTAAAGGTAAAGGGACCCCTGACCATTGGGTCCAGTCGTGGCCGATTCTGGGGTTGCGGCGCTCATCTCACTTTATTGGCCAAGGGAGCCGGCGTACAGCTTCCGGGTCATGTGGCCAGCATGACTAAGCCGCTTCTGGCAGCGCATGGAAACGCCGTTTACCTTCCTGCTGGAGCAGTACCTGTTTATCTACTTGCAGTTTGACGTGCTTTCCAACTCCGAGGTTGGCAGGAGCAGGGGCCGAACTATGGGAGCTCACCCCGTCGCGGGGATTCAAACCGCCGACCTTCTGATCGGCAAGTCCTAGGCTCTGTGGTTTAACCCACAGCACCACCTGCGTCCCTTTGTAAGAATATAGATTAGCCTATAACAGCTTTCACCATCCTGGTGCCCTCCAGAAGGTTCACCAGGCTGGCAAGGGCAGACCCACAGCATTTGAACACAGATGAGCAGAGGGTCCCTTGGGATGTACAGCTTCCAGAAGTGATGCTATCTTCCCTCCCTGAATCACCCTCCCTCTACCCCTCAAAATGCATGCTCCTACTTTGTGTAGCCTCTATTGGGACAGGGATACATTTCCAAGATCCCCAAGCACAACCAATGTAACACAAATGTAAAAAAGTAGGTATTTTAGTCTGCTACATCAACAAAATACCAACCTATAATAAAACTAGTTGCTTCTGTGACACATTTTAAAGGTTGTATTTTAAGGTTAACGAAAGTGGCAAAAACTTCACCCACCCTTTTTATGTGAAATAAGTAAGGTAGGGAACACTGGAACAGTTTTTGAGTAGGGCTTTCTAACCTTTCCCCAGCATTTATTCCTTGGGAACAGCGGCATTGCTAGAAATTAGTCCACAGCCTCAAATCTTTTTCAAAGTTTTTCTCGGTGGGTAATGGAGCTGAAGAAACTGAATTGAGCAGGGTGATCTTTGTTACTGGGTAATGTATAAATTTGAGGAATAAATTAAGATTAAATTTAGATGATGGGGTATATGTAGGGAAACCAAAATCATTTGGACTGAAATCTGTTGGGAAATTAATTGGGGGTAAATACACTGAAGAGGAATGATTTGGGATCATCTGGGCTGGGGTGCATGTTAATTAAATAATTTATATGGGGTGATTTGGATGGGAAATTAGTTGGCTTGCCTTATGTGGCATTTAAATTGCAATTTGTGTCTATACAAATAATTTAGCATATGCTAATGTGTGCCTATGGACCAGTGCCCTTAATCTTTTTAAGTACCTAGCAATGTGCTTGCTCGGGAACATTTGCTTTTCTTTTCCCTTTGTTATAAGCTGGTGAATGCACGTTTTCTTTCTCCTGTGAACAGATGTAGTATTAAAAATTCACATTATCAGGATTTTCATTTCTTTGCCAAAACATAAACTCCTTCATTAAAAACAGATAAAAGACTGAGAGGGAAGTTAAACTGAAGGGTGATATAATTAACAGCACAAAAACACTTAAAACTGAAAATAGTGCAGGTCTATACCTTTCACAGCAGATTCTCTCTTACACCAGCATCACAAAAGCTAGGAATAAGGCAGTGTCGGTTCGTGGCACGCTGCTTAAGTGAGATTTGGAGTACATCTCCAGGTATTACTCTCAGAATAAATGACTGGGAAAGATCTGTCTGAGGTCCCCAAGTAAAGACTTGACTATACAAGGCAAGGTGGAGTATTGACTTGACTTCTATGTAACTCTTTAGGGTTTATATCTTGAGTCTTCCAAACATAGTATCAGAGGCCTCAGTGGCTTGAGTTCCATGTATTCTTTCACCTGGATGTGTGATGTACCTAATGGTCTTTATGAGTGAGTTCTTAGCCTTCTCTGTACCCCAGCACATTGTAGGGGTCACTTGGAAGACCAATTTAACTGGACATCTAAATGCCTCACCTTATCATAAGGATAAAAATAATAGCCCAATGGATTGTTAGCTGCCACTATCTGCCAAATTTAGTACAGTACGACTCTACCATAGCTTAGCTAAAAGGTCAAAGCAAGGATGTGAACTGAGATGCTATAGGAGTTTGTTCATAATCCCCTTTGATCAAATCATATCAACTGTACTTTAAATAATTTGATTTATTAACAAAGCATACAGAATTCATTATTGCAGTCTATTTAAATAAATAGGAAATTGTTTTAACTTCTGGAATTTCCCTAACAAGTGACATAGGCTGATGGCTTGTCTTACATGCTACAGCACTAGCTGAGCCTAAAATCAGCAATCTCTCTACCTTCCTGGCAGATGCGCAGCATCCGACTAAAGAACTAGCTGCAGCTGAAGACATAGGATCTGACTATGCATTTATAGAACTTTGCCTGTGAAATTGACACAGTGGCCTAAACTGTGTTGGCTTGTGTGAAAGAAAAGTCAACCCTCATTGCCTACTCAGGAACATAGATGGCAGGAAGAAACACTGGGGTCTTGGAAAGCAATGAAAGGTGCTCCTTCATCTTCCTATCTGTGATCTTTTACCCTCTATTTTTCAGAATGCATTTTTAGGTACGATGTAAACAATTTGCAATATACATATGGAGCAATTCAGCCATATTCCTGACCAAGCAACGTTGTTACTCCAGGAATCAACAATAGCACCTTTCTTTTAACAAACAGTAAATGCTAACAAAAGTACTGTAACTGATATGTTTCTAGTTGCAACCCAAATTGTTGGCCTGATGTATTTGTGCCGTATCAATATAATGAAGATATGGTGCCAAAAAGAACACTCTGGTTAAGCATTGTCTTAAAAAACTACAGGCTACAGAGTTAAACTGCCAGATCCAAAGTGCGGAGATAATTTTTCAGAAGCCACAAGCTGCTGACAAATAACAAAGACATGGCTATCTTACTTAAAGCACTAACCAAGGTTATCAGGTCTAGCAGGACAGAACTAGAAATTTTTTTCCAAGGAATGACCAAAACTGACTAACTTGTTTGGTGTCATTAAAAAAAAATTATTTTAACATTTCTAGGAGTATTTCACCTGCTCTAACTGCATGGGTCCCAGGTGCTCAGCTCCACACCCTTGCTGCAGAGGATTTTGGTGGGAGCTGGGGTAACACCCTAAAGGGCAAGGGAAAGAAATGCTGCCTTAAATAACCTCGGTTCCATATGGACTTCTTGTAATTTCTGTTTCTGTACTCAATTTGAGCATGATTTTAGCTTGAGAACCTTTTGTAAGCTGCTTATGAGAGCTGTAAAGTGGGATATAAGTATTCTAAATAATAATTTTTTTAAAATAAAATCATTCTGATGAGAAAAGTCATCAAGGATTCACATAATTTGCAGACTCAAAACTCTTCTTTCCATAATAATTCTAGCAAGCTACTGTGTCATCCTCACATAAATAAAAAAACCATCCCTCATTTCTATTCCCCATGAGTCTCAAATGACTTCCTTTTTGTTTGCAAGTGAATAAAGAAACAGATGAGAAAATAAACTATATTCCTAACATTTCACTCAGTACTCTGTCTTTTACAGCCTCAAAATGTGAGACTCTCTCAGGAAAGACAGTGACATCATGATCAATCACCAAAATAGAAATATAGATTTTAGCTTTTCATCCCTTGCTACAACTCCTAAGCCCTTTTAAACAGATATGGAAAACTGCAGACTTCATTTAATTTCAATCAGCATATTTGGTCATGTAAACTTATAGATATGCTACTTTATCTTTAATTCTACAAATGATCATCAGTTCCTTTCTGTATATAAGTTGTAAAGGATTGAAATGGTTTATAGTAAATGAAGTAAATATATAGAAAAATGATATCGGTATCACTACAGTTCAACCAAAATACATTAACTGCAAGTCAGTTGTAGAGTGCCGGAATGAAGGAAGCACAACAAGCAACTTTATGAAATTTTATGAAATAAATAATATTTATAACATTTGGTCCTCACTAAGTACTACAATGAAATCTGTAAACATGCTGTGTACATTTGTGCTGTTTTATAGTAGAAAAAATAAGGAGTAGTTTAAGAGACTGATTACACACGGTAAGGTAACAAGAACCCGAATACTTCTCACCTGTAAGTACAGCTTTTGCAGAGGGATCTGCAAGATCCAAGGCCGACTTCCCATCTGTGTTTCGAATATTTGGATCAGCTCCATGCTGCAGTAGCACTGTGCAAAGAAGGAGGAAAGCTCTGAAAACTGACTTGCAGAATGAAAACATTGGCCATAAATAGTCCCAGTAACCATATAATGTATTACACACACACAAACACAAGGCCACAATCAAGAGAGCATCTCCCCCTCCATTTTTGCATTTCAAATGACTTCGAAACATGTTTCAAAAGTATCTTATCCAGGGAGAGGAGGGGGCAGTTGTTGCTCAAAGAAAAAAGCAGTCTCATTTGGCCCATGGAGTTAGCCATGCAGTTCCTGAACATCAAGTATAGTTGTCTTACATAGATTTGCAGTGCTATCTTATACATGTCTACTCAGATGCAAGTCTCATTGAGTTCAACAGGCCTAGCTACCAGAAAAGAGCTCACAGAATTGCATCCCTAGTTATCTTTTTTCCAGAAGGCTAGCAAGCTACAAAGCCTTACCAGACAATTATTAGACTGTAAATCTGCACAGGCTATGCATAGAATAGTGTGGTGGTAGCATAGCAGTAACAGCAAGTTGTCTGACTTTGGATTACTAATAATGCTGACTTTTGTTCAGCTCAGTTTTTCATATATTAGCTATTACACTCCTATACAGATGAAAGCATGAAACTAAAGCAATAAAATGAAGTATTGTGCAGTGTTTTACACTAGCAGGCAGCCATGTAAATTTCTTTTTCTTTCAAAAGGGATTCCAGATAATTAAGGATCATGCTCACTTTTCCTTTTTTTTCTCCCTTATTCTTTAGGGTGAACAAATAATATAATTTATCTGACCAAAATCCTTCATTTTTTTTAAAAAATAGAAATTTGTTAATATAAACCAATACAAAAATACCTTAAAAGTGAAAAGAGACCTGAATACAAATGCATGCAGAAATAGAAAAAATAAAAGGAAAAATACAATGGGAAGGAAAACCTGAAAACAACTGAGAATTCAATACCGCATTCAACTATCACATATTTAAAAAGGGGTGTGTGAGAGAGAGTCAATTCAGCTGTCAATAAAGCCTCTCCACAAGTTTACCTGCAGGGGGTTTAGTGGGCTGTTCAACAGAGTTAACATATGAAAAAACTTTTACCATGTCAAATAAAAAAGATATGTTTTTAATGAACACTTAAGGACTCTCCATTTATGTGTCAGATATTCTGATCTTTCGCTAGCCACTCCTCTCAGGAAGGACATGATTTGGACTTCCAACAGGAGGCCACTAACAATCTAGCTGCAGAAAGAAAGATAAACACAAGAGGTTTATGCACGATGGGCGAGTTGGTCTGGGGATAATACCTGTGAGCTGATAATGGAGATATAATCAGAATCCTTCATCAAAAAACAAAGAACCAAGGAAGTTGATGAACAGCCAAAACAAAGATTGTATCAGTTAAGTTCTCTGTATATTTCATAATAGTTTGCTGATAAATATAGAGGAACTGATGTAAAGAGGCCTTTTCAGACATTCTGTAGCACCTGAATATTTTTGCTTTGGTATCAGTATTATTGTTATAAGATACCGTATTTACTCAATTCTAATGCTCACCTTTTTGGGCCAAATTAAGTTGCAAAAATTGATGTGCGCATTAGAATTGATGACACATTTACATTCGCCAGCAAATACTTTGGTTTCAAGGTTCTGAAAACTGAGGTGTGCATTAGATTCAATGACGCATTAGACTTGAGTAAATACAGTAACAACTATGGGCCCATAAGATATAATACTATTGAAAACCACTGAAAAAAGGCATATTTTTGGAAAGATGCACTTACCAATACACACATCTATCTTGCCTTTGATAGCAGCTTCATGCAGAGGAGTATAATTCCAGTTGTCTCTGGCATTTGGATCTGCACCCTGACACAGCAACAGGCTGACTACCTCAGCGTGACCGAATGAACAGGCGTTATGAAGAGGTATCAATCCACCATCGTCACGAGCATGGACATTGGCTCCTGTCTGTAATAAGTGTTCCACTACATCCTTTCTTCCAAAACCTGCAAAAATATGTAATTTGAGAAAAACCATTAAAATGTTGAACTATACAAACATTTAGAACAAACAAATATATATATAGTTCACCTAGTACATTGTGCAAACTAAGACTTAGATTGGATTCATGAATATGGAATACTATTTTCTTGCTAATTTCATGTATTTTGGAGAAATAAATCTTTGGGTCCAGGCAGTGCTTCCTCGGCGTAGGCTCTGCTCTCCCCTGACCTGGCCAAAGAAATTGCAGAGTAGCAGCGGTCCTGCTTCCGTGTGAGAAAAAGGGATAAATCAGTCCAGAGACAGTCCGTCCTTATCTCTAGTAGCTTTATTTACAGAGCAATAAATTCCATCAGACACCATCGGAGCATTCCGGCATCTTTGTGCTTTCCAAAAGCACTCTCACAGCAGCTTCTAAGTTGAGCTGCTTCTCTGTCCGTTGCAGAGACAGATCTGAAGAGCATCAGAACAACATCCTGTGACACACTTCTCTGCATGGAGCTCCTCCCAGCTCCTCCCAGATCCAGATACAGGACACCAGTGAGTTTTAACCCTGTCAGTTCCAAACTCCACACCCCCTCTTGTCCTGCATCTGGAGACAACAGTCAACAATGCTTTCCCCATACACAGACCCTCACAGAACTCCTCGTGCTTCTGGAAGGTTAATGGTTTTGTGAAACCATCAGCGAGGTTCTTTGTTGAGGGACAGTATTTCAGAGCAACTAGCCCCTCATGAACGCTCTGACATACATTCCGGAAACGTATGTCCAAATGTTTGGTCCTCGCCTTGAATTGCCCCGTCTCAGCCAATTTGAGGCAAGGTTGATTGTCCTCATGCACCACAACGGGCAGACAATTCTCTCCACAGATTTCCTTGACCAAACACACATAGAACTCCAGCTCTCTGCAAGCATCTGATAGCGCACTGAACTCGGCTTCAGTAGATGAAAGCGCTATGAGACTTTGCTTCCGGGACCTCCACCCAACTACTGAGTCCCCAAACTTCACCACTAGGCCTGACACTGATTTGCGGTCTTCAGAGTTAGCCCAATCCGAATCCACAAAGCAAGTCAGCTTTACTTCTCCTTGAGCTGGCAACCTAAGACAAAAGTCTTTGGTTTCCTGCAAATACCTCAGAACTCTCTTGATGCCATTCCAGGCTTGCACACTGGGGTTTGATGCTTCCCTGCTGAGCAGATTGACAGCAAACGCAATGTCTGGTCTGCTCCACTGAGACAAGTACAACAAACTCCCTAGGGCTGACTGAAACACTTCAGTATTTTCGAACACAACGCGTTCTGCTTGCTGACATTCCTTTACGTATCCAGCTTCCATGGGTGACCTGGCACCTACACAATCAGACATTCTGAACTTTTCAAGCAACTGTTCAATCTTACCTTTCTGGCAAAGCAAAAAGCTACCATCCTCAGTCTTCGCTATTTGAACACCTAAGTAGGATTTGACATCCCCAAGCTGCTTCAACTTGAACCGCTTTCCAAGCTCCCTAGCAAACTTCTGCACCTGTTCACTAGTCTGTGACATCATTAAGATATCATCAACAAAAACAAGAATCACTTCCTGTGTCTCTCCTGACCCCTTCAGGTACAGGCAACTGTCTGCGACAGACCTCTTAAAACCTAGCTCTTCTAAGGCTTCATGTAGGCACATATTCCAATTCCTGGCAGATTGGCGTAACCCATAGATGGATTTGTGCAACCGCCACACGCTGCCTTGCTCACTGACTTCAAACCCTGGAGGAGGAAGCATGTATAACTCCTCCTGGAGATCTGAATTCAGGTAGGCAACATCTACATCAAAATGACTCACCTTCCAACCTCTCTGTGCTGCTATCGCCAAAAGCATTCTCAAAGTCTCCGCTCTTGAGGTCAGCGAATAGACCTCTGTGAAGTGGACACCCTTTTTCTGTGTGAATCCACGTGCCACTAATCTCGCTTTGTACTGTGGTTCTCCCGTTTCTGTGGGTTTCAAGCGGTAAATCCACCTACAACTAACAGCTCGCTGGTTAGCCGGCAGTTGAGTGAGTGAGAACACACCAAGAGACTCCATTGAGTTCATCTCCTTCTGCATCGCCTCACGCCATTTGCTAGCTTCTTCCTGAGGCAACTTCTGAACATCCTCAAAGGATTCAGGCTCACACCTAGCCACACCAACCCAAACACTAGTGGCTTCATACCTTTCAGGAGGCTTACCCTTGGTTGACCTTGCTGACCTCCTCAGCGTGAATTCTGGACCTGCGCCTGATTCACCTGGATCAGCCCTACCATCTCCTGTGTCAGAAACCTCCCCCTCTGACCTGCTGCGCTGTTTTGGGCGTACAGCTGGTTCTGCTGGCGAGGATGGCTCACTCCTCGGCTCAGACTTGACAGAGACCTGTGGAGGGGTCTTGGGACTCCCTTTTGGAGAGGTTTGGGGCCTCTGCCTTGGAGATCCCTGCTCTGGACTCTGTGCCTCAGCAACAGGTTCAGCTTCGTCCTCCTCCTCCTCATCACCTGAGTCTAACAGAACATCTGGGTTCCCGTGAAGACGTTTCCACCCACTCTGCTCGCAAAACTCAGCACTGCCGCTAATAAGCAGCTTAGACTGGTTGCCAGTAGGGTATGCGAAACGCCACGCCTTTGAACTCGGCTCATAGCCTACAAAGATCATCTTCCTAGACCTTGGCTCACCCTTTCTGCGCATGGCCTTTGGAACCAAAACCCAAGCCTGCGAACCGAAAATGTGGAAAAAATCCACCTTCGGTTTCTTCCCATGAAGCAGAAAATATGGTGTGTCTCCTACACTTGAATTGAACACCCTGTTCTGCACAAAGCATGCTGTCTTATAACTTTCAGCCCAAAAGCGCTGTGGCAAACCCGAGTCTGCCAACATAGCATTCGCTGATTCCTGTAAAGTGCGAAACTTCTCCTCCGCCACCCCGTTCTGTTGCGGAGAGTAGGGGGCAGTCAATCGATGAGTGATACCTTTCTGCCTGAAAAACGATTGCAGCGCAGAACCTGTGAATTCCCCCCCGCGATCAGATTGAAAGGAAACCACCCTGGTAGAGAAACGCAGCTCTACCGCTGTGATCCAATCTCTGATCAATGCAGCTGCCTCTGATTTGCATCTAAGCGTAAACAGCCAAGTGTGTTTCGAAAAATCATCAATCAGAATCAGAACCCATTTAGACCCAGCTAGAGAAGGTGTTGGCATGGGACCTGACAAATCTGCATGCACAAGTTCAAAAGGTTTACTGGTCCTTCTCTCTGACCTGGGGTATGTGCATGTTGTGACCTTTGATTGCTTACAGGCTTGACAATCTAGGTATTTGTCACATGCCTTGAACCTACACCCAATTGTGTTCATTGCTGCTTTCCGCACAAGTGACCACCCAGCGTGTCCAAATTTCCTGTGCCATAAGTGAATACAATCATGGTGTGGTGGGACATTAGCACACTGCACTTGGGCATCATCAATGGACTCTCCACAAGCCCCATTTTCCACCAGCCCCATTTTCCCACCAGCCCCATTTTCAATGGGCATCTCCACCAGAAAGAGCCTGTCTTTCCTCTCAACACTGTAGATCTTCTTCCCATCCCTGTAAAAAGAGCACAAATTATTAGAGAACAAAACATCAATTCCAATAGCCATTAATGCTGACACACTCAAAAGAGAATGGGCAAGTTCTGGGACAAAATAAGCTGGCACTTCACAACCTAGAAAAGAGCAAAACAAAGACCCAGATTCAGTCAGTGGTCTTTTCGACCCATCTGCTAAGATAACAGAGCGTGCAGTTTTAACTGTCTTGCAGTTCCTCAGGAGCTCTCTGGAGTTAACGAGGCAATGCGACGCTCCACTGTCGACAACAAAAGAAAAAGTGTCTCTTTGGCTGTTTTCCAAAGATACCATGGCGTTGTTTGCACCCCCACTGTCAGTGTCCTTCCTGGTTGCCATGGCCACAGCCTCCCCCCGACTAGGGCTTTCGCTGCTTCCCAGGGAGACCAACGCAGCTGTGAGGTGATAAGGCGCCTTGTCTTCCTCCTGGCCTGCTGCTTTCTCACGTCTCTGCTGAGAACCGGCCCTGGGAACCTGCTTTGTTGACATTCCATGCCAGCTGGTGTCCTTGGCAGCCTGGGCCTCTAGCGGATGCTTCCCAGCGCTGTTGGACGTCGCCTCAAAGCACAAACAACTCTTGGAGACTTTCGCTTTCGCAGAGCTCTTGGAACGGCTTGCCTGGCCTGCACCCCCACTCTTGGGTGCTCTGCTGCCTAAGGAACAGCCTGCAACTGCCTTCCTCTTCCCAGCTCTCAGCTTCTCTCCAGCACACAGTCCATCACACAGATGTGGTGAAGCATGGACACAGCTTCCCAAAACAGCTCCAGCCCCCTCTAGACATAGGGCATTCT
Organism: Podarcis pityusensis; assembly: GCF_964106645.2. Lineage (NCBI taxonomy): Eukaryota > Metazoa > Chordata > Lepidosauria > Squamata > Lacertidae > Podarcis > Podarcis pityusensis. Next base: position 33,914,510 of record NC_138042.1, read on the forward strand.
CTGGGCAACTCTCAGCCCCCTCTGGTGTGGCTCCCACTAAGGCTTGACATGCCATCTTCAGTGCCTGCCACGCGACCCAGGGCTTCCTCCCTTGGAGCTTTGGCAACAGCCAAGTATCAACGCTGGCCCTTAGAATGGCTAGCACCCTTTGCTCTCTCTCCAGAGCAGCCACGTCTGCTTCAGAAGCTTTTGCAGACCTCTCACTGGACTGGGCAAAGACTGGATCGGCCTGGGTGCAGTCCCACAGCTTCCTTTCTGCCAGCCAGCGGTGCATGCTCTTACTCCAGGCCTCCCAATTGGCCCCATGCAGCCTTTCACCGGGGTAGCTCTCATGGCCTTGCTGTGCCTGAGCAGCCATCTCCTCCCCCCTCGGGCTTTAAGCGTACTCACTCTGGTCGTCCGAAGCAGCAGCCGTTACCTCTTGGCTCTTGGCTCCGATCACCAGCATTCCTCACTGCCCGTCCTGGCAGGAGATCACAGCAACTCAAGGCTGGCAGCCTTCCTCCCTTCTCACACTTGTCAGGAAACACGTAACTTCCATAACCTTTGGAGAAATAAATCTTTGGGTCCAGGCAGCGCTTCCTCGGCGTAGGCTCTGCTCTCCCCTGACCTGGCCAAAGAAATTGCAGAGTAGCAGCGGTCCTGCTTCCGTGTGAGAAAAAGGGATAAATCAGTCCAGAGACAGTCCGTCCTTATCTCTAGTAGCTTTATTTACAGAGCAATAAATTCCATCAGACACCATCGGAGCATTCCGGCATCTTTGTGCTTTCCAAAAGCACTCTCACAGCAGCTTCTAAGTTGAGCTGCTTCTCTGTCCGTTGCAGAGACAGATCTGAAGAGCATCAGAACAACATCCTGTGACGCACTTCTCTGCATGGAGCTCCTCCCAGCTCCTCCCAGATCCAGATACAGGACACCAGTGAGTTTTAACCCTGTCAGTTCCAAACTCCACAGTTTAGGGTAGCTCCTTCCTACCTGTTTGTACCAACAGAGGATCAAATCACAACAGCAAATACATTTTTGCATTGGCATCTGTGTATTTGGTGGTGGTTTTCAAGAAGTAACCACAGGGAGTCCCAATCTGGACTAGGATCACACAACATGTGGAAGGGGATTCAGCCCTTTCCTCTATTGAAACAGCCCCAATGAAATCCCTGATGAAACTGCCATTTTAGCAAGTTCTCCTTCCTATCAGTCTAAATAACAAAAATGTTATCAATGGTATAAGAGCACTGAAAAAGTACTGTTCTAAGGCACACCTCTGGGTCATATGAGTAATTATTTTACTGCAGGTGAGGACAGGCACAGAACTGAACAGCCTGAAATACCATGCCATAAGGCTAACAATGCTCAAGAAAATGGGGCAGCAAACACAAGATCCCTGCTTAAGAGTCCACTGAAATGCTTAATCTATTTGCTTCTCTATTTCTATAGCAAAACTCTTCTGCAGATGGCTCAGTTCTTTTGGTATTCTCCAATGGGATCCAGGTGACTTATTGACCACGGTGCTGGTAAATTGCATCAGCCTCCCATACACAACCGAACTTCATGATGAGACTAGCACCTTCTTTTTTACTTTGAGTATGCCCAGTGTTTTTTTTTTCTGAGGCTGAGGATTCTTTGTATCTGAGATTATGAGCAAGCAGCATCACTTACTGCATAATCTCAGCCTGAGTACAAAACTATAATTTTAAATCAATAGTTCTTACACTAGAATATTTAACCCAAAAAAACCTATGAGATATGTGGAACACTAGTGTTCTCTTCTCACAGTTCACCACTTTTTTTTAAAAAAAAAAGGATAAAGAGACCCCTTTATTTCCAGTCTCATCTCTTGAAAGTTTTTCATTCAGCAGTAGCTCCAGTTGCTATTATGTTCACTTGTAATCTGACTTCATCATTTCTGAACACAATTGACTAAGGATGGGTATTGTAACCCAAATGAGACAGCGCTAACGGCTTTAATAATGGCACTTTTACTTGTCTCTTTCTACAACACCCCAAAATGAAATGTGCCTACTCTCTAGTTATGAGGTCCACATTTTTCTGCCTTCAGGGTTGAAACCCCAGAACATATACCAAACTAGCTATTAACTGCCAAGAGCACAGGATTAAATTATCTAGTACTGGATTTGACTAAGATTTTTATTTGCAAATTGTCCTAGTCCAGAAGCTCTTGGTGGCTTACGATGCCATTTGTGTAGACTGTGGAAAGAATGCAGAATTGGTAAGAATATTTGTACTTGGTGCTGAACTCGATTTTTTTTTTTTTAACATAACAGTGATCAAGCTTGCTAAAGCCAATACTGAATTTATTGCATAGGGTAACAAGGCCTAGGGTTCATATTCTGGGTGCCCAATGCTGTATTTTGAGTCAACCTGTAATTTCAACCTGTTCAGCTTTCTTAGTTATTGGTCAATGAAGCCATATATCTCAAACTGCCCAAAAGTTACTGATTGCGATTGTCTGGTTTTGGCACCGGCATATAAAGGAGACAAACAAATTTCCAGTTTTATTCCTTTGGTACCCAACTATCATGTTTTTCATAATACTGCACTGCTTTTGATGGTGCACTAAAGAAAAATGCTTAAGTCATCCACCGAGGCCCCCACTCATTTTCAAAGGGTCCATGACAAGTTTGAAAACTGCTGTCCTAGACAAAGGTGTAAACAAAATAATTTTTAAATAATAACTGCAAATAGTGAGTAGAATTGTGCCTACATACAAAAAAGTAAGTAACGCAAGCAAAAATATGAATTTGATTTGGAAAAAACACACATCACATATAACCTAATAAACAGCAGTTTCCAATTCTTGTCAAGATAGTCTGTGAGCTGCAAGACAGAAGGTGACAACAAGGATGCCTTTCAGGAATTCTTAAATTTGATAACTAGTATGGGATTAGGGCCACCTATGTTTGGGAGAAACCTACTTGAAAGAAGGAATAGCTATTTTTGGAAAAGAAAAACTTGCTTACTCCTCATATCGTTCAGCTGCTAGACTGAGCTACAAGAAGTTTTGTTCAGAGAAAAGGAAAAAGAAAAATTGGCCCACCAGAAGACAGCCATCTGTGTAGTGCAGGAGACACTACATCCCCCCCAACTCTTCTTCCAATTGCTCAGGGCATTCTCCCCCCCCCCCCTTCTATCTCACAACCACCCCATGAGGTAGAATAAGCTGAGAGGGCAAGCCAGTGAGCTTCATGGCTAAGTAGAGATTTGAACATATGTCTCCTCGAAGAGGGGCGACCTGCACCAAGGATGGGGAACTTCTAATCTATGAGGTGGATGCTGTCACATGTTTAATCTCAACCAGCCTCTAAGCATTTCTAGGGAGCCACTTCCTTCCAGAAAGGGCCAGCGGGTACAGCAACCAATTGAGTGCTGCTACTGGAAAGGGCTCCAAGATTCCCCCCTCACCAGTCTTTCCTGCTCCAACAGAAGTATTAATTCATAGTGTCTTCACTTGCGCCTCTCTCTAGGAGTAGTAGTTATATTGTTTAGGCCAGGCATGGCCAAACTCGGCCCTCCAGATGTTTTGGGACTACAACTCCCATCATCCCTAGCTAACAGGACCAGTGGTCAGGGATGATGGGAATTGTAGTCCGAAAACATCTGGACGGCCAAGTTTGGCCATGCCTGGTTTAAGCCATTCACTTGATCCCCACCTGAGAACCTAAGCAAAACCCCAGCATCATCTTCCAGCCATTACAATATATGAACCTATGATATTTATAAGAGAATAGAACACAGTTAATTACCTGACTAATAGTTGTGTGCAGCCCCCAAATTGATGTTTTTCTGTGGGTCAGTTGCCCTTGATACTAAAAAAGGCTCCATGAACTTGGCACAGAAAAACACCCTAGGAAATCCCAAGCTGAGCTCCTTAAGGTCAGACACATCCTATTTGTCAGCTCAGCAAATCTAATAAATACCCATGGGATTTGCATCAATTTTTTCATGTAACCCTTTTAAACCAACTTTTTGAACACTTTCTTCAGTTCACATAAATAATTTAAAACCGTGGGTATTAAACTAAACATTTTATATGAAGTAAACACCAGATACTGGTCTGATGTCCTCTTGAGTCTAAAAGCTACATAAATATGGATTGTATCTAATGTTAAGTCATATTCAGGCTAGACCCTTTGAAATTAATGTACACAACCAATTTAGGTCCATTCATCTCAGTGGATCTACTCTGGATACCACTAAGTTGTATACACATGCCATGTATGATCTTCCGGAGATTCCTGCATTGCAGGGGTTGGACTAGATAACCCTCAGGGTCCCTTCCAACTACAGTAGAGATGTGGACTTGTCCTTTTAGTGTGACTTTCAGGAAAAATCCTAAAGTCCTCAGCTCTAACTAAGATACACAATAAAGGTAAAGGTAAAGGGACCCCTGACCATTAGGTCCAGTCGTGACCAACTCTGGGGTTGCGGCGCTCATCTCGCTTTATTGGCCAAGGGAGCTGGCATACAGCTTCCGGGTCATGTGGCCAGCATGACTAAGCCGCTTCTGGCGAACCAGAGCAGCAAACGGAAACGCCAGAGCGGTACCTATTTATCTACTTGCACTTTGACGTGCTTTTGAACTGCTAGGTTGGCAGGAGCAGGGACCAAGCAACGGGAGCTCACCCCGTCGCGGGGATTCGAATCGCCGACCTTCTGATCTGCAAGCCCAAGAGGCTTTGTGGTTTAACCCACAGCGCCACCCGCGTCCCAAGATACACAATACTTTTGAGAAAAGAGAAGCATTAGTTTTGTACTTATTAGGGCCTCTTCACTCATTACATGGCAACAAAAGCTGAAGTTTGCCAACAAGAATACACTAGATTAGGAGGTGCAGACGCTGCTGGCTCTCAGACAGTTCTCACAACTAGCCTATTTATTTACTGAATTTCCATACCACCCTATACCCGCAGGTCTCAGGGAGATTCACAGGATAAAATCAGAATATAAAATGACAAAGTAGATAATCATAATAAAAAACAACAACCCAATAATCCCCCCCTTCCACAATTAACTGCTCATGTGAACAAATCTGTTTTTCAGTGGTGGCCTTTTCATTTGTAGAATGCTCTCCTCATTGCATTCTAAAATGTAATGCTCATTTAGTGGGGGCGAGGTGGGACTTCTTGTTCCTATTGTGTTGTAGGATAAGCGTTTTAGGAATTTTGTATTGCACATCATTTGCTAGATTTTTGGCTTTAAATTTATTTATTTATTATTTTATCTTGTTAAGTCACTTTCAGACTTTTTTGCTACAAAGTGACAAACAAATAAAGTAACATGCAAACTCTCCCTCCATATTCCGCAAACTCAATAAATCACACTGTACTTTTGTAGACAAGAGCAGCAATCTCACACAAGTTTATCACGCCAACACTAAACTGCTCACACAGAGTGGGCAACTCATGGTAGCAGTTATCTGCAGAGAAAAATAACAGATTCCAATTCACAAAAACTTATACCAGTCTAAGGTATCATAAAAACCTCAAACACAGAATGCAGTAGTAGCCAATGTGGGGGCTCTCCAGATGTTTTTGGACTACAACCTCCATCATCCCTGACCAATGGCAAAGCAGGCTGGGGCTGATGGGAACTGGAGTCCAACAATATCTTGAGGATAACACATTCACTACTCCTGTGCTAAAACCTGTACCAACAGGATACAAGTGCTTGCCTCATCAACATTTTACGATATACACCTGAAATATTAATAGCAATAGTGTTGCAATATGGGAAGCGGTCCTTAGAAGCATCTGATGCTTCACCTTAAATTGACATCAAGGGCCTATGGGCCTCTAGTCTACACCCTTGTCCTTTAAGAGGTGGTGAATGAAGAACTTAAAAAGCTCATTGACCATTCACCTCTCCAGGGTGGCTTAGTTTATAGCACGCCCACAGTCAGAGAACTTTCAAGGCCTTCTTGTCTTCCCTCATCACCCCTGCTGTGAGCCCAATATTAGCAGAGAGAGAGAAAGAACAGATGGGCATTCCTTCTGGGGAGCTAAGTAATCACCAATTCTCCTTGCTATTCTTTTGAGGGGGGGAAGTCTGGGGGGAAGTCTGGGCAGAGGCAGCTCTTACCTGAAAGGATTTGTTCCTCCCTGCTGGACTGCCCAAACAGAGCAGGAGGAGGCAGCAGCAACTCCTCCCCTTGCTTGCTTGCTTGCTTACTTATATACTAGGCCCCATCCTCCAGAGACTACCACCCACAAAAAAGGGGAAAGTGAATGAAAAAGAGCAGGGGGGTGGATGGCTGCCCCAGGGAGGCAGCAACCACCACCTCCTACCCCTTGGTTCAGTTACACATTTCCCCCCCAGTAGGGAAGTGGGAATCTGTCAGAGGGCCCAATCCTCCCAATCGGGCAGCCCAGAGAGAAAGGGCCAAGTAGGCAGAGACTGCTCCTGGAAAGGGCAACTACTGCCTCCATGCCCCTTCCCTCGCTGCCCCTGTGTGGGACACACACACACATATACAGGATAGGTGTGTGATTGCTGCGCAGCCCTCTGGGCTGGGGGGGAGGAGCTGTTGATCCAGCCACTACAAGCAGAGTGGACCACAACAAGCAGGGCGGAGGCCCGCCCACCCACTACCCACCCAGCAGGAAGCCAACCACCAGGGTGTCAAATTATAAACAGACAAGTTTTCTGCCCTCTCCTCTGCCTCTGATCTATGTGGAAGGAGCATCCCTACTGTATTTTAATACTTGGTTGGAAGCCGCCCAGAGTGGTAGGGAAGCCCAGCCAGATGGGCGGAGTATAAATAAATTATTATTATTATTATTATTAAGAAAGTAAAGAGCCTTTCTGCCACTTCTGCAACCATGTTTAACCTCGTACAGATGGGGGAGTGGAATATTGGGGTGCAAAAGCAATGACAAACCTAGACAGCATCTTAAAAAGCAGAGACATCACCTTGCCAACAAAGGTCCATATAGTTAAAGCTATGGTTTTCCCAGTAGTGATGTATGGAAGTGAGAGCTG